>NC_133616.1:70314827-70627004 GCF_964106895.1 Numenius arquata
CTTCTCTGGTATGCTAGTAATTAAAATACAAATAATTAATTGAGATCAAGTTTTTATTATTAAACTCTGTAATTATAAAAAAACTTTATGCCAGGAGCTTAGAAGTTCAACACATATTCAGGAATAAAAATGCATACATGAAAAATGTTTCGGATTTCAACTACTGAATATTGGCAAAACATGTTGGGTAGCACACCACCTTGCAAATCATTGTTGTGATCTGCCACAGGGTAAATCAGGATTAACATGCGAAGAGGCTAAGAAATTATGCACAACCTGGTATCTTTCTTCTCCCTCAAATTTTTAAATAGTTCCTAAATGAACTGCAAAACCTTTTATACTGTTTCAAGCTCCTTCTTGGGAACCAAACACCCAAACCTTTAATTTCTTCTGGATATTCTGGTTATTTCTGTCTTCTGACCTATTCTAGACTTCACCAGAACAATACTGTAACCGCACAGATGCAAAGGAGGTATCACCAACTTCCAACCTCCTCAATGTTTTTCTTCTTCAGGCTGAAAGAATTTTAATAGCTTTTAATAAGGATGGTTAAGATCGCTCCAGTATAGCTACTTTCTGCTAGAAAATGCTGAATTTGACATGATCCTGTAGAAAATTTTAATTTTAACAAAAGCTTTGCTATAAAACTGTCTCTTTTTCTGGCAGCTCTTCTGCCTGCCTCCCTGGGTCTGAAGACCATCAAGGACACAAGGCGTATGAGGTTCTCACATTTTCCACCAATCTGTCCAGAGGGCTGCTGCAGAGCGAAAGTACCAAAACACCAACAGTTTGGGATTTCCAAACCAGTGCCATCCCTGGCTGATGAACAATGAAGATATTGGGGTTTCTGGGCTCCAGGCTTAACAGCAGCATCATCAGGGGCTGCTGGAACCTTGGATTCCAAGATATTGCCAACAGGCTATCTGGTGGCCAGCCACACCCTCAAGGCTACCAGTGCTTCTGGGTGGCAGCTGGCCAAACATCTGCTACTCTGTCGTACAGGGTAGGGTACAAAGTCATTCCAGTTATCTCCGAGCCTGCTATGTTCCTTGGCAAGAAACCAAGATCCCTATCTGTATGTGATTTTCCCACACCTACTGTTAGACCTGAATAAAGCTTTGTAGTTATTATGGTCCCCAGCTTTGCTTGAAAAAGACAACTGTCTTTTCTTGCAAAGGACAAAGCACTGTAACTCTCTGGTTTTCGTTTGTGTTGCTGATGGGTTTTGTAAGTATATAAAAATAATATAAAAGAAGAGGTAATAAAATAATCTTTTTTTATTCCCTCCCTCCCCCCTCTATTGGGACTTGATTTCCTGCTCTGCAATGCTGTGGACTGAACCACAAGCGTCGTTATTACCCAAGGGAACTAGGCTGCCAATTAAAATTTGGTTTTGGATACGAAATCCAGGCTCCTTTTACTTACACTGCAGTTAAAACATTTAAGTAGCAAAAGGCATTATATATACATGTTGTATCCAGAAATCCTGAGCCATTCCATATGAAATATCCAGCAACCAAATCTGAAGGGTAAAATCAAAGAATCAATGAGTAAACAACTATTCATTAAATAGTAGATTACTTCAGGCATCATCATATAAAATAGACCGATAAGCAGGAAAAAAAGCCTTATAGTCAAACATTGTATCTGTTGCAATGTGAGCAACATATAAATGGGTTTAAAAGAGTAGTAAAATCACCATTTTCTGAGCACAGCCAGTAAACCAGGAAAGATAAAGTGGGTTCTCAAGTAAAATAAGGTTTGAAATGAAGTAGAAGAACACTGTGCTGAAATGGATGAGAAGCTGGTGAGGTGTCCAGTAATGATGCATTTAAATAAGCAATTTGGCTAGAATTTGCAGTCATCTGTGAATAATTTATCAAATTGAGTAAAGCAGCTCAAAAGAGCATGCTGGCTAAAAACTGCTGAATATTTTTGCTGTGTTAAAATTCAAAGTCTCCCTCAGTTTTAGTTCCTTTTCTTCTAAATCCATAAAATAGATGAGAAAATTCCTGTATGCTGCCTAGGTGACAGTTGATCAGAGTACACTTTTCCTAAAAATATTCCTGAATAAAGACTATAAAAATGGACAAAGTCCTTCTTCTCTCTCTGAGAAAACAAAGGAAAACCACAACTACTAAAGCATTATGCATGTTCACACTGACACAGCATGCTCTCCATCAGTAGATTTCTACACACTCTACAAAGCACAATCAGTGCCTGAGATTCAGGTACACTTGCTTATCCCACAAACCATACAGCCTCCCACACTCAGCAGCCTGTGCACAGTCTTCATGTACCAACTACCCAGAATTAAAAAAAAAACAAAAGCAACCAATCAAACAATAAAAACACAACAGGACCAGTGGTCTCTTCACTGCTTGTCCCACCCTATACCCTTCAGACACTGAAAAGGAATATTAAAGCTCCTTTTAGAAGGAACTCTTGATATTGGATTCAAACTGATTTCTTTTTTGGTTCAACTATTTCAGTATTTCCAATCCTATCCTCACTGGAGAGAAGAAACGTTTCAGAAGAATGATAAATTATAGGTAGTTGGAAAAGAAGTCACTCTAAAAGACAGGTGTGAAAACCTTTTGCACCATATCACTGTACTAAGATCAGGAATAGCATATGTATTACTATGAACTGTTGAGTCCAAGGCCATCACAGAATCACTGGTTGGCAGGGATTGGAAGGCATCTTCGGAGACAATCTAGTCCAACCCCCTGCCAAAGCAGGGTCACCCCAAGCAGGCTGGACAGGAACGCATCCAGGCAGGTTTTGAGTCTCTCCAGAGAAGGAGACTCCACAGCCTCCCTGGGCAGCCTGTTCCAGTGCTCTGTCACCCTCAAGGGAAAGTTTTTCCACACGTCAAGACGGAATTTCCCATGTTCCAGTTTGTGTCCGTTGCCTCTTGTCCTGTCCCTGGGCACCACTGAAAAGAGTCTGGCCCCATCCTCTCGACACACACCCTTTAGATATTGCTAAGGATTGATGAGGTCCCCTCTTAGTCCTCTCCTCTCCAGGCTAAACAGGCCCAGGTCTCTCAGCCTTTTCTCGTAAGAGAGATGCTCCATTCCCTTGGTCATCTTTGTAGCCATCCACTGGACTCTTTCCAGTAGTTCTCTGTCTCTCTTGAACTGGGGAGCCCAGAACTTGACACAGTACTCCAGGTGCAGCCTCACCAGGGCAGAGTAGAGGGGGAGAATGACCTCCCTCAACCTGCTGGCCACACTCTTTTTTATGCACCCCAGGAGACCACTGGCATTCTGGGACACAAGGGCATATTGCTGCCATCACAAAGAACCCTCTGCCTCTCTAATTACAACACACTTTTATTTACACCATAGGGATTCTTTTCCTTAACAAGCATACTTACCCCAAATGCAGTCATAAACAGCAACCATTTCAATGTTGGGTCCCTTCTTTTCTATCACAGTTTAGCCTTCATGATTTTGTTTTTGCCTATATACATGAAACTCCGGTTTCTGGCACCCTGCCTCTGCTACAGTGTAACTTTTTGCTGTTCCTCAATAATGCTGCTTCCTCCAGTTCCAACAAAAGCAGTCTTGGTTCTAACTTGTAAAGCTACCATCTTCCCCTTAAATTTCTCAAATGCAGCTTCCACACAGGGAATCCCTTCCTCCTTCTTCTGATTAGCCAACTCTTGTAACAATTCATAGAACTAAAATCAAAATTCAACCCTTAAAATTCAAGCATTCCACTTGCTAGAACTAAATTCTTTATGGCCTGCCCAACATGGAAAAATCTCTGAAAAAACTGTCTCTTATCTTTGAAGCTCATACCTGCCTTAGTTGCCATGCTTCTCTTCAATATACTAAACGTCAAGGAGAAAAAGAGCATACTGACATGTTCAAAGTATTTAGCTTGACAAAGCCAAATGACTCCAGCTAACAAATTTCTAGAACACTTCATTTATCAACAGAACAAAACGGCATTGCATGGTATCTCACAGGAGAAATATGTTGTAAGATTAAGGAAAAATTAATTTTCCTAATTAAAAAAAACTCAGCAAAACCCTTCCACTTTACAACTTGGAGGACGGAATACTGAAGAGGTCCTACAGCCTATTAATTAAAATGCTTTGGTTCATTTTGTTGAAGAAAACGCTCAGATTAGTGAACCCATGTAGAACTGATCATTATAATAATATTGAAGTTAGTGAGACAGAACTCACAGTTGCACTAGGAAAACCAGTGTTTCCTGCGCATTTCTGTTTTTTTATATAATGATAGAAAAAAATCTGTCTGCTAAAAAAAAATATGTGCTGTAAAATACAGCATGTATCTCTTTGAGGAACCCAGAACAAGTTTGAAAAAACTTCTGCTGACTTGACTTGGCTTGACAGTATAGATCATTGCAATGATTTAAAAGAATGTATAAATATTATATGTTCTGAAACACGTACATGCTACTAAAAAAATAATATATTCAGACAGTATTTCAAATAAGTAAGTTCTACTACTGCAATCTATATTGCAGCATTCAGGGGATAGCACCCCCCAACAGCTGCTCTTAAAATGTGTATTTGAAATGCAGCAAATGGAATAAAGAAGTGGAAATTAATACAATCTTAACTCATGGGTACATAGATCATGAGTTAATTCTATTAAAATGTGAATAGAATTGTGTCAAAATGAAGTATAATGCTGAATAAACTTTCTTCGTCATTCTGGTTAAGTGAATTAAACTTTTCTTGATATATTCTCACTTGAGGCTCAAGAATCCATTATGAATGTCTAAACCAAGACTGGATAACATATTTCTTGTTGCTTTTTCATATTATCATTTTAATTTTCAAAATATCTCAAGAGGTAAAAAAAAAACATTAAAGATGAAAATACTTCTATCAAAAGAAAATAAAAAAAGAAACCCCACACAATTTAATTAGCTGAGAAACCAGAGCTTTGTTAAAAGTTGTAAATATAATAAAGAAGATTATCACTCAGCCACAGAAAAAAATCTCCCAGCATGCCTTTGAAGAAGGATATTTAAATTCACCAAAAGATCAATTACTGTTTGTAAGGATAACTATGAAAGTTAATAGAGAGCGTTGGCAAGCGTTGTTCTCATAATAAGCCAGCAAAGTACCACGGATAAAGTAATACAAAATATTAAAGCTTTAGAGACTATGGCTCTCCCAAAGCACAGCTCAATCACACACAGAAAATGAAGAGAGGAATGGCATATCTGAGACTCTGGAAAAATGCAGTCCAGAAGTTAATATTCAAACCCTTGTTATGTTTTGGCATTACTGACTACTCAAAACTCAAGTTCAACAAAAGTAATTCTTCCTCAATTGGCTGCTCTTAAGATTTCCCCTTAAGGCACCTCATGTGCTAACTCCTTCTTCTGAGATGCCTCTCCATCTGAATTACAGCCTGTAAGGACTTGCTGAGCCCTGTACACAGAACGAAGCACGAAACCTTCAGTAGTTTTACACCTGGACCTAAAAGCTTTATTTGAAGAATCTCAGTGCCCTCTTCCAGGTTGTCCTATGAAAAGTAAAGATAGAAAAATATACAGAAAAACACCCTTTATTTCTATATGTTTTGAATGTCCCAAAGCTCAGTTAGCATTGTTCAACCATGCCACGGGTGTCTCAGATGCTTTTAGATTGTGCCTTAGGCAATGAAAATAATGTATTTACCACCCCTGCAATGTGACCTTGGTTATGAAGTCAGGGAACTGCCAACATTCCCTGGGAACGGGTCAGTGACAAGGGTTCACAGATAGGAAAACCTCTGCAATTAGTAGAGGTTGTCCATCTTTTGATTTCTTTGGAGCTCAAAGATGAACTCCTGAAGAAAGCTATCGTCTGAGAAACCCATACAGGAAGGATAGCCAAGAAGCCGGACTAGATGATGGTTCTCAGGGGCCTGAAAATTGCTACAAGATACATGAATGGATATGTGAATGAACTAGAACAATGTGTTATTGTTTATGCTGTATTCACACATTTACATTCCGGCACATATTTGCAAACACTCCAGCTGCATTCACTATGTTAACGCTCAGTGTGGCAACCAGTGGAGTTATTAGTGAGAGCAGCCTGGAAGAGCTGCATCTTGTGATTTGAAAAGAGTATATATTTATCCCAAGGAATCAAGAATGCCTCCTTTCAGGACTGAACTGAATTGATTGTGTGGGAATGATTCAGCTACAAAGGTTCCCTAGAGATGAACAAAAATGCCTTCGTGTCATGGAATTACTAATAGCCTACTGGCATATATGACAATGAATCCTGAAAGTATAGCGAGGGGTAACTGAAAGGAGCATCTCAGAATGAAACCCCAGGCAAGTCTAGCGTAATTTGTGAAGAGTAAGCTCAGTGCTGGGAAAACCCCTTACTTACCATACCTATTTAAAAATCCAAATTTCGGTAGGGAAAGAAGGACGTGTTCAGGCTTTGCCCTACAGAGCCTAGGTGTTCTGTACCCAGGGCTGTTGGGGCACCTGCAGAGGCTGTGCACGAGCATGTGAAGATACAGCAAGGCATCATTCCAGAAAAGCAGAATTAAAATCCCACAGTGGAAGCTGAACACATTAAATCATGTACTTTCTGGTTTCTAGAGGCTTTGTATTAGCTATTCTCTACATACGCAAAAACTACAGAGCACCAGTGAACAATCTTAACTCCATGTTAGTAAAGCTTTTATTCATTTATTTCCTTGGTCTTCAAAGCAACAAATTTCCTGGCAGGCCCTTAATTCACAGGCCTAATCCTTCTATCCATTTATTTGGACTCTTTGAGGAGATACTTCTGAATGCAGAATGCTCTAATTACTCCTTTCATTCTCCTTACATCATCCTCCCATTTCTCCGTTGTTCAGCACAGCCTGGTTCACATTTCTGAGGTATCTTCCCAGAAAGGCAGACCTTAGTAAAGGTACAGGGAACTGAAGAGCAGAGGATGAAAGAACAGCAAAGGACCGGTTTGGAGCAGGGCTTTATTTAAAAGGTTATGAAAGAGCAGGAATCAGCAGTATGAGAGGAAGATGGATAGAGGCAGGACCTACGCCTTGGGAAATTCTGACTTCTTATTCTGCTGTTATAAGTTTATTATGCAGTTTTGGGCAAACTGCTTAACACTTACCCATGCTTGAGGTTATACTGAGATTTGCCTGTATATAAGCCACTACCGTTAAAGTTCACAAGGAACTACAGAAATAACCCAGTCACCTTATCAAGGCTTGGACAAGGTCCAAACCATCCTGCACCACCCAGACTAATAAAGCTTTTATACTGACATATATAACCTTGTCACTGATATTGTCCTTCTTTAAACCAAGACTTTCACCAGTAGTAATAAAGGATATGTCTGTGGGACCTAAACTGATAACGACCAGTGCCTTCAGGTGCACATCTTCACATCTGAAAGACCTGTCTAACCCTACGTGATGCAGTGTTCGAGCTGTACGTGAAAACCCTTTGCAAAATGCTGTTGGCTAAAACACAGAGCACCACGTGTGAGCTCAGCACTCCCTTCCAGTGCAGGGATCGTGCAACCAGCAGAAGGTAAGCTTTCGGCACTACTGGAAGGAGGTGCACACTGATGGTGCTGGCTTCAGCCTCTGACCTTTGTACCTGTCCTTCAGAGAGAGGCACAGGCATGTATGAGGGGAAGAAATTAATAAAATCTCTTAAGAGCACAAAAATAAATCCTACTGAACAATTTCCACCAGACTGGTTAATGTCTGTGCAGGAAATCTGGCAGACTGTTGATCACTCTTAGGAAGTGACCAGCTATGTGGAAGCATCAAGTCTCAGAACTTAAAACCTCACAAGGGGAACCAAACAGCTATCCTGGGGTTTTTTTTGCATAAGAAAAGGTGAAGTATTGTGGTACCCGTATATGTTAGAAGCAGAAAATACTGTTGTCACAGTTCTAAACTTACTTTAAACGTAAAAATATTGCAGGCATCTTCACTCTAAAAAAAATGTAAATGTGAACTGTTAGCGTTATTTCACAGCCACAACTCTATCCAAGTTTTGTATTTTAGAACATTTAGGGTAACTGAAAGAAAAAGTAGCTTAATTATAGTAAGTTCGTGTTCCAGAATATTAATTATTATAATGAAAAACAGATAAATAGATCAGACAATGGTAACACAGGCACAAGGAAAATTATTCTTTCTTGAACAATTTGTTATTGCTAGTCTTCATCTCTTCTGACCTGCACAAATTGTATGTGCCTACCTTTTGAGAAGACATTAAAAGAAAATTTCTCCCTTACCTTTCTTCCACAGCAGATAAAACTTACATTTGAAAAATAACAAGAAACAACTGGAATCAACTCAAACAGTAGCTTGGGTTGCAAACAGAGAAAATGCAGCTTCTTATTACATTGAGCTATTCCATTTCAATTTTAATAAATACTTTAATTAGGAGAAAAAAAACCCAGCACTCTCAGCTACTGTATAAGGCTATTACACTCTTCCTGTTTTGTACAGTTTTATAGTATTTGGAAATCAATATGACTCAAGTAGCACACAAAGTACTGAAAATAGAAATACCCAATGGCTCCGCAGGATGCGGCATCCTTGAACTTTTAAATGAGATTTATAAGAATAATTCCTGTAAAATACGGCACTTTCATCCAAACTTTAGCTTTTGTAGTTTCCAGAAAACTTTTATAATTACCATTATAAAATGGTGTTAGGGAAAGTAGTGTTCCACTTGGTCAGCAGAAGGAGCACAATTTAGAAAAAAACTATACACATAATGGTGTCTATTGAACTTCATCTCTCACTGATTACTGCCCTTTTCTAAGTCACACAAGCCACACTGTTAAAAATGCAAATTTTCTTATAAAAATGTAATTAATTAAGGAAATGCTGATTATTTTTCTCACTCCCTTTTTCCTTCTTCCAGTCTGGGGACATTTTTCTACTCCCAGAATATTTCTCTTTTGCTTGCATTATACCATCTTCCTAAGACATAAGTAAAGTTGTCTAATTACAGCCATCCCTACTGTCCTATCTACGTTTCCGTATCACTCAGTCTCCTGTGATCCTCAGGAGATTTACCCACTCTATTCCTGCCTGATAGTCATAGCCTAAAATTCACCTTTATTAAAAAGCTTCCATGCAAAAGTATTTGAGTCATCATGTCACCATGTGGCTTAAAGAAAGATGAAAACCCCAGTGCGAGAGTTTACTCAATGGAGGCTTGGGAGCTCCTGAGTGGGCAAGAAAGAGCACGGAATTGTACAGAAGGGGACATTCAGGCTTGATGAGGCAGGAACAGCATTGTATTTATTAAATACTGATCTTCCTGTTCTATCCTATGAACTCAGACATTTTCCTAGGCAGTAGATTTCAGCCAAAGGCTGCTGCCATCAGCCACCCACCTCTCCAGCTGCTCAGGAGAATCACAAAGGGGTTTCCAGAGGAAATCAGGCTGAACAGAAACAAGAATTTCCACACTTGGGCTGGGGACACATTTAGTGTGAATTCTTGACTCTCCTCCATTTTCATTTTGTCTATCACAGTCCTTACAGTTCTTCTCATAAAACATCCCTAGAAAGGCAGTCACTGCCCAGGCAAAAGTTAAATGATAATAGTCACCAACCATTCACACCATTCCTTCCACACAGGTGAACTTTGGATTTGCAATCTGTTTTATCTTTCTCTTCAGAACCAAAAAAGGTAAGCAGCAATAGTACTTTATTGACTCAGTTCGCTTCAGCCTCTTAACGATACACAATAAAGTTAACTTATCATTTTGCCATCTAGCCTTAGTTCAGATTTAAATAAAACAAAATCTCATGAGAATCATGGGACCTACAACACACTGAAGAACAGAGTGAAAGCCAATTTTAGCGTTAGAAATTAGGAAAAGAGTGATCTTGATTTGCATGGATATTAAAGAAAGGTTTTATTTCTGAATATAAGAGCTTCATAAAAGTAAGGTAAATTTATGTTTCTCAACGATCCCGCTTTTAATATCTTTAATATAATTTAAACATAAAAAATGCTAAGAATAAGAATACCAAGGAATGCTAAGAGTAAAAAATAAAACCCTCTAGAGGACATCATGTATTTTTAAATCTAAAATAATTCAGAAACTGGGCTATACTTGTAGTCTATTTTCCCCTCAGTAAGACAGTAAGGCACAGATCTTGCAATATTATTATCACCATGGCAAATCTAAACCACTGATTTTACATGTATGCTTAAACATTCCCTAAGCATTACGATATCCATGAAGACATATGCGCTAACATGTCTTAATATTTATCCTGTAAGAGGAATTCTTGTAATACTATTGTTCGCAAACTTCACTTCTGTAAAATTGCCAGCCTCATGCACTGATTGTTTTCCTAAAACTAAAAATAACTTCTTTTGTATATTCTTCAAGGAAACAGCCTCAATCAACTTTCAGTAAACATCTTGACTTCTTTAATTAGACTGTTTTTCCAATATATTTAAAGTAGACTTCACATACTGATCTATTTATTACAGTAAAATACATATATATATAAAAAAAAAAAAAAGCCAAGCAAAAGTGTTACCTGTATTGTTCATTCATTCACAAATTTCAGGGGGAAAACCAGAGTCTCTGTAGGACTGGTGAGTCAATGAATTCTCACACACAACTGGAAATTTGTCAAGATATATGTAACTCATAGACAATTTTTTTGGAAATACAGCAAATGCTTAGTGTACTTTAAGAAGATCATCTTGAGAAGTGCCAGAGTACAAGGACTCAACAGATGCAGTTTCTGTTGCAGCAGTACTGCTGTTGTGAATTAACTACAGGTTTTAACATCCCATCCCTTCTAAGAGAACAGCCAGTAAGCCTCTTGTATCAAAGTATGTATCTGTTTAATATTGTCAGTTTTTTAGACTAACAATTTGGCTGACCCTAAACTGCTTTAAAGCATATTATTGAGCAACCGAGTTTCTCTTGCTTTCAGGTATAGAAGTCATATTACTATCTTTACCAACAGCAGTAGCAAGAAAAACAAAAAAAAAAAAAAAAGGAAAAATCCCACACCAAAACAAAACCCCTAAAATGGAAACCACGTGTGATTACTCTCATTACTCCACTGAGGTGACCAATGGATTAGCATTTGTCCATTTAAGAAAATGTAAAATGTGAACATAAATCCCCATGCAGTTTTGAGGCAGATGCAACACTTTTTATCTTCTGATCCTGGTTGCTCCCATCCAATAAAGTATAGAAATTCAATCACATTTAAATAGCTGAGTAGACCCATGGAAGACAACAGAAGTATCACAGATGAAAACTTAAGCATATGTAAATGGTGTGTTGGACTAGAGCTCCCACACAGTAATATGTAAGATAAAACCAATGAAACCTTACTGAAGAGTTCAGGACTTGAATGGCAGGAGCTTGACAGTTCTTTAAGACAGATCAGGAAAACAACCAAAATATTTGAGAACTTCTGTGGCAATCATAGGAGGAAAACACACCTTTCATACTGTTGAGCGAGTAAGTAATTTTCTTGAAGAAGCAGAGAAACTAAAACTTGAAAAAATAATTAACTGCTAATAATTAAGTATGGTTCTTAATGGATTGTGTGCCTCTGTGCACACGTTGTGTGGTCCAGGTAAGACACAGGTATTTATGACTTCTCTTTCCTATACAGACTCTTTCAGTCAGACGCTATGTGAGCCCATTCTGCAGCTTTTCATTTAGTCAGGGAGTTACAGAGAGGAGTACGTCCTGCACTCGAAATACGGAAAGACATTATCTTTGATAGCTCTGCTTTTCTTTTTTCCAAACTCAGACAATAACAAATAATAGGTTCAGATTGCTAGGGGATGAGAAGACAAACACTGAATACACAGATGATGCAAGTTTTATAGAAAAGGACTCATCAGGGTAAGAGCGAGAACCCAGCTATTAAATTACTGGAACACTTTGCAAGCCACAGTGCTGGGTACTGGTAAGACCTCATCAGAACTGCTACATGCAAATCTGGTGATCCGTTTGCAAGGAATATGATGTAAGTTGGCACAAGAACAGGAAAAGGATGCTAGGAATTTCAGGGAATTGAAAGCTTATTTATATTAGCAACAAAACCGGCTTGGCTTACATAAGGATTACAATACAATGACAATTAGGGAATAAGATTGCTCATTAAATGTCAAAGGATGTGTCATAAAAAACTTCTAGGATGAAAGCTAACTCTTACAAGAAAAAAAAAAAAAAAAAAAAAAAAAGAAAAGGAGGGTAGACTTTGAAAACAGACGAAATATTAGAAGGTTCATTGTCCTCAGAGTATAGATTCCGGTCAAACATCTAGTAGCAACAGCAAAGTTAAACCACCTAACTAGAGTAAAGACGCATACAACTGTATGATGCAGCTAGGAGATGTCTTCCAGTTTCATTCTACACCTATTCATCTTTCACTTAGGTGACACTTTGCTTTCAATATACCAAAGTGTATCCCATAATTAGCATAAACATTCAAATACGTAGACATAAAAGTTGCAACAGTAAATCCACTAAAGTACCATGGCCTTAGCTTCTACAGTTTATTATTCTGCTACGAAAACAATTAAATGTTACACCACTAGCCCCCAAGATGAAAAGAAATGAACTTATTTCAATGTATGATTTAGAAACTCTTGAATCTGATTACTAAACCAGAATAACAGTAACAAAAAAACCAGGTATTGAATAACTTGGGGCAGGGGGAAGAAATCTGACTTTGGTCATGAATTTTAAAAAGCACGTGGCTTGTTTTTTAAACGTAGAAAATAGGAAAAGGTTAGAGGACTCTACTAAGCAATCCCCAAAACATATATCAAAGTTCCCAGATGATTCCCTTTCAGACTAGGTTCCGGAACATATACCCATTAGCAATGAGAAGTGTAACTCCAACATCTGAACTATTTTAGATCTAATGAATCAGCAGGAGTAACACATACGGTGTTGATATACCAGCCAACTCCTCTCCTCTGGGAATGGCACAGTTCACACAAAAAGCTGAACAACTCCTTAAATATCCACAGTTAAGTAAAACTTTGAGAACTGAAAAATGAGGTATTGTTCAAAATGGCAAGGCTTCACAAAATGAAACCACAAGCGGAGCAGCTGTCATAATAGAAACCCATATGAAATCTCTTTGCTGTCAGTTTCTGTGAAGAAATACAAACTTTCAAGGCCAAGATTTGGATAATAACCTTGTGGACCCTCTTAGGCATTCCTGTCTCTCCAATTTCTGTGTGTATTTCCCTGCTCTGTAACAAAGGTATTACTCTTTTTCTCACACTTGTGCACACAGTAGCTGGTAATGCAAATAATTTCCATAAACCAGTGAATCATTCCATTATTGGGACCATCACACGTGTTCTGAATTTGTAATATTCAGGAACTCCTAAAAAATAGCTTATTTCACCCTGCTTTTGAAAGAGGTGAAAAGTCTTTGCAACACAATTACTAGTAAAGGACTGAAATGCATGCAGCTTTTCTACCTTCCACGTTTTTATGACTGGTGGAGTATTTAACGTACGCGCTGCTGCTGCTGGAAGCGATGCAAGGGACTGCAACAGCGACTGCTGCGGGTGAGAGCAAATATTCCCACTTGCCAGCGGAAGGCAACCCACCGGGCAACGGCAGTCTTCAGCTGGACGGCCTTGGCAAGGTACACGGCAAGGCCATGGTAACTCCACTGCCCACAGCAGCCAACTGTCCCGGGCAGCAGAGACACGCTACTGAGACTTCATTCCACAAATTAAAAATGCAGAATAGTAGCATGAGGAAGAGGCTGTTCACCCGTGTTTTAAATTTGTTCCATATGGTCTTTCAGGCAAGAGTGTTTCCGTAGCCTTTAATGAAAGAGCACGAAGACTGAAGAGAAAATCACCTTTTATTAACCTTCAAAAAAAATTAAAATGCACCTTTCAGGGCATATGAAAATTCAGATCAGCTATTACTGATGATAAATTATGAGTTATAAACCAGCTTAGAGATTTTCTGGTAAAGAAGTTGCATTCAATCTGTTATTTCAGAACTCATCTGAAACTAGAAGTGTGCCAGAGGCACATGTCAGTTTGTTTGTTTTCTTTATATTTTAATTAATAAATTTACTTATTTATATCTGTTTTGCATGTGGGCAAAAGCTTGGGGGGAGGGGAGGGGCGGGAAGAGGAACTCCTGCAATTGAGATTATTTTTGCAATACACAGCATGTTGATTCTTAACACAATTTTACTCTCATAAGAATAACAATGCCATTCTTTCCTTATCTTCCCCTAAATACTAGTCTCTAAAGTGATTATAGCTAGATAATAAGCTTTAAAGGATAGGAAATTCAAAGAGTTTGTAAGAGGGTAAAAAAAATAAGGGTACTTGGGTGTTCAGTAAAAGGCCTGCATTTAGAGACCTTTTCCATGTAAAAAATGAGCCATTTTATATCCTCACACAATCCTATGCTCATCGTCACAGAGAAGGCAACAACCTCAATATTAGGAGGTGTATCATTTTATTGTGAGTTTAATGAAAACTCCAAACACAATTATATTTCATTTTTATTCAGACTAAGTTAATCACGACTTACCATTGTGCCTTATTCAGACTGGGTTCTAAAGTGATCTTTTTCATAAGAAGCTTCTGATAACTACCCAGACAGAATAATACTTACACTGACATGTCTCAGCCACTCAGTTGGTGCAAATACAAGTGACTAAAAATGACATGTGCTTGTAGCCACTGTTCCATGAATATCAGTCCTCCGTGGAAAAGCATCTTGTAAAGTTAATACAATGATGCACACTAACTAAAGTCAATTGCATATGGCTTTTACCGTGGCTAGCAAATCTGTATCACTGCTTTTACTTTAGAGTTATATTACACTTTAGGTGCAATCCAGACAAGATACTTACACTAGCAATTTCCACCCTCCCTACTTTTCCTCCTCTCATGCAGTATCCATATAACACACAAACATTTTATCACTTCTATTTTTCCAAGGTTCCTGCCACAGAGGATCATTTACTCACATCAGACAAAATCTGCACAAGATGCAGGAAATCCTAGATACTCTGGAAACTGTTGAGGTGGCTCTGCTTATTATTTTTAATGACAATTTCTTAGAAGTATGGTAGATTTACATGTAGATGTATTTATTCCTTTTCATACATTTCTTTGGGAACTATGATCTGAAAGAGAATCCAAGGAATAGATTCAAATACTCTTAGGGGAAGAAAAGTTCTCCTGAATAGACTCTGACCTCAAGACTAAAGAGCCATCCTTGCTCCCATAAAATGAACGGAGAATTCTCTGATCTTCATAAGCCGTTTTTTGTTCTTTTCAGAGACTTTCCAATGGAAAGATTTACATTATGGCACTCTTTCCTGAAACTCTTTTATATTTTCTCCTTGGAAAAAAAAACAACCAAGTCTTAGAGTTTTTTTCTCTATAGAAGAGTGACCTCTGCAGTCAGTCTTCACAGAGCTCTTCATGCTGTTCTTTAATCTCTCTTTCAGTGTCACAGATTTGGGGGGGTGGGGGTGAAGAGGGATGGAGAAAAGGAAATAGGAAGAAAAACAAAGAAAAGATCAATCTCTCAGAACTCTGATATAGAACATTTAAAATGTAGAATTTCCCTCTCCCTTTCCTTTGCTACAGGATGAAAAACGGTTCCAGATTTTGAGGAAACAAAACCCCAAACCTTCACCAAAAGAACCATGCCACCATGCCGCATTCTGCAGTACTGAGAGAAATTTAATCCTGAAATGTTTACTCGAGGGGTGACCCATCTGAATCTGCAGAAAAGGATTCTGAACCTACTGCAGACAACAAGTTGAATCAACAGTGGGATGATGCTGCCCTCTCTAGTGCATTAACAGGAGTGTTGCATACCAGACACATGGAGGATTTTTGTTTTGGGGTGGCTTTTTTCCATAGAATTGAGGCATCAGCTGTATCCAATTTCAGTTACTTTATTTCACACGTGGACAAACTGTGAACAAAAGTGTTCAGGCAAAAGCAGCAGCACGATGTAGCACTCAGAAAACGTGATTTATTAAAAAAAAATGAAAAAATTAATTTGTTTAGAATAAGAGATTATCAAGGGCATGTACTTCACATCTTGATATATTCAGAAGACCGTTATAGAAGAGATCTGTACTCCATGGCCACTTCACATGGAAAAAGAGTAAATACACCGACCTGTAGTAAGAGAGATTTACTGTCAGTATCTGTATAGCTGGAAAGATTTCCTTTCCAGCAATATGGATAATTCAGCCAAGTAGGAAGTTTATATGAAACTTAAAGAATCTCTACCACTGGGAAATTGTAAAGAACAGTTAAGAAATATCTCCTGGGGAAGGCTTAAGCACAATGCACCTTTGCATCAATTTGATTTTGCTTTCCAGCCTGTCGTATACACTGTAAGTTCAAAGGGACAAACACAGGTACTGAGACCAGAGACTCCGTCCTACTTGCCACTTTCTGTACTGTATTGTATTGCATTATATTATATTATATATACATATGATATACATATGATATTGAAAGCACTGTGAGAATGTAGAGTACCACAGCAGCTTCCAGCAGGACTGGGACAGTTAGCATAGGTATTTTACATCCAGCCTAAAGACTCCACCTTGCTGCCTGTAGGATCTTTGCAGCACTTCAGGTCAGCCCACTTGTACCCAAAATGCCTGCAGCCACCTATACCTGTTATCTAGAGAAACAATCATCAGAGAAACATGGAATAAATGCAAGTCCAGCAATACTGAGCATGATCCCATTTCTCATGTCCTTATGCTTTTTCATCTAAGCAGGCAATACAACAAGTCTTCACAGAGTCACAGAGATGGCGAAGGTGGAAGGGACCTCTGGAGATCGTACAGTCCAACCTCCCTGCTCAAAGCTTCTCCCTTCCACCTGTTGAAAGGTCTGGATCTGCCATCAAGGAGCAGCAAACAAAAGTTTGCTGAATAAATGAAGGATTTTGTTAACAAATTAGAAATTATTTATTAACATGCCCTACGAAGAATTGAGTCATAATGAAAAATTTCTTTCTTCTCCCCAAATTAATGTAAGCTTTGATATATACCATCATTTCAGGCTACATTTGGTTAAATGAATAACCAGTAGCTAAAAGAAAAAAAAAATAAACATACTGTCATGACTATATAGTAAAAGGAAAAAACTAAACAATACATTTTTTTATATTTCAATAAAATGCATAAAAAGCAGTACTAGAAACAGTTCTCTTCACAAAGTCTTTTTCAACATCAATTCAAAACCACAATAACCATCTAAACTTATGTAACCCATTCTGCAAATACAGAAAGGTGCAATGCATGAGTTTATGATAAAATAAGCGTCAATTAGGCATTTGCTTAAGATCATCTCTACCATACATGTTATACAAGCCACAGAAGTTAGTATAAAGCAAAAAAATGCTAAAGGCTTTTCTACTTGTAACTGAGTGAAAGTAGAAAAGCTGCTTTGCACTTTCAATATTACTTGTCCAGAAAGTGTTGTATCTTTCTAATATACAACATTTTGCCCTTTCTAATATACTACATAAGCAAAGGAGTTCCTGGAGAAAACAAAAAAAAATCATAGTTTTGAAAGAATGGGTTACAAAGGAATAATTAAGAAAGTCTAAACTTTATGTTTAGTTAATCCATTCAGGACAAGCATATTGCAAGCACAATAGACTGTACCAGTTAGAACTTAGATGGTCTATAGCTTGGATTTCTATAAAATCACCATACAAACTGTATTGTGGCCAAACTGCCTCTTCATTTACTCAGCTTCTATTTTTTACTCTCCTGTAGTACTCTGCTACCTAGGGATGTCCCCTTATATTTTCCTCTCTCTCCTGTAATGTATGCTTCTATGTCCCATTATCTAGCTGTTGTCATTGTGAGATTTACCCATTCTTTTGTAAGTGATTTGAACACCCAAACTGTGCCTCTAGACATATAAGAGCTTTACAGTCCCACCAGTAAGACCACTGCAGTCAGGCATCCCTACAAGTTTCATTAAATATATAAGAAAGCCTGGTTTCTTGTCTGACAGTATAAACATGTATTGAATTTGGCTAGCCAACCTATATTCTGCATATCTCCGTAAGTGAAATATAATTGCAAAATTATGATAAGTAATGTCACACAATGTAAGTCTAAGCACTGGTCTCAAATCCAAAATAAAAAAGGCAGGGTAGCTGAAAAAGCCAATGTAACGATTATAAAGATATCACTAATTTTGTTCTATTCAATGCATTATCTATAATTTATTTGGGTTTTCAATTCTGCAGGGAGAGACTTTCACCATTTTTTAAATGTAGTGTTTTCCTAAAACAATGTAACAAATGGTGTAGTCAAAACAAACTGTGAAAAAGAAGAGTGAAGAGGACAAGAACGAATATTAAATTATCTTAAAATGTGCAGAGCGAGTTTTAGAGGAAGATCTTGCTTCAGCTATAAACTTTCTGTTATTTATTGTTCCAAAAAGTCATAAAAATGAATTATGCAATAGTTATAAAATAAACAAATGAAAGGCAACTATATTTATAGGTATGTATCTATTAAGAAGTGGTTTAATAATCAGGCAATATTTTACCACTATCAACTTCAAATCTATTCTAGACTTGTATTTAAAATGCAAACTCCACAACTACCACATTAAAATCCCACATCTCACAAATCACAATGCAAACTAAAACCTCTTCTCTACTATGTCAATTTATAAAACTTGAGACTCTGTTTAGTGCTTACCATTCTTTGTGTGTGACAAAAAAAAAAAAAGAAAACAAAGCAACAAAGCAAAAGATGTTCCAATTCGATTTCGGGGTTAAATCCTGCCATTCTAAAAATAAAAGAAAAATAAAACACGATTGCAACTTAAAATTAGGAGCCTTGTGCTTTTTATAAAAAAAAAAAGTTTGAAGTGGTAAAAACTGGATGTAAATATTTCTGAAACTTTTTGTAAAGCTGTTTAGAAGTGCCATAAATTTAGTCACTAGCTACAAAGCATGAAATCGCAGCAGAACATGATGCATTGTCCCCAACAAGAGCGAGCTTCTCTAAGTTTCATATTTGGTGAAACTACAGTAAAACTTTGAGAAGTATCCAGTAAGTTCTTCCAGAAAGCTTTTTCATGGCAATGTATACAAGGTTCAAATGAGTAACAGTTAGGGAAAGGATGCTTGCTGAGGTTTGCACCGAGAACAGAGAGTGTTGATGTCATTTTTCATATTTCCCTATCTTTCACCTCAGGGTTTGGTGGTTTTAGAAATGTATTTATTGTCTAGAAATGATGTTCATTGTTAGCTTGCAGATTTTATATTACAGGTGAATTTTGAGAAAGGTCTAAACAAAAAAAATATATTACAAAGAATAGCTTCCAAAAAGACAGAACTGTACTTAAAATTCTGAATAAATTATTTTAGAAAGAGAGAGAGAGAGAAGGCAGTTTGATTTTTGGAAGCTCTGAGTAACCAATTAGTGCCATCTATACAAATAAAATTCTTATAGTAGATGTATTCAGATATTAAATAACACGGAATGGCCAGAGCGGCATACAGATAGACAATGCTGTAAACTCAAAAGGAATGTAACACACATTCTTTCTAATTAAAATTTAAGGTCTTACGTACAACTTAAAATAAACTTCCAAGGTATTAGTAACTTGTTTAACTTTAGATCTACTGACCTTTGAAATAAATAAATAAATAACCTGTAAGACCATATAATGTACATTCAAGCTGCCTATACCTCACGTCTCCATATACTCTGCATCACTTCATGGCAATACTGCCAAAAAGAACAACAGTACTTGAGCTAAAATTTTCCATGCAAGTGTCTGCCTCAGACTTTGCTTTTAAATTTAGCTTTTACAAAGAATTCTCAAGGTCCCTCCCAACTTCTTCATCACAAGACTATTATTTCTCTTGCTGCTACTTTTAGCCTCATTCTGTATACAACTTCTACAATAGAAGAGTCAAACGCTATGAAAAACCAGCATATTGTCCTGTAGTCAAAGAATGTAGGATTATGACAGTTATAAGCAGACACATCCTCAAGTTTCCGTGCTAGAATCTGTAGCCTTAAGCTCAATAATGCTATATGAGTAATTAATTCAGGATCATTTATTAAACATGCCTCAGTTCTACAGACTGCTTCCCCATCAATCCACAATTAGATATTCATTGAAATGACAGCCGAATCTTCCTTCAAATGAGCGTACTGACTCTCAAGGTTGAGCATCTGTGGTGAAAAAACTGCAGTCACCATTACCTATAGCAGTTTCTCATATATGTGCATCTTGCATGTGGCATTTTACTTTTTCCTTTGTCTTGCTGACATTTACAAAAGATCAAATTAGCATGGTGAAAAAAGTAGCTTGAGTTTCATAAGTGATTTTGCCCCAGCATAACATCTGGTTCCTGGTTTACAGATAATGATGAATCTGGATTATAAAGACTAACTTTTACTCCTTCTGTGTGCATTTTTATTGGGGGTGACGGTAAGGGAGTAAAGAAGTCCAATACTACAAAACAGGAGTCTGTTTTTCTGAACCAAAAAAATAGTGGTACCAGGGAAGCCTAAACATCACCCACCAGGTTATTGAAACATTTGCTAACATGCTATAATAAAACATAGATAATGCTGTAAAAAATGTCACAGATGAGACCACAAAATACAGGACAAATTAGTTTACATTCATTCATTTAAAATGATAAGTCTCTTTCACCTTTAGGCCAGTCACATCTTCTTAGACCAGTCTATTATCCTTGAACCTAGACCCTGTTTTGACTGTATAGCTCCATATCTAGAGATGTAATTACCAACAAAAAGCTGCTGGTACTCCCCGAAGGATAATTAATCAATATTTTTGTACTCAGAATTCAGCCATAAAAAAAATTTTCTCTTCTTCCAATGTCACATACTGGCAATGCAAAAAGATATTTGCCTTATTAATAACACAGAGACAACATTTCGAAGTTGGAAGTAGTTTTTAAAGTCTTGAAGTTTTAAACCAAACCCTTCAGGTAGATTTTTTTTTTTTAAAGGAATACTTCAATAGACAAATGCTATTTGTCAAAAGACAATAGCAAGGAAAAATAAGACTGTAGCAGTACTTCTAGCTTCTGCAAACAATGGGTAAGAAGAAATGAATTTCTAATTGCTACATGAAAAAACATACCACATTGGTGTAATTTGACTTGGTTTAACTCAGGCCTCAAGTAACTAAAACATGAAATTTCAAATTAGTGAATTAAAATAAAACCTAAAAAGTAGGTAATTCCCTGCAATCAAACTAGGAGCTCTTCTCAACTATACCAAGCAATGAACTCAATTAAAATAAGTAGTTGCATTTGATTCCACAACAGAAAGATGAAATTACATCACTGCTAGCAACAGCAACCGAACAGCAGACAGTAATCATGACACGAACTTTACAGGACATTGCAAGATCAACAAGTAACCCATAACTAGATTAATTTCAATAATTTATTGAGCAACTTGGAAGCTAGTCTTTTTTTTTTTTTCCATCTACATTTACAAGGAGGATGTTTATACAGGAATGTTTAACAGTGTCTACAAGTACCAAGTGTTTAAATATCTAAAGTACTAATGAATACTCGAGCCATATGGTCAGCCCAGAATGCACACACAAAGTATACCTATAATAATTATCTAAAAATGAATACATTGCTGTTAGACTGATTCTTATTAACTCTTTTGCTTAAGTGGAGAATTCTTTTATCTGCATATTAGACGTACAGTAAATTAAACCTAGATTAAGTCAAAAACATACAAATGTACAAATATAACCTATTTGTAAGTCTCCAAACTTTATATGCTATATTTCAGCAATTTCACTGAAATGTATTTCTCTTTACCAAGTATT
Organism: Numenius arquata; assembly: GCF_964106895.1. NCBI lineage: Eukaryota > Metazoa > Chordata > Aves > Charadriiformes > Scolopacidae > Numenius > Numenius arquata. The sequence continues at coordinate 70,336,706 of NC_133616.1, forward strand.
TATGTGAAGAATATACTAGATATCGACTACAAGGATGATCGAAAAATAAGACCAAAGACAGTATTGATCCTGGGACATGCAAATGAAGAATAAAAAAGTAAGTACACATTGTACCTATTTTTTGGTGGGTTTTATGAATATAGTTATGATGGTGAATGTTTTAAATGTTATGCTCTGCTATCTGTCTAGGATTAGGCAGAAACACAAGTCAATCCTGCCTAGTTACACGAAGAGTGATAGCACTTAGGTTTTCTGACCACTCCTTCATCTCACAGAAAAACACAACCAGCAGCCTCTTCTGAGTTACAATATAAATTTCTCACAGCAGTAACTAGAAAGTTAGTTGTGTTCTATAATCTCAGGATTTCAGGAGAATTAAAATACCTCTCACATTTCTTAGATGTCCAAACAAATCCCCTGAATTATGCAAGGTACCCATTGAGTTGGGTTCTTCCAAAGCACATGGGGTTTGATGAGAAGTAAATCTTCTTGCAGTTCTGCCACATCCATTTCCCTCCTACTCATGAGACAGCCTTATCCTCTGTGCACCCACCTTTTTCACTCCTGAGCTTTCTTACTTTAATTTCCTTTCTTTCTTCATTACCCTCAATTCTCCTGGGTTTCATGTTATGATCTAGGTGTAATGTGTCAGGATTCAAGATGCTACTGAATTAAAAAGGGATATACAGTCACTTCTGTTTTTCATTGCAAACAGTGGTAGCTACCAGATGGGATGAACTAAACTCTTGTTGGTCAAGAATATCTAAATAATAATAATAATTAATTGCCTTCAAGCACATCACAACAAAAAAGAAAACAAACTCTTAAAAATAATGTAAGAGATCTTTGGATGACTAGGCCTAATGTAATTGCTGGCTTTTCAGGTGGAGAAAAAAATAAAGAGACAGAAACAGAGACAAATTTCTCAGCTTAAAATAAAATCCAAAACCCCAAACAAACAAACAAACAACAACAACAAAAAAAGAACTCCATATTTACAACTTTGTGCATCAACTTCCAGTGTTTCTGAAATACTAAAACAAAGGCTCTCTTTGCCTATAAAAGACAGAGACAACTCACTGAGAATATATAACTTCAAGAAACTCCTTTTCTAATCTCAGGTTTCTGACAACGCAGGGACAATTTCTGTAATGCAGGACAGCATTATTACTTAAAATATCTATGACAGTCTGAAATCTAGATATGCAAGGCTTAGATACACCACTTTGAGAGGGTTATTAAGGTGCAGCATCTGCAGAAGTTTATAAAAATAAGTATTTTCAGCCTAAGTCAAATTATAGTTCTGCAATTTTTCTATTAAATGAAATTTCAGGTTGAGTAGATTGCCAAATTAATCTACTAACATTCAATTCCAGTGTCTAAACCAAACTTGTCTCAAGATATGGTTGGCCAGGCTCACTCCCTGCTACACTTCGGAGTATTTTCACAAAAGCACGGTTACTAGTGGAGGTTAAATTGAGCTTGAACGCCCCAGAAGTTTGTTTGGCATCACTGTAACGTCTTCCCTATTGTGCTCTGGGCCCTATCTCCCATGAGAAAATGTACAAGTTCTCTTCTTTATCTTCTCCCTCTTTGGGCTGCATTTCGTAATTGCTAACGCAGCACTGAAGCATCACAGCCTGCCTCGAGTAGAATTCTCAATACAAAGGTGCAGGGATACACAGCTACTTAAAGACCCTCTGATGCCACAAGAAAACAGCATATTTGCTTGAGGGAGGGGAGGAACATAAATAGATTGTATTTATATACACAGCTTGGATTGATAAATATGCATTTTTTTTTTAGTATTTCTATCTCTGAACTGTCTTGTTTTTAAACACTTCCCTCTATGCTACAAAGCTCCACAAAGACCTTGGGCTCACCATATGGCATTTGCACCCCTCTGATAGTATCAAGGTGAAAATGCATCTTTTTAAGTAGCTTTAGCTACTAAAAAATACAAAAAAGTAATTGCATTACTTTTTTGCAATCCAGAGAATTCAAAAAATTGATGAGGTTTATGTGGAAATTTATCAACAGATTATCTGTTTCTTCTCTTTGATCATCAGCTGCTACTAATATTGTCATGTGAAATCAGAGCACTCTTCCTCCAAAAAAAAAAAAAAAGGAATCATAAAAAACATTAATTACATCAAGTGAAGAAATTACAATAAGCTTGACCAGAGGCAGACAGAAAGTAATTAGAAGTGTTATTTCCAGCATTAAAAAATAAGAGTGAGGAATCATGAGAAAGGACAAAGCATGCACTTTGTTTTCTTTCGACAGGATCAATACAGTATAAGGAAAGAAGAGGTATTTTCACACCCCTAAGAAGTCCTACTCCTTTCCCCCTTAAAAAATATTCAGTCCTAACAAAATTTGAGTCTTCTGACTTCGCACAACTCCTACCCCACGAATTTCTGTTGAATAACCACTGAAATGGCTGTTTCATATATGCATCTATGTTCTCCAAAGCAAGGAAAGCGTTCTTCACTGCTGCTTAGCATCACACATTGCCAATGGTGTCAGTGCCACTAAACACTAAGATAGAAGCAGGAGAAAATCACTCAGACATCTATAACCAGCACCCTTTCACTCCATTCCTACCCACGGTAGAGAAAAAACATACTGTATCGCATATGCCCGACCTCCACCTTGAATTATTTAAATCACTGTGGTGAAAAACAAATGTGAGCACATCAACGAAAATCCAGTTCACATATAATTGAGCCTAGAAAGCCTAAATGACAGGAAGGTCATCACCCATTGCTCTGGTGTAAGTTTTGCTGTGTTATGAGCACAACCCTAAGCGTCTCCCAGGACCCAGCACCGGCTGCTAGTGGGGTCATTTCGCTGCCCACTGCTCTGTCACCACAACAGCTACACTCCCCAGCACCAGCAAAACCGACAAACAGTAAAAAGCACTGAAATGAAGACTTTCGCATAACTTTGACAGAAGACAGCAGCGATCACTCCTGGAAGAACAATGGATCTTAACCACATTCAGAACAGGAGCCTCAACCCTTCAATTTAGCTTTTCCCTCAAGTGTCTCACACTTTAAACTATGAACTAATCAAGCTAAAAAGGCAGAGGGAGAGAGATTGTCATTTCTATTTTTAAATACAAAGGAGACAGTCAGGTACTATCAAGATGAAGGCTAGCAAGATTGACACAGGTAGGATTTATGTCTAACAATCATGTTGGTTAAGGAAGGCACACACCACTACAGACCTTTTTCAGCAGATTTGCAGAGTATGTTTCTGTGCAAGAAAAACAGGCTTGAATATTATATTTCATTAAGAGGTTCTGTAATCCCATTGTTGGCCTGTTAAAGGAATATCACTGGAATTTTTTGTAACTGACATTCTTTTTCATCACAAAAAGGAAAACTTAGTAACTCACAAAAACTTTTATAAAATCCTCTGCCTTTCTCACAGCATGCAGCAAGCATCAAGCAGAACTCAATGTAGTTCTGAGTCCATACATTAATTTTTATAATCCAAGGATGAAGTATCACCAGGGTTCCCAATTACTTGCCTAATATATTTTTGAAAATTAGCCCTAGACAGTCTTATAAATAAAAGACTTATAAAAAGGCCTAGACAAGCTTATAAAAAGCGTATTTTACGTTCAGAAAAGTTCCTAAGAAATTCAGAGAGACTGTTCTTTTGACACTGAAGAACCTCATTTTGTCCATTTGGCATGTTCATCAAGTCATGTAGTGTTTTAACAGACAGATTCTCACCCAAACGAAAAAGGCTGGATTTAGATATGGTCACATCCAGAAGCAGATAGTCCAGGTTAGCCTCCTGTTGTGGAGGTAACTAAAATTTTAGATCACTGAAATGAATGTCTTAAAAATAGGTAATATTTTTATTAATATTGAAGTAATAACTTCAATAAGTCCTGCAATACCAAACTGCGTGGACAGTTGTAATTAAGACAGAAAGAGACAAATTAAATGCAAAACAGCAAGTGCTTTACTAAGAAAAAGTGATGCTACAATGTGGAAGGAAACTATTGGACCAGAATAAGATTAAGAGGGGAGCTCCTTACAAACCATTCTGAGAACTGACCTATGGCAAAAAACGGAACAAAAAAATTGAGTCACAATAATGACACTTGATGCCGGGAAAAAAAAAATAAATTGGAACTACTATCAATACAGAGGAAGATCAGAACATCATATTGCAAGAATAGCCTTTGAGGACCAAAGTGATAGTAATGACAAACTGCAATAGCACAAAGTCAAGGTCAAGCACCCTGGGAACAGGAAGAATTTCTACTGTAAGCTAGAGGATCATCAGCTGGAAATAACAGAGGAGGAGAATGACTTGGATGTATTAATCAATCAGAATGAATACAAACTGTCAGAGAGATACAGCTGCAAAAAAAGCAACTGCAATCTAGCTGTATCAAGGGAGGAATTTTCAGTAGAGATAGGGATGTATTAAAGCCATTTTATAAGGAACTGGTAAGATCTCAACTGGAACTCTCAGAACATTTCTGGTCACCTGTCATAAAAAAACCCACGGTTTTACTTGAAATATGTGCATAGAAAAGCTATGAGAATAACTTGGGAAGCAAGGAAAGGATAGTACAAAGAGCACACTAACAGAGCCTGGTTTAATTAGCCCACTAAAATGAAGGCTGAGAGGCAACGAGAGTGCTCTTTATAAACGAATCACGGAGGTAAGAAAAGGGAAGGAGAACAACTCTAAAGCTAGAGACAGCACTGGCACACAAGAAGTGGATATTAACAAGCAGAGCTGGGAACTGGAAGTTCTTGTCATCAGGTGAACAATATTCTGAACAGTTTTTACCAGCAGAAATCGGGGCAAGAAACTTCACAGGAGCAAAAGGCATTTTTGTATGGTTATACACAAAACTACTGCTGTTGAAGGCCAGAAGATCCCGGCAGTCCTCTTTTCCACAGGCCTGTGCCTTACCCATACTCCAAGCTCAGGTGCCACTTTTTTGACTGTTGTTCCTTCCACATTTTCTCTTTTCCTACATATATTGCAGAAGCACGAGCCTATTTGCATGCAATTCCCCATAAAACCTCCTCACTCTGAGGTATTCCTCAGCTCAGGGACTCTAGCCCCAAGGCTAAAACACTCACCTTTCTGACATAACCACTAGTGTACCTAAAGGTGTAGAAGCAGTTGTGTCAGGCTGTCCCTTAAACAAAACCCCTGAGTACTTTTAACGTCTGCAATACATGCCAATACAGCAGCACCAGAGAGCAACTTTACAGTTCATGCTGTTCTGCATAATTAATCGGTCTGCCAATTCTAGCTTTTTCTTCCTATCCTTATATTGTAAACCCAGAGAAAGCTGGTAATAAACATCTGCTGCATGTAGAACAAACTAAATCAACTAGTCAACAACTATAACCATACTATTTAATATAAGAAGCTCCCAGCATCCTGGGCAATTTATATGAATTTTTCAATCTTTAAAGAAACATTGTCATGTAACGTGTCATTAAAAACAAACACGGTATCATACAAATAATAAATTTTAGTATTTAAATGCTAAAAAGCTAATGCTTTTTAAAAATAAGTTTCTAATTTCAAGATAAATCAATAAATAGAGGTGCTTAAAAGTAGTTACACTTGAATAGAGTTCTCTTCAATCTGCTTAGTAACTTTTCACCACTAATTAGAACCAGCTAAGATCACGCACCTGAACAATTAGAGACCAGACAATAGCTTGATACACACTGTTGCAATCCATCTCAAAGCTAAATCTTTCCAGTCTAGTCTATATACTACACGTGTAATACTTAAATAAACCTACAGTATTAGCAGCCCCGCAGGGCAACTATTATTTTCAAACATGGAGGTAGTGGACTGTCATAACACTGCTTGTTCTACCCAAAAGTTGCACATTATCCTAAGGAAGGGCACTATGCTATAAAAAGCCATATGTTACGAAAGTTCCACAGCCAGAAATCCAGAGCAGACTAGCAATGGCTTTCCTCAGCAATGACCCCAAGTTATCTAGCACACTAGTTATTTACATAAATCTGGCTAGATTATGAATGTGCATCCAGCAAAGCAGACGTGTAGGCACATCCCAAATCCCTGGTGGTCAGATCTGTCACGATTCTTACACGGTCAGCAGCAAGAAAACACACACATATCCTAAAACTGCAGAGACACTGGTGGAAGACTACAGTACTTAAACCTGGCTGGAGATTCAGATGTCAAGATTGCATGCATTTTTGTATTTTAAAAGTGGATGGTAACAGAATTTGGGCATATCTAAACACCGAAGTGTATGCTTAGTTAAAAATGTGAATTACATGGACCACTGATTCAACTACAAGCCTCCTCTTTAGGTACAGTCGATGGCAGGAAAGGTGATGAGCTCTTTACCTAGGGACGGGGAGGTATTTTCATTCGGTATGAAACCGGATATATATATTTAATGTCTAATCCTGTATTAAACTTCACTTAAATTGCTTGATTTTTTTCCCCAATTTCAGCCACTGTTGTATTGATCATATGAACAGTTAGGAAGTATTTTTCCTTCCAGTTTGCTAGAGCTTTCACTTGCAGATACTGTGCTAACACACTGATCCTAATTACTGCTGTTATTGAGAACTCAGTGCCAGTTTTCAAAGGCACTTGAAGCCAAATTTGGCTTGGGCAATTATGTTATTCCCTTGCTAGCTAGGTTTACTCCCTTTCAGCTAAATTCAATCTCTACATCACCATACTCTTATGTCTAATGAAAAGACCCTAAGCAGGTCATATGTCATTCATTTTTAATAAAATGTAACTGTCTCCATCTAATATGTGGTCCAGCCTGATGCACGCATACAGTAAAAAAAAAGAAAAACATATTAAGGAGGGTAGCACAGTGATCAGGGAGAGAAAATCAACTGTAAATACTAAGCTGGTATGAGAAAAGGTAACTTGGAAAGGAAAGTGCACCCTGCTGCTTCAAGAGCTACATTCCTGGAGAGAAACAGCAAGCTGCTGCTCTTTCAGGATCAGGTATACTTAGAAGTCTCTCTGCATGGACGATATTGATTCAGAGGCTTTCCTTATGTAATGGCCATCTGTAACGTTATAATTAGACTGAGCAGCATACGTGCTGGATTCCTTTTCAACTCTGCGGGCATGCAGCCCTTTACCTGTAACTGGCATATTACGTGTCTTTGGCAATGACCTTTCACTGTGGGATTCGTCCTTGCAGGCTAAATAGCATTCTCTGCTTAAATATATTTAGTCTTCTAATCTGGAAACATTCAAGGTCACGTTGGACAAGGGTCTGAGCAACCTGATCTAGTTGAAGATGCCCCTGCTTATTGCAGGGGAAGTTGGACTAGATGGCCTTTAAAGGTCCCTTCCAACCCAAACCCTATGATTCTTTGGAAATATACAGTAATGTCAGTAGGCACCAATATTTTCAGTGTTTCTCTAAAAATCACTCATTTAACAAGAATTATATGATTGCTGAATTTATTTGACTCAGTAATTAACATTATGAAGGATTCCATGACAACAAATTAAAAAGATATAATAATTTATATGAATATGTTTTTTCTAAAAATCACTACAGTAGCACCACTGATATTCTGTTTCACTGTAATTTTTCCTCCTACTGCTGACCCAGGGAAGAGTTTCTTATTGGTGTACGAGTCCCAAAAAGACAGTATGTTATTTTCCCAATGTAGGGTTTGCTCATTAGTTTTGAAACAGATAAAAGAGTTTTTATTTTAATGGCACATTCTTTGAAAAAAGAAGATGATTGAGGAAAATGGGTAAAATAATATAGCAGACTTCTAAATCAAATGTGACATTGAAAATCTAATAATTTCTTGTGTAGGTCTTTCCTTAAATTCCAAGAAAATGTCAGGCATTTGCAGACAGAAAATGCAAAGACACTAATACAAGAAAATACATTTTAAAAAAATTAGCATTTACACAAGAAGAATCACAAGGTTAAAAACACAGGCTATCTATCTGGGTGCTTTGCCCTGTGGAAATCCAACTAGGCTTTTACGATGATTTAAATCACAGTATGGATCTGCAGGATCAGGAATGAGGTCCACCCTCTGACGGTTTCTTCCATGTGCCTTAATTTCTCAGCGATGTGAGAACTGTGCAACACAACCGCAGGACAGCTTTATCTGATCACAGTATCTGTTGACAATGTCGAAGTTGTTAATATCCACCAACTACTGGTGGCTATGTAAAGCACAATCTGAGACTAGTTCCCTAAAAATAAGTATCTGCATCCCAGAATGACAGCCTTCCAACAGATTGCCTTTTCTGCTCTCTTTTCTAGATGTAATTTGTTCTGTTCAAAACCCAGATTTGAAGCATGTCAGCAAGAAGTTGTGAGAAACTGACTACAGTAATTTTCAAGTCTCCATGCCTTCCTGTAGGTCCCTGATCATACACCATGTTATGTATACCACTCCACAGTCAGATTAAGTAAAACATATTACATACTTTCAGATGAAGCTATGGCACAGATAAAATTATAGTCTGTTAGAAGCAGTAGAATTGCACAGCAAAGTGCATTCTTTCAATAACTTCAGCACACCACATGACCGGAAAAAACTCATAACATCCTTTTTCTGCAAGATCAACATGACTACCTGTGGTAACGCTCAAGTCTCAATTACTATGAAGATCACAGTTCAATATTTAGCCTGAAGTAAAACATACGTTAATGCTGTTCTTCCTTTGTAGTACTCCACCTTCCCAAGATGGAATATAAGAGGAAGAAAACTCATCCCAGAAGCAGGAAAGCTGCTGCAAACAGCACTGGCTCAAAGAGCAGAAAACAACCAGCCAGAAGAAGCCCCCATGGCATCGCCTGAACCGCAGGAAGCACCAGTAAAGCAGCCTCACTGGGATGAAGCTGCTGACTGGACAGCATGACACATCCTACAACGTCAGACTACGGCTGACTACTACGACTACCCCTCTGATGAAAAGACTTGTGGGACACTTTGGAGAGAGCAGAGAATGGAGATCAACAGCATATTGCAAAGAGCATCCAGACCAGTAATCCTAAGCCATAGCTCTTGATGGAGATGACAACTGTTTGGTAACAAACACCTCAGCTCGAAGGTGTATTGCACGATACAAACAACAATACAAACCAAATACATTTAATATCGCCTGCTTTCTGGATGCTATTAAGAAAGGCTTCCCTCATAAAATTATTTGTTTAGAAAACATAAACACCATAATGACCTTTCCTTCCCACATTTAATAGGAAATTTAACTTGGAAGTCAAGAAATTTGACTAGGAGCAACAAGGAGTTCCTTAGATGAAAAAAAATAACACCCAAATACCAAAAAAACCTCCCCAAAACAAACAAAAATCCTAAACTTAAAAGTATGTTAAAGCTGCTAGTGAATTTCCTACCAAAAATATGCTATGGAATTAAATTCCAACAAACACATCATTAATAGGAAGCTGAGCTAGAGTAAGATGCACAATAAGAACAGTATAAAACTAAAATTAAAATCAGTGTTGTATTGAACACTGGATGTTCTTGCTGTATTTGAGAAAAATATTTCATTATTCACTGTTAATAAGAGTATTGTGGAAGTCAAAGGTATAATCCTAAAAATCACACATGAAACTGAAACAACCAGCAAAAACACCCTTTCTCTGTCATTATTAAGCTTATAAAATATTTTTAGTATTTTATTTTTGTTGCAAAACTTCATGAAGCACTTCCTTTCCCACCCTTTAGATACTGTGAAAACTTCAAAGCAATGTAAAAGCTTCAATGGACATGAAATATAGATGTGTTCTTTTAAACAGGGTTCTGAAACTAATTAAGTTGAAATACTGTAGAAGATGCTACAACAGGAAAAAGCTGATGAACCTATAACTGCATTTCAGCTGGGTGCACTGTGGGAGAATAATTTTTTTTCATATAGCAGCCAATGCTTACGGGCATTTAGAAAATTGTTAAAGTAATTGGAAGAAGTAAAGTAGGCCACAACTGTACACATTTGTGAAAGGCGGACACCGAGATAAGAAGCTTAGGTATGTTGATAAACCTGCCTGGAAGTAGCTTTGCTTCATGTATTGCCTTTTTTCTGGGGACAGTTTTTCTGTGCACTGAAGGCTTATACTTTGATTAGAAACCAACTTTTAATTTTGCTGAACATATTTTAAACAGGAGCATTTCAAATGCACCATTCTCTCCTTCCTATATTTAGTGGCTCTAGATGATAAAGTTCATTTTCTACTGCTTTACCACCTGTAGGGTAGTGACAGTAATGGCTCAAACAAGGAGAAAAAATGCCTGGCTGAAACAGGCATTAATGAAACAGAAGACACTTCTGCACAAAGGTGCAAGTGAGAATACAAGTTCTCCAGACTAAAACTGCCCCCTGTATCTGCAAATAATTAGCTGCACTGAGGTGAGCGGGTTGTACATGTAGTTTTCTCTATGTATTGTTCAGTTTTCCCCATGAGTGGTTCAAACTCACAGTATCTAAGAAGTCCCTTAGAGCTAAAACACAGTTTTACACTTCACAGGATCAAACCTAATTAAACACAAAATACAAGAAAGCAGAAGAAACTAATACATAGAAGAAACCAGAGCATAGATGCTCGTTGGATTACAAAGGCTATATCCTTTCTTTGACACAAACATTTGCATTTTTTTAGCTTTTGTTTGGTTTCATTTTTAAAAAAAATGCTAAAGCTGAGTGATTTTTTAATTTCTTTTGCAATGAAAGGGGTGGGGGCCTATTTTTTCAAAACTGTCTTGACAGACTGCAAGAAATGTATTTCTTTTAAAAAGACTACATTAACCCAGTCATTTTTCAGATTTTCATGAGTAGATTATTTGCACTGTAAAATATGATCACTTCAAAATGTAAATAAAAATAAAATAGTTATAGCAACCTGTGGTGCACTCGCACAAAATAATATTTGAGTAGCTGTGCAGCTATGTTTCAGTAAGTATTTTATCCAACTTCCAGACATCGCACAATGCTCAAATCATCAAACATTTTTTAACATACTTTATAGTCACATTCTAATAATCTCTTTCTTTCTTGAAGCAAATCAGAGATAACACGCAAACAGAATCTCTGATCTGAAAGCTTCAATTTTTTAAAAGCTGGAATAAATCCTGACCTGAATTTTATCATTTTTTTTACCCACCATTCTCTTCATACAAGAGATTCAGTATTTTCCAACAAATAATTGCTCCTTATGAGTAATCCAGTAACAGCAATGTGGATGTCGGCATTCAAAAGAAATGCTGCAAACAGGTATACAAGTTCTCATATTTCTATCTGGTAACCATGGTGAAGGCTGTCCTTTTGGACAACAAGGAGAGGCACTTGGGTCTCAGTTCAGAAAGAGCTCGCTTCTCTTTAGAAGAAATAAAACCTACAATACTCATATGAAACCTGGGAGAAAAAGACAAATTGAAAAATTCATGTTAAAAATACTGCAGCCTGCAGCACTACGAGCACCTAATACAAGTGCTTGCACTGGTCTCTGGAAGCACGTCCACTCACATGGAGTTGAATGTTGCAAGCATGGCAAAGTAAACTTGCTCCAAACACATATCTCAAATTAGGGCAAAATGTTCCAGGGTTCTCTGACGTGGTGACATTTTTTGGAAATGTCTCCAAACCCAAATGGAAATAAAAGGCCATAGATGCAAATGGTACCTTAGTCCTCACTGTTCAACTATTCTTCAGGTTTTTGTTGGGGTTTTTTTGGTTTGTTTTTGTTTTTTTTTAAGAAAAAGTACTTCCATGCTCCAATATTCCAGCAAATTGTGAAAGAAAACTTATTTATATCTTCTACAAGCATGAAGCACATCAAGCTCAGCATAACAAATTCCTAAGAGAGACTAAGTCGATCACAGCTGAATATAAAGACAAACATTTTGCCTTCATTTTTAAGCTTTTCTTCATGATTATTTTATTCTGAAAGTTTACATGAAAGTAAGTTTTAGTACTCACAGTAAAATTTGGCAATCATGAGGAACCATTTTTATACTTGTTCCTCTTACCTTACAATTCTTTCCTCCTACAGGCTGAGCTAATTAAAGCCAAGACACTTCTAAAACATGCACAATGGATACATTTGAAGTTCACAATGAGAGAAAGTGGTGTTTATAATGTCTTATGACCTAAAAAGTTGGTGTTCAATAATGAATGGTGTTCTACAACTTGGCCTTGGTGCTACCAGATCTGTGGACTACCACTGCAATATTAGGAAGGTATCAGCTTATGCCTTTTTTTTTTTTTTTAAACCTCCAGTGGTAATTAAAACAACCCCTGATTTAGAGTTTAATTAAGAAACAAAATAATGGGATAATAAAAGTCCTATTTAAAAAGCTTAACATTTTCAATCTGATATCTCAAGTCAATTAGCAGACTGTACTGCGTGTCTTTTAAAGGAGCACTGCCAATCCTTATTATTGGCTCCCCACATACTTGTTTAAATAAGTTCCTTTCCTGGTGCAAAAGTGGGAGTAACTGGTTTTGTGTTTTTTTTTTTTTAACCTCCTGAAGCAAGGAAATAAAAATAGTCCAGAAGATTGGTGGTGGGTTTGGTTCTGGTTTGTTTTTTTTTAAATTTTCTTAAGAACATCACAATACTTGGCAGCTCAAAAAAACTACGGTATTGGACTAAGTCACATGGTATGCAAATGTCATCCAGTATTTTAACATGAGGACCCTCACGGGTCATCTTCTATTAAAAAAGTCTTGCTCCCTTTTGCTCTGCACTGTCATTGTCGCAACACTGGGGTGCTGGATGACTACTCCAAATTATCGCTGGGTCAGTCAGCACAAACGGTATAGACATGGCTATATGCTTTGTGGAATTTGCCCCAAACAAGGAGTCAGTCAATCAGTAAGGTAAAACTAATGATTTTTTGCACCTACTCAATATTTTCTTCAAAATCACAACAAAAATTTCCTGCTTTTTCTTGTTGCAGGAGCAGAATACAAACAGCCTCTCTGGGGTTTCATTAGTGCTAATGCAGAAGATGAATTTATATCTACTTAACTGATTACATTAACCAATTGCTCACTGAAGTGATCTCCGTGGATCCTGACAGGAAATCGCACAGAGAGAATCCAAAAATATAGCATAGGGGAAGTCGCAGTGGTTTCCTCTTAGATTAATTCAATGTAGAACTGGGGAAACAGATTACTTATCGAATCGTGGCTCAGCTTACTACACAAAGACCAACTTCAGCATTTTCAATTCAAATATTTCAGTATTTTCAATTTAGCATTTTCAGTATTTCAGATCTGAATTGGAAAAGTAAGTTGAAATGGCCAGACATTCAGGGCAAGACTTATGAAGCCAGAACAAGGGAGGAAATTTCAGACAAGAAAATGACAAATTTTCAAAGTTAACATTACTTTACAAAACAGTAATAATAACTGGACCTGACAACCTAGACACAACTTCAGAAATTATCACTGAAATTTAAACTGATAAGCAGGTTAAAATAACAAAAACACAAATAAAAGAATAGTGAAAATCCAGGACTAATTCACAATTACTTTTCTGTAAGTGTCAGATCTCCTTTGTTGCCTTTGTCCTGCTTTGCCTGACTGACGGAAACAATCAGAATTGTAGAGCTCTAATTTTCAAGTGCATTCTGGAGTATTTTCCGGCAATATTACAGATAATGTGTATCACAGAATCTTCTTGGTTGGAAGGGACCTTTGAGATCATCGAGTCCAGCGAGTATGCTCCTCATTTTACAATTAAGGCAGCTGGCTGGAGGCTCTATCAATACGTAAACTAAAGAAGAAACACAGGTCTTTTTTTGTTTGCAATAAGGGAAAGACCAATGAAGAAGTATAAGCACAAGGCTCCAGAACTTATTCTCCTTACAGGACAAGACAAAAAAAATGTCATTACATATTTATCCTCTGCTTTTACAAACTATCTATCCTCAATGCAATGCAAAAATAGTATAAACAATAGCTGGTTGTCTCCCCACCACCACTACCCCAAGTGTTGTCCACAGTTTGTGAGGTCACATTATACGCCTATTGAAGGGGCAGTTTTTTTCTGCAAACACATCAACTCAACGATTACTGAATTTCCAGTGAAATCTGAACTCACAAGCAAAACAGTAAGTTCTCAGTAAGACACAAGCTCAGTTACCACCACCACCACCACAGTCTCTAGCCATAAACTGTGGTCTACACCCACTCACAACAGAAAAAACACACTTTTCAAACCCATATATGTACTAAAGACTCGCAACCATGCACTGTGGAGATCAAGTTTTTTTCTTACTGACTTGTAGGCTTCTTCCAAGGCCACAGAAGTGTTTTCCATGGATACAATGTTTTGCACACAGAGCACATTTTCTCTTTCCCTATCCACCCTTCACCTCCTTTTCTTGAAATTTTGTCTGATCTGCTGCTTGCAGAAAAAAACCCTGAACTAGGGTAATACAAACAGTGATTCTATTTGCATTTTAACTAAAAAGCTACCATGTGCCCAACTACTATTATAGATTAATAGGGGCGGGAGTCAATTTATTTATTTTTTTGTTGTTGCAGAGAAGGCAGGGAGAATGGAGGAAATGCGTTTGCTTTTTTGTATTTACAACTCTTGAAAACCAGAAAACACAGGGGAAATCACATACTCCATAACCACAAGAAAACAATTTATATTGCAAGTCATTTTAGTATGTGAGGAGGAATATCAGACCACTGCTCCCTTACCCTTAAAGCATCAAAGATGCAGGTCAGTCAGCCAGTTATTAAAGGACTTTTGAGGCAGTAATGTTCTCTGCAAAATAGCACACAGATTCTTTAAATGTCACTACAGTTTTAACTGTTGCCACTAGAAAAAGCAGAACCACTTCATTCCAGTTTGTTCCACCTGCGTGGTTTTGCTGAAAAATCCACCTAAACTTTATTTCTAATATAACCTACAGTAATAAACATAGCTTAACCTTTTTTCCCCCTCTCCAATTCATGCTTCACCCATTTGAAAAAGCTCAATTTTCTTGACTTGGGTCTTTCTACAGTTTTTCCTCTCTTTAGACCCATTTGGAGCTGTGAAGACGTCCCTTCCTCCATTTAAGCATTTTATTTTATGGTACTTATCTATTTTTAGCCTCAAATGTTTCAGTCAACATGAGGCATTAGGATAGAAAATAATTGTTGTGACCTGTTCCTCTGTGTTGCTTAATGAAGTAAAAAGGAAAGTTGTGTAGCAGTTTGGCAGTCTTACTGGCTGTGAAGTGTCATTAAGCAAGAGATGGCAAGTTTTATCACGCACCTCTGACTACTAAATTCACAAAACAAACAGAAGGTTTGCCATGGGAGGTAGAGAGAGATCAGGCAATATCCTCAAGTCACTCTTCCAGTAAAACAGCGTGTGGTTACTAAAATTGCTATGGGAACATGGGAGTTCGTCAGAAACATACAGTTCTAGGTGAAAATGTTCCTTAACCTTTTACACTACCACTACTACAAAAAAAAAAAAAACCCCAAACAAAAAAAACCCAAACAACAAAAAACAAGGTGTAGAAAGTCTGGTGCCTGTATGCCAGGAACAACTAAAACACTAAATTTGAAACAGTGTCATGCTAAAATCTTTTATGCAGTCTTTGTTGTTAAGCTGTAGTATTTGACTAAGGAAAGAAAGTCTCCGCATGTGTCCTCCAGTAATGCACACCACTTGATTTTAACACATTCTTTAATTGCAGCTGAAAATCTGAAGCCACAGTGAAGGGGTAACCAAGAGACAACTGTTTTCTTTTGAGCCAGTGCTGTATGCAATTATTGTGCTCAACAGACTCCTCATCTGATTTTGGAGTGAAGTAAAATTATATTTGGGTATCTCCATTGTGCACGCAAATTCTGCTCTGACTTCCCTCTATGTTTTATGGTTCCTTGATAATGAAAGTGTATTAAAAATAAAATAAAATCTTTCAGCCAAAAGAACTGCTAAATTCACCAGAATTTAACTAACTGTCTCCACATTATTCATCGCTCCTCTTTACCACCTATCCTGTTCCCAGGCATTCACAGTTCATGAAACAAGGGCTTACTCCCTCTAAACACCAATTTAAAAGTATCTTTCAGGACAAAGTAAAACAGTATTGCTCAACAGATAGCTATTACAACACCTCCATAAATGTACTGGGACTCTCTATCTTGCTCATTATAATTGTCACCCCGAGGAAGCGTTATTTCTTCAATTTCTGCAAAATGGCCAAAATATGGTCTAGAAATTAACATAAATGTCAATTATTAAAACCAATGTTCCAAACGGAGAATTCAGGTTACGCACATTGAGTCACAAAACCTGGCTTCTCAAAATACAAATGAAGTTTTCTAAACTAAATATAATGCCAAGAAGAAAAAAAAAAACTTATTCATGTAGCATATTTCTCTCTGCTTCCTGTCATTTACACCATCAGGACAGTGACACGGGAGAACGGCAGACGGCATTTGAAATTCTTCTGACTTTTCCAAGGTCATGGGTATTACGGACCCATGATTTAATAAACCAGACCAGCTGGGTTGATGAAGCACAAGGAATGAATTAGCTCATAAAAAAAATTAATCAAGAAAAAATAAATAACATACACAGGCTTTTTGCTTTCTACAAGTAAGCTATCTATCAGACAATGAGATTGAAAAAATTACTAGCAGAAATAACAGAAAACTGATCACACTGGTATCTGAACATATCGGGAATATGGTAACTATCAAATCTGGCCACAGGGACTTGGCAAACATAAAAATGACCAAACCAAGAACGTAAGACTAACAGTAATGCAAAAAGATTCCTATTACATAGTGAATCTTTCTCCATAAGAAACATTTTCTATAGCCTTGATAACCTGAGGAGTGTATACAAGTTATTCAAATAATAACGAATATGTTTGGGATCCAAAGACCTGAAAGACAGGATTATGTATTCAGTTAAATATACTCTAAAAATTATGCCCAGTTGCTCATTTCCGTCAGAAGGCACCAGAACTCCTACGCCACAAGAAGCTCTAAAACATCTCCTGCATGACTGCCACACTGATGTAGGCACAAATGGCTAGTGCGAAAGCAGCTTCTAGAGAAAGCAACACACTGCAGTGATTTTAGAACTAGCCCAGCTCCATCCTCTATCTACCTCTTCCCTCACTTCTCCAGATTCTCTACTTCTATAAAACCTTATTTTACAAAATACAGTCATACTAAGATGCAAATCTGAAGATTCACTTACACTGTTTTTAGCTATGCCATAAAAAACATAATTGTCAAAACCCACTCATCCACTCACCCACCACTCCGCTATGTGTGCCAAATTTGTATTGCCAAAAGTAAAACATAAAGGAGCTAACAGCAATAATAAACTCTAGACCCGCACAATGGTTGCAGCATAAAATTAAAGACAATAAAAGAATGTGTGGATTTCTCACTTTGAGGTATTGGCTGTGTCTCAGGCCTACTTATTTATTACTTCAGAGTATCTGACAGCACAAGAATAGTTCAGATTGCGTCAACTGTTACAACACACAATATGAATATTCGCATTCCCCTCTATTCACAAAAAACAGAGTTAAGACATCCTGCTTCCCGGTAAGCACTCCTTCTTGCGTTCTATTCCTGAATTTACCATCAATGTGTGGCATCACATTTTGCTAATATTTTACCTCCACATGCATTAGTCTGTCTCAGATTAAAGAATTCAAATATTTCTCTTCTGTTATAAAACTTTTAGCAATCTACAAATAGAAATCATCTGAAAAACAGTATGGCAGAATTCCAACAGACTTTATTCAAAAATACTTTTAAAAATGTAATTCCACTCCTAATTCACAATTGCCTGCTACTCTTTAAGTTGTCACACCTAAAAGGTCTGTCTTGTCTTTGATAACACTGATAGAGAAAAAAAATATACCCAGATCCCTACTTCACTGCAAAGACTGTGTTTCATTATGATAAAGAAAGGGTTAATTTTGCATTTCCAAAACTTTTTGGAAGTCTAATTTAAGAATTTAATCAATGAAATAGACAAGACGCCAAGGGGAGGGGGGCAAATATTAGAAGCAAATGGTAGAACGTTTCAGTGCATTATTTTTTTCCTTTGAACAAAGCATAATTTTTACATTAAATAAGTGCGAAAAGCAACTGCATTATTATTCCTGCTATGTTCTGTAATGAGCACAGCGTACTTTTATCACCAGTGAACACTGCAGGTTAGGATGCATTTCATGTGAAATTTGAGCAGTACCTTCCACTGGCAGAATACCACTGTTAAAAAAAAGTGTCATAGCAAAACCCTACTTCCAGGCTTAGCCTGACAATAATTTATGTTATATTCTATAATAAGCTTTCTATAAACTTTTTCGATTTATTTAATATAGCAATATAACATTTTACAACCTTCTTTTTGTTCCTTACACCTTATGAAAGCTAAATGTGAATTCAGTCCAATAATTGGCTTGTAGATTCTGGCTTTACAAACCTCAATCTTCTGATAGGTTTAAAAAATGACCATATGTACACAAGACAGCAACGTCACAGAAGTGCAGCCATCCACCACTCTGCTTTCCCTGGCAAGCTGTCCAGCTTCTCCATCCTCATGCTAGTGTTCGCAGTGGACTTATGCCTGACTCGCTTCTACAGCCATTGTGAACGGACAAGCAGAGTCTCAGGTACCACAGGACGCCACATCTCGAAGTCCCCTTGGTTTGGGGACTGTGCACCTCAATGATGGCTTAGCATACCACCCTGATGCCTGCAGACCTGTTCCCAGAGCAGCATGGAGCCGGCAATGGACACAGGTTTATGGTCATTCCTGTGTCGCTTCATCAACTCAGGCATAGGTGCACCTAGCTACACAGCTTGTCATGCTGAAGGAGAGGCAACGCACCATTTTAGCAGACAATGTATTAAAAATAAAGAATATTGCTGTTTGTTACTTGTGAACAGGAGGAGCAAAGCTGCACAGAATCCAAATCTTCTACAGCGCTTCCACAGCTCTTCCTACAGAGCATTAGCACTGTATTAAATTTACTATCTAAAGAAAGCACTGCAGAATTACGAGACGTATCAGTTAACAGGTTAAAACACTGATATGAGGAACTATGAAAGTGCTAGACTAAAATCAAGAACTGCATTTAGCAATAGTGTGAAGGAACATTTTCCAATTGTGGCAAAAATATGCTATTTTTAAGTACAGCAAAAAGGGATCCTGCTGCAAGGAATTTATAAATGTGTACCTTACTCAGACACAAAGCAACAAGTTAAAAAAAAACACCACTAATTTCAGACCTTCTTAGGGAAATGAAACATGAAGTTATCTACCAAAAAAAAAGTACTTTCTCAACGCAGAACAATTTTAGAAAGAAATCTGCAGCAAGTTAAGGTCAGCATTTAAAATGTTAAAAGCTACTCAGAGGTGCACTAGTAATTAGTTTTAACATATAATCTTCATGTCCCAATCACCAAATCCTACAATATAAAATGTGAAGTCCGATTAGAGATTCACAGAAGAAATAGAAAAAAGTGTCCTTGAAATGCTACTCCGCTTGTTGGCCCTAAAGAGCTAGTACTACTCTTAAAATAAACTAAGTCAATAATCATAAAGAGTGACAAGAGATCAGAATCCAGGTCTCAAATCGTTTGTTTCCTGCACTACAAGTTCTGTCCAGAGTAACTGAAACCACAACTATATGCCCAAATGCTATTTTAAAATTAAATATGGAATACCACAAAATTTACATTCCAGGCACAGAGATACTATTGTCTCTGGTCCTTTATTCTGTGTATTGTTTTTACTTCTTTTCAATGCTTTCATTCTCATCAAATAGCTCCTTATCATGTACTTATCAGTACTACAGTAGTACTGGTTAACTCTTGACAAAGATCCCGAGTCTGCCAGGTTATAAGCAACTCATTGTTTTTCATTATCTAATAGAGACTTGAGTGATTTTAATAAACTATGTTTCACTGAAGAACTCATATGCATTGCCATAGCACTTTTGTACATCTCCCACTAAGTAGCATTTCTAATGAAAATTCACTTGTACAGCTTAACATAAAACCCAGAATGGAAAATGTGACAAACTGACTAGAATTATGCAGTTTTTAAAAAGGGCCAAAACAAATTAGGAACCTTTCACAAAAGCTAAGTACAATTCTGTCTACAAAGGAGACCCTTCGATTTGTGGATTTAATGTCTCTGTTGCTTTCTTCCTCTGAAAGGGTGGTCCCACCTTTGACTCTCTCTGAAACCTAGGTGCTCTTGCTTACTTTTCTTGTTTAAACAAAACAGAGCAAATTAAATAGTAAATTAGTCATTAATTTGTTCAGCTTCTTTTTCAGGACTCTGCAGAAGAGTCTAGTTACATCTTCAAAACTGAAGTCTCTATAACTGCAAAATAATTTAGCTTGAAATAGGCCTTAGGAGGTCATCTGGCCCAACCATCCCCACCCCCTCTGCTTAAGGCAGGGGCAACTCTGAAAGTCCACGCATTTTGTTTTACAGACAATTTTCAACAGAACGCTTTCCCAGAAATGCCCACTTCTGACACCTTACTCGAGGACAGCATTTTCACAACATGAAAATTTAAATTTCTTTTCAACTTTCCAGCTACAGAACCACATAAACTGATCCTTCCAAATTTAATTTAGCCATCTTCAGTGATGTTCTCTATTTTCTCCCCTCCCATTTGAAAGTCTTATTTAAAATACTAATTGAATATACTGAAATCCTTTTGATAATAACCACTATCATCTTAGAGAAGAATCTCCGAGTTTCAGTTGTGGTTGCCTTAATCTCTGTATTCCTTTTATCTTTTCTTCATAACTTTCTCATTTTTTACTTTTTGTATCACTGCACGTTAAAAGCAACATCCTTTATTTCTACGATTTCCTTAGCTAGCTACACATCAATTATTAGTTGAGAAAACAAAGTGGTAGGCTAATGCCTACAGCTCAAAGAGGCTTTTGCTCCTCAGCCATTCATTTCCTGCCTCAGTCAATTCCATACATTCCACATCACTCTTGATCCTTTAACCGAAACTATTTTGGCAATTTTATCTTATCTGTTACTAATGTGCACAATATCTACTCTAAATGTGTTCCATATTGACATTTCCATAATTTCCATTCTTCTCCCCCTCCTATTTTCTCTTTTATAATTCATGTTGATTACAATCAGGTAACTTTCTTATCATTGCTATTTCATACCTGTACCTTTTAGTTACACATACTTTACTTACAAATCAAATTCATTTTATTGTATTCCTTGGCTTATGTTTGGACACAAGAGAAAATTATTTTAAAACAGCTACCATAGCATGAGATAAGCTCACCATCTGTAAAACTTTATATGCAAACTTTATACATAAAGCTCTTTGAAACTGTGAATTGCCTGGAGTAAAAAATGCATTATTTTAAGGTTCAGCATATGAATGACAATACCAATAACAGAAAAAGAATCTAATCAAATAGCACTTCAGACAAACACAATTACAAAAACACCCCAAATGCTTAGCAATTTCCTGCTTTTTAAATTTATAGGAATTCTTGAAATATTTAATTGTCTCTCCATCTCACTGATTTCATTAACAAGAACTGCAAATGCATCAACCTTAATAAATTCCATGCAAGTCATTTCTCTTTCCTACCTCTGAAAACAGTAAGTTTTACGAGGTTACCAAAAATCTTCCTGATCTTTGAATCAGTAGTGATATTAAAGGCATAGAAGAGTCTCACATTTATCTACATCTGTAAAGCAAAAATGGTAGTCCTAAAATGTCTGCTAAAAATCTGGGAGACAACTGCCTTTTTTGGAAAGCATGAGACCAGCAGCCATGAAAAAGAAGTGTAACAGTTAAGAACTAGGCATAGTTTAAAGCTGTATTTTCTTTGCTACATCACACCCTTCCTAATGCTAACAAGTCACAACCACCTGCAAACCAGTCTATTTCCTTCCATGCCAGTCCAGGCCTTTTTTTGTAGGGCCCACTGGAAACTTAAGCACCCATGATTTCTAGAAACCTCCAAGATACTGCTTTTGTTTCATTTCCTAACTCATTTCAGGGATCCATTTTGGAGTGTAGCTTTACAAATATGTTGGCACAACTAAGAGAGTGGTGAACTTCATTCATCAGCCTTTCTTCCATCTACTAGAGAAGAAAACACACACTTGGGGTTTCGATGGATTTAGAGGGAGAATCAATACACTTCTCAATAGCCGGCAGGAAGAAAGGGGTTTGTTTTGTTTCACTTTTATTTCCAAGGCTCATCTCTGCAGTCACAGTTTGTTCTACTGCTTTTTTGTTTGCCTTGAAGGACACTTGACAACTGTTGACATAGATATCTACTCACATGCAAAAAAAAAAAATGCCACTTAAGCAATGTTAAGGTTTAGAGTCTGTACCAGTAACTTCAGGATAAAAACATCTCCAACATTCTAACAAGAACAGCCAAGGAAATTCAATCTCATGCTGTGATGTTCCCCCCAACACCTGTTCCAAAGGCAACCTTGTCCTTCTTGGTTGAGGATTTCCTGCCCCTTTCCAAATTGACTTACAGGCTCTGTGCAGCCCAAACAGACAGGATCACAGAATTGTAAGCAAAACAGATTTTAATTTCACTCGCATCTCTGCAGTCCTTCACTATATATATATTTTTTTTTAAATCCACAAATTTAAATAGGGTTTTGTATTCCAATTGAAAAAACTAATGGAAAAATCCTTTTGCTCACCTGACCCACGTTTCTGCTAGTACGTGAGTGTATTTCATCTAATACTCTCTGAAATTCATTTTTTCCCCATTTTCTGTAGAGCATTCATCTACCTGGGTGAAGATCAGTCACCTTCTGCTACATTATTTTATACGCCACCTTCAGACAGTGGGGAGTACCCAGCTGATTCCCGGTACTGGATTCAGGACCAGAAGGAATCCCAGCCAAGCACTCTGCTTCTCCCAGGGGCATTACTTCAGCGCCTGGACTGAGTGCTCTCCACGGCGCCCAAGAGCATTATCCACTTGGTGTCCAATGGCAGCAAAGCCCGATCTTAAATCAGAATGTTCATGATCAACTGATGTTTAGGCAAAAAAACCCAGGACTTCTACGAGGAACAATCAGCAAAAATAAAATCATAATTTTTACACAGTTTAAGTCAATTAAACTTGAAAGGGATTTTGTGGGACAAAATAAGACACAATTTTCCAGCCCAAAGGCTTTATTCTTGACATATTCTTCTTGACATAAAAGTAAAACACTTTTACACTCAGTAAAGATGTTATTATTCTTTAAGCAAAAAAAAAAAAAAACCAAGCCCAAACCTGCAAAGAGTATTTTAATGGAATTGTAAGAATTAGATGCAAATCACAAGGAAACAGTGACTCTATGTAACTATATTTTTTTTTCAAACTTTATTTCCACAAAGACAAAGAATAATTTAATTTTCTCAAGCTCAGAGGTAACATGAAGATATTAACATATGTTGTACATGTATAATGGCAGAAGATTAATTTTGCACCTGTTCCAGACCTGTTTGTGGAACAGCACATTACTGGATATTGTTTCCAGTGGCAATAACAACCTGCAGTCTTCCTAACATCACACTGTCCCTACCCCTACAGCCTTCTGTGAAAGAATTAAACACATGCTAATTCCACATAACTGAAAATGGGAAGGTCTTTTTTATATATATATAGACACATACTAAAATAATATTTTGATTTCAAGCTGCAAAGCTCTTTTTGCAGTTTTATAGGCTGACTGATGTTTGGTTCACAATTCTTACCTGCTTCTTTAGTTAAAAAAAAAAAAAGCTAATACTGAAAGCACATTACTGAAGTGCTTCAGAAAAGTGGGAAAAACATAACGCTGATTTCTTTTCTGTTTATCTGAAGCCACATCGCTATAAAAAGCCAGGAGTCTCTCAAGTTTGCAAGTTCTGAGCATCTTAAAAATAGTCACATTAACAAAAGCATTCAAGCATAACA
Source organism: Numenius arquata (assembly GCF_964106895.1). Classification (NCBI taxonomy): domain Eukaryota; kingdom Metazoa; phylum Chordata; class Aves; order Charadriiformes; family Scolopacidae; genus Numenius; species Numenius arquata. The sequence goes on from NC_133616.1 coordinate 70,360,685, forward strand.
AGTTACTTCAACAAATTTAAAGCTGGGTTATGACAGATTGGAATGTTTTGAAAACAAATTATTTTATTGCAAAGAACAGAAGGAAGGGTTTAGAATGAGTATCCACAACCTGACATCTCAGTGGTGCCTAAGTTACAACACTGCACCTCTCATGCTCGGCACTGACAAATACATTTCATCAGTCTATCCATAAAGAAAAGATACACTAAATGCCCTTTTGGGGTCTGTTGGTTGTTTTTTTTTTTTTTATTATATCCTTCCTCTAGTTTACTATTCCCATACGTCTTTGAAAAATCTGCTCTCATTCTGTGACTCACCCTTGGATTGCATTCCCTCAGCTAAAGATGTGTCAAGGTCTTCTTTTCAAAAAGCAGTAAACACAAGAAGTGTGCTCTGTCCTAGACAGGCATCGCAGGCCTCACTTACAGTCAAGGATGGCTTCAGGTTTTTTGTGACTTCCTCAAGGCCACAGGAGTTTGCGGTTTAAAATGGTAATGTGAATTTTAAAGCAGTTCCACTAACAAAATAAATTCAAATTATGCTACACTTGAATTTTCAAGAGGTTTTCAGAATGACTTTTCAGATACCAGGTTGAGAACAAAGCACTGTGTCATGTGGCATAACACTTCTCATAGTGCACCGCTTCCCTGCATGTTAATCATCCTCAGCCTTATTCAAAAAAAATCTCTGCAGGTTCAACTCAACCTCAGTTAGCCCTCCTTGAACAATACATCCTTGCTTTCCTGTTGCTGTGTATTGCCCTTACGGCCTCAACCTCCCTGTATTTTGTTTCATGTACTTCTGCTCTGTGTTACACCGCTCGCAGACATCTCTGCTTACCTGAGTCTGCCTCCTACAGCACCCTTGGCAGATCAATGCACTCCAACAGGGAAGCTCCTTGCTGCTCCAGCAAAGCAGTTCTCCTGAAAAGGTTTAGCATTAAGTGCTTTCTCCTGTATACTGTCTCAAATACATCTGCATTTGGAAGGAAATCAAACAGCACCAATTTCAGTACTAAAAACTGGCTATCTTGATCTCATCCATTCATCCATATCCTTTACGAACCATTTTGGTTCTCATCAGAAAGGCTTTAATTTTCACTCAATGTGATACAAATTTAGAAAGAGGAAACTAAAATGCTCACTCAGGAACTCGTTACACATTAGCCTGCAAAAGTACAGACGTAAACACTGCCTAAACACCTTTCTTTATTTGTATCATTCCATGCTTTCCCTTCAGGAGCAGAAGATACCGTATGCAGCACAAGAAGCGCTTTTAGGCCTGAAGAACAAAGGAAACCAATCTAATAAAGAAGTATAATAATAGAATATTTAATCTACTATTGTTCAAAAAGAAAAGAAATAGGACCAGCAATGAAAAAAAAGATGCTATTTATATGAAGGCAGTATTTGAAAATGTGTATTAGAACTTCTTAGACACAGCATCAACCCCAGGAATTCTGTCCCACTTCAATGGCAACTTTGCTGTTAGAGGAAATTCAAAGATACTTTGGAATCTGTAGCATGTTTTTATAGGAGCACAATGCACTTGTTCCTATGAAGATGGAATGACAGAAAGGAAGAAGGAATCGGAGTGTGAAGAGGCAAAGTGATCTTGAAATGACAAAAAGAAAAAACAGCTCAGGAATTCTGTTTCTCTGCTGGCACATGGACTTTCCTGAATCTACAGATACTTTTCTTCCTGCCTCTAAATTGCATCTTCAAATGAACCTTCTCCTCTTGAGTACTCTATGATCTTCTAGTAAGACACACTTCCTTTCCAGTAATGACAACAGGTATTTGCAGGCAGAATTTATAACGTTTATGCACTTACTCTTGAACAAAGATATGTATTTGTTTTCAAGTGTGTACAGCTAGATTTTGAAATTCTTTTACTTAGGAGTCATAATAGAAGAAGAGGGAAGACAACATGAATTTGAACTCCTCTGTGCAGTTAAAGAATCCTATACTTGGTTCCAGGCTGCAAACCCTCCCAGGACTACTAGGTACAACAGCAGTCCTAAGCCACCAGTGAGCAACCCCTAGGGTACAGCATCAATGCTTTCCCAGAAAGCTTAACCCTGTGACTCTTCTATGCCAACACAGCAGGTAATACATTTCTCCATTTCATGAAGAAGAAAAGTGCACCCTTTAGTCTTGAAGTACCTAATCAAAGAAATATGTGCTGACCAGAGATGCCTACAAATCTGGACTTTGGCAACTACTTTCACTGTCAAATTCCCAATCTCATAACATGACTTATTCCTAAGCATAAGCATCTCCCAATTCCTAGTTTCTTTCAGTGTTGGAAAAGAGGACAGAGAAATAATCTGGCATTTTCAGCCTTCTTTAAAACTCTGCTGCCCGTCTCTACGCACCAGAAATAATTCAAAGAGCCTTGAATCAGGTCTTACTGGAAAACTCCGGGCCTAATCCTGATGTTGTTGAGGAAGGAAAGCATTTACAAACACCACTTACAAAGCAATTCTTGCAATATTTTGATTACATGCACAGCAGAAATTGTCATCCTCTTAGACTGAGACAGCTATAAACTCACTGAGAAAGCACCACAGGGCAATTTTCTCTGCCATTTGTCCCACTGGTGTGGTTCCATCTCATGGGCTGGCTGGACAAATTAGTTACTCTTACACATATGCAAGCTCAAAAATGTTGCTGAATGGATCAGAAAAAGCAACAGCTTTTCCTTACGTATAAATTTCAAGCTAGACAAGCATTTTCATTAGCTTTGGCTCTATTTTTGTTTTTGTATTGCCCCTTCATTACTGCAAGGCTTCAAAATGTATTCTTAGTAACAGGATCCATCTTGATATGAAAAAAAAAGTATTTTCATTTCCTCCTCAAAAGCTCTTTTCTATTACTGCCTTGCCAGTGAGTCTGCATTCCTAGAAATATGTATTTGTTATTTCATTAGTAATTATTTAATACAATCATACTGAACAAGATTTGCTCAGGGGCTGTAGGCCATGCTGTGGGTTGTGGTTTTCCTGTGAAAGAGGTGATATTTCATGTATTTTAACCAGTGGAAAAGGTCACTTGTCATAGCAGCTTTTAAAGTTTGCTAAACATTCATACAAAGCCAAGTAGCACAAATTTAGATGCCACATGGTTCCAGATACCAGACTCTTGTCATTTGTGAACAACAGGAAAAAAAGATGAGTGGAAGTCACCACCCTTGCATATAATTGAGGTGATGACCTACCTTCTTCCACCTGAAGCATGCTTGGAAAGGGTGTCACAGCATTGTTACGGGCACCTGTTCAATGTCAAATGCACAGCACTGATACTGTTCAACAGCATGTACTGTATATTTATTGCCTCAAGCAGGACAGATGTTAGCAATGTAGGAGATGCTCACTTTGTACTCTTTCAAGAATGTACATATTACTTCTCCAGGAAGCCAGATTTGGTAATTGCATTAGTTTGCACATTTAAAAAAAAAAAAATAGCAAAAATAACAGGAAAGTAAGTCCAGTGATTCTGCAAAGCAGAGGAAAAAAATACAGAACAATCCAATTGCTTTTAAAATAAAAATCGGCTATTACCCTGTAAAGCAGCTTGATTGGATACTCGTAATCACCAAGAAGATTACTTTTTCTTGACATTTTGTACTGAAACTCATGAAACAATGTATTTAAGGAAACGATATTAGTGATAAAGGAAAAGCAGAGCCCAGGGGAGAACTACAGCAATGGTGAACACAAATGTAAACTGGATGCAAACAAAGAAACATGGGCTCCTTCTGTACTACTCTGAGCAGACCTGGTAAGATGCTCGTCATATAAAATACCTAACTACTTGGTAATAGTCTAAGTAACACAGAGCCGCTGGCAAGGTATGAACCAACAGGGTAACTGGATATGGTTCTTCTCACCATCATGTCTTTTAAAGGTATGTGAGCAAGGTGCAACCTACAGAGTATGTGAATTGGTCTAGCAGCTGCTCCTTGCCACCCCCAGATAGCCTCTCCTTATGTAAGTGATGACATGGTTAGGAAGAAAAGGTATGCATGCGTGTTGCTCAACATGATGTGGCAGGCTGTGTACAGAGACAGGGGAGAGGGCGTAAAGGTGGCCAGGTGCAGGACGCACAGCCCCGGAGTGGTCCCATTGTAAGCTGTGGGACCTGGCCCGGGCAAGATGCAAATGCTCTGGCACAGATCAGCTACTCTCCTTTGGGATGCACAGTAAAAATACTGTAACGGAATGTGTAGTTTCCTAACCCAAATTAAACAGTTTCACATGCGATGTCCTCACTTTTTAGTATTATGAAAGAGACACTGTGTTCAAATGCTTCAGACAGTTCATTTTTGGTTTCTGTGGCTAGCCCTACTCTTGAAAGGATTGCAGAGAAAGTCTGAAAAGAAAGTACTGCCAAGTACTCATATTTTGAGGCAGAATCTCACAATTGTTCCATTTCATACTGACAGGAGTACTCATGGAACCGTACAATTAAATCCCAGGCCTGGAAATTTACCAAAACCCTCCCTCTGCACCCAGACACTCAGCAGTCCTTTTCCTGGAAAAAAGGTAAACTGCCCCATTATATAAATTTAAGCATATGATTAAGTCTCCCAAGTCCTGCGCAGACACATTGACTGGAAACCTCTACCCTCATCCAACCAATTTCTGTCCCCCTTCCAGTGCAGAAGATGGAATTGCAACAGCTGCAGGCAAGACACCGAAGGGAAAGCGCTGCTGACCCTCAAGCTGATGCTGATCATCTTCCATGCAAAGATACCAGCTACTCGCAGCTCCGTGTGCCTGTTCCAGAGTACATCCTCTGGTAAGGAAGTTGAAAAGTTTTGAGAGGACAGAGAACAAATTAGAAAATAATTTTTTTAAGAAATTCAAGATTTGAAATGTGAGAAAGTTAAGGAACAATGAAAATTAATTTTGTTAAATAATCCCAGATTTTAGAAGTTATTTAAATAGTTTGAATTATTTACGAGATTTTTAATCCATTTGGCCCAACTTCCTTTTTGCACTTCAGAAACTTAAAAAGGCAGAATCATACTTTTAGCATGTCATTTATTTTCAGCTCTTTTATCTGTTCAGACAGACATCTTCCAGCATCTAAGGGCAATCAAAAGACTTTAAAAGCATGTATTTATACTCAGGCTTGCAATGAAATGCTTACAAATATGCAATGGAGTTCTATAATTTTAAATATCAATTCCAGCCAGTACAAATCAGGTATTACACACAACTTAAGTGCTGGCACTGCCTTAGAAATGTCCGCATCTTAACTGAATTTTAAGTTGAAGCTGGTCTTATTTTGTCAGGAAACACAGCATAACTATATTTTCAAGGAAAAATAATTAATATTCAGCCTAAACAGGCAAAAGTAAAAACCTTATAAATACAAGAACCAGAATAACTAGGTCTATGGCAACTGAAGATCAGCAAGTGATTTGATATTGTAAGTAGAAAAAAAAACAAAACTAGAGATTAATATGACCCATTTGTCAGGCATAAACACATAACACAGCAAAACTTATGTGGGCAACATGACACTCAACAAGAAAACAAATACCCCAAATATTATCGTACTTCTAAATATGTTCTTCTTATCAAATGTGCCTATAAAAACCTGCCCTATAGCAATAATTAAGCAAAATACATTGAAAACCCTACATTTTACAGATCAGAAATTACCTATAGTGGACTTCTAGTCTATGAGATTTTTTATGAAGATAACAAAGACTTGTCACAGAAGAAGAGCGAGATCAGAACGTCCAACTTGCATTAAAATATGTCACCCTGCAGATAGGCTTTTCAGAAGCTGCACAGAGAATCAACACAAATAAGATACTCACAGGCTGAGTGACTACTCCACATCTCTTATACCTTCCTGCTCATCTCCCTTCCTCTTAGAGAAGGCTGAAAAGTTATCTTTCACATAATTTAAACAGCAACATAATAGTGCAGGTTCCAATCTAATCCATCCACTTAACTTTCAAAGGCAAAAAATACACAACTCAGGAAAAAATAGTCAAGCATATCTTAAAAAAGGTGTTTAAGAAGTCTATGCAGGTATGCTTTTTGTGCACTAATGAAAAAAGGCAGATGAACTATTGGGGAAACCAAGAAAATAACACTCTTGTCAGTGTTTACTGACAAAAGCTCAAGTTCAACAAAGTCAGTATAATTATTTATTCTATGAAGAAAATGAATAAAAAGTTATACAAATTACTGAAGAACTGCTTAGGGTGTAGAGTAAGAACCTATTTAATTGGCATTTGTATTAGAGTATTTTTCTGTTTCTTCACAGAATTTTGTTTTTTTCTGCTTTCAAGACAAGAGTTCCATTTCTATCCATGCTTATCGCAGAGCCTGCTCAGCAGTGCTTTGGTAAACAGCACTGTTTAACAGAGGACTGGAAGAAACAAGTTTTCTTCTCTTTTCTGCCCATCCTGCCACGGCTGCAAAAGTAAAATGCAGTGATGAGAAAAGAAATGCTAGCCAACTGCAGTAAGCCTGAATAAAACAGGAAATTATGTAGAGAAAAGGTGGAGCGCTGAAGTCAGTCTAGGCCGGTGTGGACATAATACCCTCTTTCTTCTATAAGCCTGCCATTTAATCACCTCTTCTCTTTGTTTACAAACAGGCTGTATAAAACTTAAGACTTCCTTTGAACACTCCACACTTTTTTCTGATACCCCAAGCAAAGTCATTAACCTACCTCTTTTTGGACTGTCTCCAAAAAATGCATTTCTGTGGTACTGCTACAAAAGGTTAAAGGCATTTATAGGCAAGTTCACAACTTGCATTAAAACATTGTGTATATACTGAGATCATACTTTTAACTCCCTCTTTTTTAGGTTTAGCTTCTCTCTGACTAAAAATCTTATACTGAGAGTGACTCCAACACAGTATGCACCACCAGAAGACAAGGCATTAAGAACTTCTTCTGTTCCCACCCAAGAAGTGAACAGCAAAGCGCACACTGTTCCCAAGCTACCGTTACAGTAATGAGGAGCAAGGAAACTGCTTCTGAAGTGTCAGTATAAATTAAAAAAAAAAAGCCAGTAATCACGACTGTAGAAGACAACCCTATCTCCTTCAACAAGCTCTGAAGATGCCCCTTAAATGGCAACCAGCTACAGGAAAATAAACCACTGCTGGCTCTTAAGAAAGTGAAGGATTTTGAAGCGCAACTCCACTGAGAAAAAACACATGGAATTTCATTTTTTAAAATTTCACGTCTCATAACTTTCCTCACTAAGAACCGCTCAAAGGAAAAATAAAGGATTAATATCTATCAAAACTTTCCAGAGTCAAGTCTTTCCAAGATGCAACTGCTAAGCAGTCAGAAGTTAACCATTTTACCGATGGAAGAACTGAGAAGCTGAAGATGAAAAACTGAGAAGTATTTCCTGTGGTACTCAGAAAACACACAAACACAGCTTCCCCAACTCCAAGACTTTAATATATAAAAAGTTAATCTCCTATTTTTATAAAGACATATTACACCTCTTCTCTGCTTGCTACTAATTGCCAAACAATGCAAAAAGACAGCTACTCCTACCTGATTTAAATGCCACAAAATGCTAGTCACTTGATATATCTAAAGGCTTTATGACCCTCTGAATTTTATACCTTTTAACATTCAGGAGAAATTTTGATTTTTATGTATCTATACATAGAAGAATTATCTGGTTTTAAGCAACCATGTTAGAAAGCTTCTGACTTGGAGATTACATGTTATCTTCCTTCGCCCTCGCCTCCAATTCTCAAAGGCAGCAGTCAACTTCATTGTAACGGAGAACACATGCAAAAGAGCTATCCTAGTATGACTGAGCCTTGCTGTTAGAGAGAGTTCAACTTTTATGTTCATCTCTCCCTAATCTCACCCATTTCTTACACTACCTTATCTTTCTACCTTAGAGTCAGGAAGAAATAGACATGGGATTGAAGCCAATTTTTAACACATTTGTGAAGGAACCACAGAGCTTATTGCCTTAGTAAAAGGAGGGGCATCAGCACTGCCAAGAAGTACTGCAAGATCATAGCAAAAATACTGACAAAATAGGGTTACTTTCCACAGCTACACACAAATGACAACAACAGTTCATTTGCTAAAACACTGCCTAGTTTCTGAGAAGAGCAGGCAAGGAAGTATTTAGAGTTTCTGGAGAATTTCCGATGAACCCTGTGAATGTTTTTTCTTCATCTGAAAAGACTGAAGGACCAAGCCTACAAAACCAGTTAGAGGCAAGAAACAAATGTTGTAAGAAAAAAAGGTGCCATGCACAAATGCATTGAGTGAGAAAAACTCACCAGATCCTTGTATTTTTCAAATGCCCTCAAGGACTTAACTCTGCCTGGCAATGAAACAAGTCACCAAGTTTAAACTTGGAAGTTAAGTATTTCAGCTACCTCCTTGCTGCTTATTTGGACAGACAATGGTAGAGTTACACAATGCGCACAATTCCATTTACTCCTGTATAAAACAAGAGTTTCAGTACTAGCTTGGGCTGAGGTTGCCCAAGGTTGCAACCAACTGTACATAGCCAACTGGGATCTTTTTGTTCTTTAACTCCATGACACAAAGACATATGGACAAAGTTGTAAAAGTGTTTTAGTGGGAACAGAGCATGTGCAGAGGCTGTAGCTAGTTACAGGATTTGTAAATTCATGTGTTACAGACTGTATTAATAAATTGTGTATATAGCCAAGTGAAACATAAGAATACTGTAAAGAGAACCCTGTAAAGAGATCCTTACTATAAGCTGGGTAATTATATCATGTAAGATCACAAATAGAGTCAGATAATTAACTACACTCTCCAGTACAATTGCCAGAGGTGAGTGCATACTCCTGGAGTCACACCATCTGGCAAATGGTTCCTAAGTAAAATGTCAAACTATGCACAACTTACAGGACGTGGGTCCATTTCTACACTAGAAGAAAGCAAAAGTCCAGCATCCTGAAAATTCTGGACTACAGCTTAATTTTTTTCCTCTAATTAAATTAATTTAACCAGGGATAATAGGTATGATAGAACAAACACAGTCTAACACAAGAATTGATGTGCACTCCAAGTCTGGAATTTCTGGCTCTCATGGTTGAGCAAAGAAACTTCTGACAGCTTTCCGTAGCGATGTGACAGCCTGGAATCAAATTAGAAGTTTCAGGCCCATTTTTCTGAGCTGTTCCACACAGTCAAGATTATACAGCCATGCCTACTAAAGCTCCTATAAATACAAGGACTTCTCTCAATATTCTGAAAGCTCCTCTTAGGGAAGGTTCTCCATTCTTATCAGCAGCAGTATTTATTAGATTTTTAGTTCTCAGAACAAAATTGGTTTTATAATGTACCTTGCCAAAAGCAGCAACCTTGCTTGTGTACAGAAGTTCAGAAAGACCTTGAACCAGGACTGCGCTATCTGAGGCTACCCAGGCCTCCAATTACCTCCTCTAAATAGGAATGAAAAACCCCCTTCTCTCAATTTCATCCGTAAACATTTTTGCATTAATCCAAGGCCTGTCCTACTTATTTTTGCAATGGCTATAGACATACAAATCTGCTTGATGAGAAGACTAAACTCAGTTCAAGGGTGTACATGCAAGCTTGTTTGTGTTCTGAGAAGGAAAAGGGCAGTATCAGAACAGAAAGTGGTTGAGAGGTAGCTGATGAACCTCAGAAGAGATTTACAGTTGTTTAGTCTTTGCACCTAACTACAGTTCCTTCAGCACCATGTATTTTATCTGCCCTCTTTTTTCAAGGCCCTACAGATAGGAATTACTCCTCTATTTTGGAAAAAAAAGAAAAAAGTCACCTAAATGCATCACCCCAAAACCTGAGGACTGAGAAGGAAAATGAAGGGGGGAATGTCACGGTATAGATGCTCAACTCTGCCACCTCTTACCTCTCTGGAGCGGGAACATATCACTAGCATCCACCAACTCTCACTGTTACGCCACTCCACAAATATAACTTCTTTTCAGAGGGAAACAAAGGGCTAAGCAGAGGGGGAAGGGGAAGCACCACCGTATTTCCTTAAATATCCATCCAAGTTCAGGTCCTGCCATACAGACTGCACAGAATCTACAGGCTGAATTGAGTGATTGATCTCGCTCCGGTAGAGGAAAAGTTTTGTTCCTCATCTACTCTGCTTTGCTGTTAAAGACAGGGAAAATATTCACAATGGCAAACTCAGAAAGCAAAATGGCATACTTATTGAAATAAACAGAGCAAAACATCCAAGGGTCTAGATCTGTTCACAGTGCAGAAATGTATAGCCAGTCTGTAAACAAACAAACAAGAAAAAACAAAACAGAGGAAGAAAAGAAAACCATGTCCTGTTATTTTAACAAGTAGAAAATAATTAGTTAAGATTTCCAGACTTCTCTTTACTCTGTAGAATGATGAATATGTATTACAATCTCAGTTTCAAATGCAGTCAGACCTCATTTTGATTTTGAATAGTTGCAGAAAAAATAGTTTAAAGTATTTCCACTTTTATATTCTTCTTTTAAAGCATCTAGAACTAGGGGAAATTAATATATTTCCTTTTAATTCAACCAGTATAGTAACATTTTAATCTTATCTGTCTTTTGTCAAAAGTATTACATTAGCAGGTTTAACAAACTAGTATATTTATCAGTTATTTTTTGTCTTCCACTGGCAGACAAAAATCCTCCAACAAAATTCTTCAAATATATGTATAAAGAAGGAACAAAATAAACAAAGTATTGAATTCTCATCAGGAACCTATACATAGCATTCACACTGAAAAAAAAACCAACTCCCTGAAGAAGTCCTTAATGGTCAAGAATAAAATCAAAGATGAAATACAGAGAAGGAAAACCAATAAAAAAGCAAAGCCTTCCATAGGAAAAACTGCAATTAGATAGCAGAATCTAGTGAAACCTGTGGAGTGGAGTGGATTTGCAGAAAAAATATGAATAACTATCGAGAGACAACACTGGGCAAGCTTCTCTTTGTAATGATTTTCAAGCATAAACATTAAATACAGATCATGTGTAAAAAATACACAACAATAAATAACCTTACATAGTAACGCACCTTACTGGATCTTCCTAGTGAAGAGGTAGCAGAGATTCTTCAAGAACATCATATATAGTTACATATATACATATACGTATATACATATAAAGTTACATGATATAGTTGCCATCACAGAAACATGGTGGGAAGACTTACATAACTGGAACACTGCAACCGATGGCCACCAACTCTTCAGAAGGGATTGACAAGGAAGGAGAGGTGGTGGGCTGTGCCTCTATGTTAGAGACGGATTTGAATGCCTAGAACTTAATAATGGGAATGACAGTGTAGAATGTTTATGGGTTAGAATCAAGGGGAAGGCCAACAAGGCAGACATCATGGTGGGAGTTTATTACAGACCCCCAAACCAGGATGTAGAAGTCAACGAAATATTCTATCAACAACTGGCAGAGCTCTCGCAATCACTCGCTCTTTTTCTCATGCGGTACTTCAACTTCCCAGATATCTGCTGGAAATATAACATAGCAGAGAGGGAACAGTCCCGGAGGTTCCTAGGGTGTGTGGAAGACAACTTCCTAACACAGCTGGTGAGGGAGCCAACCAGCAAAAGCGCCCTAGTGGGCCTGCTGCTTGTTAACAGAGGTCTTGTGAGGGATGTAAAGGTTGAAGGTCATCTTGGGCAGAGTGATCATGAAATCATCGAGTTTTCAATTCTTGCAGAAGCAAGACAGGGAGCCAGCGGAACTGCCACCTTGGACTTCCTTAAGGCAGACTTTGGCCTGTATAGGAGCATGGTTGAGAGTGTCCCTTGGGAGACAGTCCTGAAGGGCACAGGTGCCCAGGAAGGCTGGTCATACTTCAAGGAGGAACTCTCAAAAGCGCAGGAGAAGGTCATCCCCAGGTGCCATAAAACGAGCCGACGGGGAAGAAGACCGGCCTGGGTAAATAGAGGGCTTTGGCTGGACCTCAAGGAGAAAAGGAAAGTCTACAAGCTCTGGAAAAGGGGGTTGGTTACTTATGAGCAATATCAAGGTGTAGTGAAGATATGCAGGGGAAAAATTAGAAGGGCAAAAGCCCAAGCAGAACTTAACTTGGCTACCACAGTTAAAGATAACAAGAAGAGTTTTTTTCAGTATATCAATAAAAAAAGGAGGGCTAGGGAAAATGTAGGCCCACTGATGAATGAGGTGGGTGCCTTGTGGTGAAAGACACAGAGAACGCGGAGTTGCTGAATGCCTTCTTTGCTTCGGTCTTTACTGCCAAAGCTGCCCCTCATGAATTCCAGACCCTGGAGACAAGAGGGAAGGTCTGGAGAGAGGAAGACTTCCCTCTGTTAGGAAGGACTCAGTTAGAGACCACTTGGCCAACCTAGACATCCATAAGTCCATGGGCCCTGACGGGATGCACCCACAAGTGCTGAGAGAACTGACAGATGTTATTGCTGAGCCACTGTCCATCATTTTTGAGAGGTCTTGGAGAACAGGAGAAGTGCCTGAGGACTGAAGGAAGGCAAATATCACACCAGTCTACAAAAAGAGCAAGAAGGAGGACCCAGGGAACTACAGGCCAATTAGTCTCACCTCTGTCCCCAGGAAAATAATGGAGCGACTCATTCTAGATGTCATCTCCAAACACATTGAAGATCAAGAAGTTACTGGAAGTGGTCAACAGGGATTTACCAAGGGTAAATCATCCTTGACCAATCTAATAGCCTTCTATGACATTATAACTGGATGGCAGGATGAGGGGAGAGCAGCAGATGTCATCTACCTTGACTTCAGCAAGGCTTTTGACACTGTCTCCCATAACATCCTCATTTGGAAATTGAGGAAGTGTGGGCTAGATGAGGGGGCAGTGAGGTGGATTGAGAGCTGGCTGTGTGACAGAACTCAGAGGGTTGTAATTCATGGAGCAGGGTCAAGTTGGAGGCCTGTAACCAGTGGTGTCCCCCAGGGGTCAATACTCGGCCCAGTCCTGTTCAACATATTCATCAGTGACCTGGACGAGGGGACAGAGTGTATCCTCAGCAAGTTTGCTGATGATACCAAACTGGGAGGGCTGGCCGACACTCCAGAGGGCTGTGCTGCCATCCAGCATGACCTGGACAGGTTGCAGAGCTGGGCAGAGAAGAACCTAAAGAGGTTCAACAAGGGCAAGTGTAGGGTCCCGCAGCTGGGGAAGAAGAACCCCAGGCACCAATATAGGTTAGGGGTGGATCTTCTGGAAAGCACTGAGGAGAAGGATCTGGGAGTCCTGGTGGATAGCAAACTTTCCATGAGCCAGCAATGTGCCCTTGTTGCCAAGAGGGCCAATGGGATCCTGGGCTGCACAGGGAAGAGTGTGACCAGTAGGTTGAGGGAGGTCATTCTCCCCCTCTACTCTGCACTGGTGAGGCCACAACTGGAATACTGCATCCAGTTCTGGACTCCCCAGTTCAAGAGGGACAGGGAACTACTGGAGAGAGTCCAACGTAGGGCAACTAAGATGGAGGGATTGGAGCACCTCCCTTATGAGGAAAGGCTCAAAGAGCTGGGGCTCTTTAGCCAGGAGAAGAGAAGGCTGAGGGGAGACCCTATCTATGTTTACAAGTACCTAGAGGGTGGGTTGAAGGATGATGGAGCCGGACTCTTTTCAGTGGTTCTTGGTGATAGGACGAGGGGCAACGGGCACAAGGTGGAACATAGGAAGTTGCATTTAAATGTGAGGAAGAACTTCTTTACGGTGAGGGTGACAGAGCACTGGAACAGGCTGCCCAGGGAGGTCATGGAGTCCCCTTCTCTGGAGATTTTCAAGACCTGCCTTGATGCAGTCCTGAGTAATGTGCTCTAGGCAATCCTGCTTCAGCAGGGGAGATGGACTAGATGATCTCTAGGGGTCCCTTCCAACTCTGACAATTCAGTGATTCCATGATCATCTTACTTCTCACATTCCTCTACAGAGATATTATGCACCGATGATGTGACATTTTTGAAGCCCTCAGACCTTTTCTACATTTTTGAAGCCCTCAGACCTTTTCTACATTTTTTTTAGTATGTCTTCTATGGTTATAGAAAATGATCACAGTTCTTAAGAAAGGTCTGGACTAGACAGCCTAAGGAATTACTGCTATTAACAGTAGAAAAGAATGTGAAAGTGTGCCTATGTGGGTAATTATTAAATTAATTACTGAAGGAAACAGATGTTAAATAAACAGCACTTTTTGGGATCTGTCTTTGTTTGCAAATCAAAATCATAATTAGCAGCACAGAATACTAGGATTGTTAATTTGTGCTCCCTCTACTGGTTTATTCACTGCATAGCCATAAAAATAATAATATTCTGTAAAAAATACCCAGATTGTTGTGTTGCAACTAAGCAGCCCAAAGGATCTGAAACCAAATTATATTATTAAAGAAAACCCTTCTACACAGCCGATATCTTACACATAGTTTCTAAATGTCACTTTAGCTCATTAAAATGTCAGAATGGAAGCAGTTCACAAAGGTGTTTCCTATCATACCAGCTTGTTTTGTTTGCCTCGTTCATAGAAATTCCACTTCCCTCAGATTTAGAAATGCAATTAAACATTTCAAATCCTGAATCATTGTAAGAAGCTGCTGTTAATTGGATTTTTAATTGAAAGCTCCTTTTTATTCCTCCTCATACAAAACACCATCAGCAACTGAGCTGCACAGCAGTCTACATCACAGGACAGGTTGGGCTGGAAGGCAGGGGTGAGCAGCCCACCTGATCCACTCCCTGCTCGCAGAAAGGCTAACTCCAAACTTCATGCCTCGGTCACGATGCTCAGGGACTCATCCCACTGATTCCTGAGTATCTCCAAGGCTGGCAACTCTGCAACCTCTCTAAGTAACTCATTCCCATACTTAACCACCCCCATGGTGAAAAATTTTTCACAGCATATGCAGAATACTTGTTAGATCCAAATCAAGCATAAAGTCTGCATATAAGCAAACAGCAATTTTTTACAAAGCCCAATAAAAAAAAGTTTATTAAAAATCATGGGATCTGATCAGAATTACTAGTCAGAAGCAGTGTTATTTCCTGGGCATTGCAAATGTCACTAGCAGCTTGAATCACATGAAAGAACCAAAGACCACCTTACTTTTAAATTTTGATGGCATAATACCTATGGGACTCCGCATTTCATCTGAAGCTGACAAAATATACTCTATAAATATTTATATAGCATATAGCAGATCCTCTGACTCTTTATTTCATAAATCTAAATAACACTCATATCCACAGGTTTTCTGATTACGTCTCCTGGAAAGATAATTTGAACACTAATTTTAAATGTCAACTTCTGACAAAGAAGTGTTTAAGTGATCTTTAAGTGGAGTGAGCTGTAGTAAACATTAATGTATTAGTACGATTACTTTTAGTTAACAAAAGTGGAAGCAACAGCCAATGTCATTTGCCTTGCTCAGTATGGGTTTTCTTATTAACAGACTTTAGTTTTGTAGATGAGCAAGACAAACTTCTATTGTTATATACAGATTAGAAATGTAAACACTTAACACTTCCTACAACGACTGACTTAAGAATTGATTCCGAGTAGGATTTCAAAAAAGCATTCAAAGAGCCAGTGTGACAAAGAGCACTACTGCCCCCTACTGAGCCAGCTCACAAAAGCTCCTCTGTAACAGCTTTTGTCTTTCCTGAAAAAAATGTTATATCCATGAATTATTAAAAAAAAAAAGAAATGAAGTTTTGTGAGAAATGAAGACAATCATTAAGAATATATACGCTAACTTCATGCCAAATTTCTGTGTAAAAGGTACACACATAAGTTTGGGGAGAAAAAAAGAATTACCTAGTATCTAAGATTTTCATATAATACTTGGTGCACAAAGATCATGAAGATGCAAAATACAGCACAAAAATTACGTTCCAACACTTCTGTCAGTATATAAACCTATATTAGCCAATCTTAAACCTATTCTATACTAGAATGTAATCACTCAGTGAAAAAACCTGCAGACTGACTCAAGATTTTTAAATTTTAGTGTCTGCAGTATGCGAGCATCAGTATGTTTTTCTTGTTGCCCTATTCCATGTAAATGCCAGTTACAAGTCTATTCTATACTACTAATTATTGCAAAATAGTTCTGAACTTGGTATCTAATTATACCCACAATAAGAAAGAGAGGAAACAATAAAAAAAATAATCCATTTGCTGAAATCTGTTTGTAAAGGAACTTTCAGTTCCTTTGTCCAGACACAGACGAACTTTCCGTTTCATGTGAAAGTGACACTTTTTCCTCATTTGTTTTAAAATCGTTTTGCCACAGAACTGAATCTGTATGCAGTGCTGCCCAATGCAGCCTGGACATAAAATATTGTCTGGTTCCTGTATTTGCATTTAAAAAATACAGACTGCAGTGAACTGCTGAAAAAAAAAAAAAAATAACTGCTGCAAGTCCTGGTGAGAAGCACAAACATAAGCTGTGTATGCTCTTTTATTCTACTATAAATCAGAAATTCCACTCACATTAGTAAAATTACTGTGATTTAAATGTACTGCTAAAGCCGAGTTCTGATTTTTCCCCTCAAATCTTTTGTACTGACTTTTTCCATAGATAAACATTCTGACAGACACCACAGAAGTAAAGACTGCAATTTCCATTAGCAAGATAAGGTTAAAAGCAATTCATGTGTTTAATTTAAAACATACTAGCTAACAAAAAATACAGATTTTATGAATAAAAAATTAAGGTCATTAGTGGGTTTTGGCACTGAACCACCACCAGTCACTAAAATCCTTGAACTTAAGACTTTAGCTTAAAAACTTCCAAATATTGGCTCTCTGTGGCCTCGAATACTATGTCATCATTCACGTAAATACATCACTAATACAGAAAGGTTGGAAGTGATGAGTACTATCTTACATAACCACACACATGGTAGAAAGCTGCAAGCTACTAGGCACTAAAAGTATAAGAAGTACCAATCACATGCTATGTGATAAAAATAAATTATCTACAAAAGTATTTTAGTGATCTAAAACAACCATGTTCCATATTTCTCTTGGTAGCGCTTGGTCTACCTAGTATGTATTCTGTTACATCAGTACTTCACAATTCCAAGTGCTTACTATAATATTATGAAATATATAAATGAAAACAGTGGCGAGACTAACAGTGATCAAGAGCTCCAACTGATGCCTCAGAACTTGGAACATAAGGCCACCACCACAACTCATTCCAACTCTGCCAGGCGTGTATTTCTTACCTTTGAATCTTCATTGCTCACTCCCAGCTCTAGCACAGCCCGAGGAGACTTCAGTTTCGCTTGCATGGACTCTGCCATTTGAAGATTCAGCTGCCATCCAATTGTTTCAAGCTATAAAACACAAATTTAGATTACAATCAGACGGTACAGAAGCACTCAGGTCAACTTTCAATATTGTGAATGGTCTGTATCAGTGAACATGATGTCAGGCTCTACAAATGTTACGCATTTTTATACAACGCACAATCTGCAAATCCTCCTGGACTTCAAAACAGATTTGCTTCTCTCTTGCCAAATTTATCAGTTCAAACTGCCTGTGACCACCCAAAATAAAGAAACTTCATATGCCTCTGATCTGCTGGAACCAACCCATAAAATACAACTAAGGATCCAAAATAAGGTAGTTTCCCCCTCCTTGTGGAAGTTTATCTGCAAAGTTGTGGATTCAACTTTATTTCATATTTATTTTAATTTTAGGAAAAAGAAAAAAATTACCAATAAATGGTAAACCAGATAAAAATGGTAATTTCTTAATCAACAGATCTACTCATGTGTGTTCTACCATACACAGATGTTAATGACAAAAAATAATTCTGTGCTGCTTTTTAGATTGTTACTACTGAAAAGCCAAAAACCAGTTAAGCATGCGAGCAACAGAATTTTTAATAGGAAGTTACACAAAAATACATTTCAAATTGCATTTTAATCATTAATCTAAAATGATATTCAAACATTATCAAGCTACACTTCATGCATAAATGAAGCATGCAAGAACAGAACTACAAGTCTTTCACAAAATGACCTACCTGGCCTTCTTGAATAAAGAAAAGTAGAAATATAAAGTCTTACCATCTGGCAAGTTAATCTGCATACAAATTCTTTTTAATCTAGTGTCTCCCCTCTGCTAGTAAATATTGTGGCTGACTTCATAAAAGTGAAAGCGTGCTACATCTTGGGTAATCTCTTACCAGTCCAAAAACTCAGCTAAAATCATCAACTGCTGAGAGCCATCCCAGAGGCACTGTACTGTGAAGAGCAGAGAAGCCAATACAAGCCCTGCCTCCTACAACCACAGCAATCTCTGAAGAGGAGAACAAGGGGCAGAAACATCTTCCACAGGCACAGCTCAAAGACAGAGCTTCCAAAACTTATTGCAGCTCTACCATTTACATTTACACATTACCGTATGTTATATCGCGTTTCTTTGTATATTGCATCGATTTTATACCAATTATGTAACAAACACTGAAAGCCGTATGAGTAAGCATACCGAAAGGCAAATTATGTATCACGACCTATTAACCACCACTGCCTTTTCAAGATGGTTAGCGAGTTTAGCCAAGGCCAAACAAAGTTGACAGAAAGACACAGACAGTCTCAGGCTGACTTTGTGTACAGCTACAGGAACAAGACAGTAGGAAGAAGTCAGCAGGTCCACCTGCAGTCTGTCAGCTGCTCTGCAATAAATGCCCCTATTCAGGTTTCACTCTGTGGTAAAAATAAGCAAGTTTATAATTAGTCAAATCAACGAAAGCGTGCATACAACACAAACATGCACAGCCAAAATGCTGCAAATCTGGTCCAGCTCACTTTGTGGCAGCCATAGCCCACAACCTATGAAACAAAGTCACAAGACAAGTTTTAGAAATTCTAAAAGCAGATTAATTTTTAATCATAATTTAATCATTTTGATTTCCTCTAACCTAATTACATCTTGGTTGATGAAAATAATAGGGCACTGCCCATCCCACCCAAAATACAGCACAATCCAAAGTGGATTTTGTGGATATCCTCAAGTCCATCACACTAATAGACAAGTCTGCTAAACCCCTGTGCTGGCCAGTATCTGGAATCTTCCAAGAAATTACACCAGAATGACACAGCTGGAAAACATTTTTCTTGCCACAAACTTCAATAAAATTAAGTAAAGAAATTACCTCTGTTTCTCTCAGGAGCATGAAGATCTTGCCTTACTTTACGTTTTAGATAAGAAAGATGTTCAGTTCAGTTAAAGAAATATATGAAAATTTATTATGATCAAGGACCCAAATGCTGACTTATGTGCAAGTGGTAGGAGCAGCCAAAAGCAGGCAACAGGAAACAGTACTACCTAGTTTGATAAAACACAAAACCACTAAGGTCAAACACAGAGAGTGAGCAAGCTCTGGAATGCAATGGTTCTTCATGCTGCAGTCACTAAGGTTCAAGACCATCAATTTAGAAAGGACTTTCCATCAGTTACTTAAACAGTTTATTATAGTAGTATGGAAACCAAACCTTAGACCAGGTAGCAGCTTATCCAGGATTAAAAAACAACAACAGTGTCCTAGGACACCTGACTTTTAAGACTTTTCTAAAGCCATTAAACAGTGTACTGTGCGTAGCATGAAGAACAAAACATCAAAAGTAAAAAAATTCAAATTTATGTCTTCTACTTCACTTTTAATACACATCTATCCAGGAATATTGCAGAGGGCTCAGAACAAATACAATATATGTGGCAGCACACTGGCCTGAGTTTATAGCTGAACAGCAGCCATAACTCTTTTTTTATATTGCTTTACCTTAACATTACTTCGTTTTCCTGTATGATTCATGTATCTTTCCTGTTTTAAATATAGTTTTATGAGAACAAGTTTTGATTAACAAATAGCATGGTGCCTAAGGCTTCAAAACAGTCTGAGTATTTATTTTCTTGAAAGAAAAATATAACATGCATTTGGCTATGGTTGTGTTTACTTAGAAGACATTCAACACCCTGAAATATCAATTAACCTTTTGAGAGTGGTGACAACTTTCTGCATGGCATTTTTGTCAAGACACAGTATTTGGTAGCCACAAAGCGGTACATAATTTAGGACCAATTTTTTCAAAAATGAAAGGACTATAAGATTATTTTCACTTCTGATATAAAACTTGTTACAGAAAACAAAACATTGGGAGAGACTGTATGATGTCAGAATCTGTGATAACATTGACACTTCTATTACCTGAAAAGCACTTACTGGGAAGGGTGGGAAGTATTTCTCCATAACGAGCATGAAAATAAAGCTGTGGTTTTGTTACTGTGGACCTTTAGCTTCTTTTTACAATTTCTTATCAGGAGTTTAGAAAATGTGCAAGCTACCTTGTCACTGCAACAATAAACACGGTTGAAAATGTACCTTTAGCACTGTAAGTTCTCACTGGTATCTCTGGCACTTATTTAACCTCAGAGTTATGTTTAGAAAACAAAAAACAGATGCAAGCTGGAAAACATGGGAAGGAAAAAACACAGATACTAAATAAAACCAATAGTAAGCACGTATGAAAATGCTTCAGAACTGCTCCAATGACAGCAAATGATTCAGGGCAACAAGATATGATGAAGCTTTCAGTAACCCCTGTAATCCTCAGTTCCCATGTCCATTTTGTTCCACACAGGCTTCTGAAGAGGATACCACAACAGCCAGGACTAACAGGCATGGAAGAACCTATGCACTTCTCCCTCCCAGCACTCCCAGCTCAGTACTAGCTGTAAAACAGACAAGGTGCTATACCTGCTAAACCAACTCTGTAACCCCTGCAAACGTAGCGCTTCCCAGCAGCCATCCATGCTTGTACAGATCCACACTAGAGAGCTGCCAGTTCCCCTAATGTGAGAGGATCTGGCCCTTCATCTGTAGGTCACTAACACCTTTACAAGTACATAAATACATCATCTCCAGTCCATCTATGGAGTCTGTGATACCCACATTCTCCTCCAGTGTAAGACATGGGAGCTTCCAACTCAAGCCCCCTCTCCTGCCCACCAGATTACTTTCCATACTAAATACCAGAGCGTAGTATTTTACGTATTAGGACAGGATCATCAGCAATCTAACTTAACTATGGTAAAATGTTTGGGTGAAAGTCACCCTCTGCAAAACACCCACGTGCACTGAATGTCAAGTCAGCTTTCACAGCTTATCTGATAAAAATTTTCAGCACAATCTCCAAGCAAATAAAGGATTTCATGTAGCCAAAATTAACATCCATGAAATCCACCATTTCCTTCATCACTTACAGCCCATTGTGTTTTTACATACTGTTGTCTCTTTCCAGCATGTTTTCACCACAAATCCTTACTTTCAGTTTTGACTGCCCATAAACATTACTAAAAATTAAACCAAAACTGAGAAGAAATTCAAGAAATCAGATAAATGTGACAAGTCTCTATATTAGTTGTGAAAAAAAATATCAAAATACTCTTTCAACTACATAGAGATATGTATCTTACGCTCTTTAACAAGAAATCAAATATATGTTCCTTGGCAAAGAAATTCAGGCTAAAAAGATCAAGGAGAAAACAATCATAGAATTGTCTAGGTTGGAAGGGATCTTTAAGATCATCAAGTCCAACCATCAACCTAACACTGCCCAAACCATCACTAAACCATGTTCCTAAGCACCAACACCTACAAGTCTTAAATACCTCCAGGGATGGTGACTCAACCACTTCCCTGGGCAGCCTGTTCCAATGTTTGACAAGCTTTTTGGTGAAGAATTTCTTCCTATTATCCATCCTAAACCTCCCCTGACGCAACTTGAGGCCATTTCCTCTTGTCCTATCGCTTATTACTTGGGAGAAGAGACTGACCCCTGCCTCACTGCAACCTCCTTTCAGGTAGTTGTAGAGAGCAAGAAGGTCTCCCCTCAGCCTCTTTTTCTCCAGACTAAACAACCCCAGCTCCCTCACCCGCTCCTCCTAAGACTTGTGCTCCAGACCCCTCACCAGCTTTCTTGCTCTTGTCTGAACATGCTCCAGCAACTCAATGCCTTTCTTGCAGTGAGGTGCCCAAAACTGGACACAGTACTTGAGGTGAGGCCTCACCAGTGCCAAGTACAGGGGGACGATCACTTCCCTAATCCTACTCTCCACACTGTTTGTAATACAAGCCACAAGGCTGTTGGCCTTCTTGGCCACCTGGGCCCAGTGCCAGCTCACATTCAGCCAGCTGTCAACCAAAACCCCCAGGTCCTTTTCCACTGGGCAGCTCTCCAGCCACTCTTCCCCAAGCCTGTAGCGCTGCGTGGGGTTGGTGTGACCCAAGTGCAGGACCGGGAACTTGGCCTTGTTGAACCTCATACCACTGGCCTCAGCCCTTCACCTTAGCTATACGAGAACCGGTCTAAGACTCAAAAATTAAGGATTACGACTTTGAGACTGAAGGCAGACTGGATGTCCAGAACAGGCATGTTGTAGGCCTCCAACCTGAGGACCAAGAACAAAGTCAAAGTGACTGAGAAACTCACACTGAAAAAAATGTTGGCAAGGACCTTAATTTTAGAAGACGAAAATAAGTGAGAATATTGTGGGGAAAAAAGGGAAATCTAAAAGTGGAACAGAATTCAGAAAATATGTAAGCAGCTAAAATGTCTTCCCCAATATTTCCAACTTCAGCTGTTCAAACATTCTGGAGGAGGGTCCAGCATTTTTAAGGAAGGAGATGGAAAAAGGGGTTTAAATACTCAGTCAGTATAGAAGCAGGGAAAGGGGATATATTTTTTATTTTGGATTTGAGTGATACACTGAGATCACATGTCCTGTCTGTCTCCACACCCATGAAGACTGGAAGCTTGTTTTAATTTTAAAAGGAAAACTGGAATTTTCATATAAATTACCTACTTCTAGAAGGTGAAGCCTTCAGAAGGTCATCTAATATCATGACAAAGCATTACAGGAAGTATAGAAAATCAGTATTACTGCCTTCAGAATTCACTGATATGGCACAAACAGCTTACTTCTTACCGCAATGCAAGCAGGATGCCATAGTACCATGCAAACCACTATTTCTCCTCTGTGGGTAATCCATTATCTGGCATCTATTTGTCTCTTAGAAAGTGCTGTAAGCATTGACCTCAGAGAAAGTAAGAGTAACAATGAGTACATAAAGCACTGAACCTGCAAGAATTATAGTATGGAAATACTGATTGGACACATAAAATCAGTATGACTGAGGTTTTTATAACCACCAGACATTTATACAGTTACAAAACAGCCAGTCACTTTACAGCTCAAATTTAACGTATTATGAAGATCTAAATATTTCATTCAGATTCTTGCACTCTGTTCTCTTGACAAGATTTGCTGCTTTCAGAACACCTGGCTTTCTCTAAATAGAATAAAATATTATGCACTTCACCTCTATGTAATACTAAAACATACAACCATAGTCTTCAGTTCATAAGAGAATAATTATAATATATTCAGAACAGATACATGATTCAGAATGTGTGGGCAAATGCAATTAATCAGCATTGTAGATTAAATATGATTTAACAAGCAACTATAGATAAACCGACTACAGGAAAGATTATGAAGATCCTGGCACATCCATTATTAGACTTTCAGATAAACAAATGACTGTATGCATTTCTACAGGGAGGGAGAGAAACGTTGATTAGCATTTAGCAAAGAACAAGAAAAAGAATTGTCAGAATTAGTTTCATGTTAAAGTCTAAAAATGAGAAAAACAGAATTCCCAGTGGAAAAGGAACACACAGCATACGCAAAATAGCATATGCAATTTCTGAAGTCTACCGCTATTACTACAACAAATGTTTTCAGTATTGCCAAAAGGTAATCGGTAAAAAAAGCAGCAACATTACTGCTACTCTGGTAATGTTTGAAAATTAACTATATAATAATAGAATCCTTCGATTGCATTGTTTCAATTGGGTATTTCTCCCATTGTCAATGGGTTGCGGTTTAGTTTGTCTGTTTGGACGACTTCTTTTAAAAAGCAACAAACCCCTCCAACAACATGTGCCTTTTTAGAGAGCAAAAGGTTTTCATTACCCTGAAGTTGCTAAGGGACTGTTGAAGCTTTCCAACCTGAGTGATGAGAATTTTAAAGCAAACTGAGCTTGTGGACCACAGTCAGAATTAAAACCCAGTAAGAGTAACCTTTAGAATAACTACGCCACATGTTGTGAATATTAAGAAGAAGAACATGTACTAAGGAAATTATGCTATGATACTAAATCTTATTCATCTAGTTCATAATGCACGTATCAGTTCAGCTGAACTGGCCCCTAGTGACTTTAACTTGAGCACAGCAGAAAATAAATCTTGACATCCCTTCTGAAAATTCAAATCTTGGCACACAACTGCATGCTTCTAACAATACTACCACTTGTGGTACTGGTGGTGCCATAGGACTTGATTAATATGGACATCCTTGTTCTTGGTTGCAGGCAGGTTCCTATGGCACAGAATGCTGGTTTGGGCTTGCAGAGCTGAGAACTAACATCTGAGTCTCCTGACTCAGTCAATACTCAAAGAGCCATTTCAGGGCAGTTTAAGTGCATCTATAATTCCTTCCTTCACAGGCAGTCTGATTAATTTGAGGACAGGCTGAAGCAGTGTAACTGATTTAATTTTTGTGAGGCTTTTAAAAAAACTGCATAATAGAAATAGAATGCCAAAGGAACTTCTTCCTGACTCATTCTTTACAGGTACCACGGAAAATACTCTTCTGTTAGGCCTAAGCCTAACAAACTGAAGTAGGATGCTTACAGTAATACAGAAATTAGCTTCATGCTCCAGCAGTATATAAGCCCACCCATTTGATTTTCAAATACTTCAGTCCTTATTTTCAGAGGCCATTCAGTTCAAAATGATCTGGTATTTGTGATAACTTCAATGATACTGCACACAAGTTTACACCTTTCATATCCTGAGAAAAAAAAAACCAAACAAACCTATGCTTGTTTCTATAAAGCTTTTTCTGTAAAAAAAACAAAGTAATGTGCAAGTATAACCGCACTATTTTTCAGAACACCACTCTCCTCCATCCATTTCTACCAGATGTGGTATATCTGTAAGAGCACTGTTATCGGGTTACCTACACACAGCGACTGCTCTTGGAAGTAAGTTCAGCTTTACTAGATTAACGCTGGAGCACTCAGTTAAAAGGCTACTCTAGTTCACAGTCTAAATTAAATATTGATAACCTAAGATTCCAAAGTCTAAAACTCCTACTATTATAGTAGAAGCCTATATATACAGAGAAGTCTATCTATTAAAAGTAACAAACACTGTAAGAGAGTGCATAATAGGGGAACAAGAACTCAGCCTTCCGTCCATTCTTCAGGAAGTAGATTTATGATAGCTAGAGAAATAAGATTCAAGAACTACCCTTGAATACCACCAGTGTGAAAAAAAAACCTCAGATAATTTAAAGAGGGAGCCTGACAACTTCAGGAAGTATACTGTAAGATGTGGCTGCTTGCAGTAACGGGGAAAATTAACAACTCAATCTCTCTGCCCACATACACCTTAGGAAAGAACATATCCTGCCCCAAAGGGAAAAACTGTAGAGAGAGAAAAATTAAATCCTGTTTTAGCAAGTGAAATCAGAATTTTGTCTTTTTAACTCAAATACTAACTCACTTATTTCAGCTATTGTCCCCTCTCATTTCAGCAGAATAGTCCAATTTTAAAGATGAAAACATTTCCTGGAACAATCTGAAAGAGCTGTTTGTGTAATTTAAGATGTCTGCAGTATTACTCTCATTGAAGCTGTTATGAGAAGTGAAGTGTGAGATAATGGGATATGAAAGACATCTTCAGCAAATCTTTTTCTCATTATTACAATAGTATATATCACACTGACACAAAAAATTTAAGAATGTTTTCTAACTAACAAAATATTTTGAGGAAATAAGTAATCTGTAACATACACATTTTTCTATTGCAGATCTTTCAGTTACAAGACACTTATTTCAGCTTTTCTAACAAAAAACCTACAGGAAAATGAGTATGGCTATCCTTTCACTCACTTTAATTATCGAAAAAGTAATTCCCACAGTTCCTACACTGAAGACCAAGTACTCCTCATTTAACTGTAGAAAAAGAAAGTCAGAATACTCACATTTTAAAGTTTGGGGGTCTCCTCCCCTCATCTTTGAAACGCTCTGAAGTTGCAGCAGGGGAGGTTTAGATTAGATATTAGGAAGAATTACTTTACTGAAAGACTGGTCAGGCACTGGAACAGCCTGCCCAGGGAAGTGGTTGAGTCACCATCCCTGGGGGTATTTAAGAAACGTGTAGATGTGCACTTCAGGACATGCTCTAGTGGCCAAGATTGTAGGGGTTTTTTGTGTGTGTATGGTTGGATTTGGTGATCTCAGAGGTCCTTTCCAACCATGATGATTCTGTGATTCTGTGATGTTTCAACAATCAAATTAGACAAAATGTACTAAGTCATAGTTACATAAATGAATACCTTTCATTTAAGAAAGTACTGCAACACATCTGTGGTTTTAATAAAATAACTATCTGTTTTGTATGGAGAGAGGATCAAAGTTGTATCGCACGTTAAGAAAAGCGCTGGTCTACAACGCACTACTCTTAACTTCAGACCCGTGAATCACACCAACGTAAAACTAGAGCAAACCATTAAGTGTACTCTCTAAAACTGACAGCCTAAGATGACAACTCTGCTCTCCATCAGCACACTCAGCATTGCAGAATCAAAACTACAAATTAGACATGAAAATGTCAATTCTGCCTGCTGTGATGATGAAAAGAATTTAGGTAAGAGGCCAAGGGAAAGATGACAAAACATATCTGACTGAACTTCAAAAACTCTCCCTGTCTGCTTAAGAAAAGAATGTTAGCGCAGAGCAGACAGCAGCAGGATAAGCCAAAAGTGTATGCAATATAGCAAATAAATATTAAAACAGACAAAAAAAGTGCACATTTTTAAGCAGAAGGCAATGAGTGACAGGCATGATTTGCCAATCATCACAGGTACGGTCTTCATCACAGAAGTATTCTGTAATCAGGAAGAGAGTGTTTCCTTTAAGATAAGCCCCAGATCAAACATCAGTTTCCTACTGGTGGGAAAACTCCAGCACTGGGGGCAGGGGAGATAACTGCATAAACACCCGGTTTTCTATTCTATATTGTTGCTACTGACTTCAGCTGTATTAAGGTGGCTTGTATATCTTTGAAGGAAGGTCTGGATGTTGCAGATTTTCATCACGCCTCACTGTAACAACAGCTCCATGGGTGAGGAAGTCTGCATTGAAACAGTTGGATTTAAACACTGTTTGCATAAAGTTTCTGACCACAGTCCTCTACCACATTTTGAACAGCAACGGAAAAACCTGGCAGTATCCAGAATTTCAAAAGTCTGTACAAACATATTCAACTTCAATACAATTCAGTATCCCCATTTTGCCTAAATGGATCACTGAGGCATTTTTTGGTTTCAGTGAAAAGTACTCTTCAATGGCAGATTTAAGATCTGTAATATTCAATTTTTATACAGAGATGTGAGTCACAAATTGAATGACCAGCATCTTCAGTACTCTCAGTACTAGGCAAATCTTCAAATTAAACCCAAGGTGCAGAGCAGGCACCACAAAAGTGGTATGTAACTATCAATAAAGCTTTACATACATCCACCCATTCATAAAATAAAGTCAGGATAATAGTGGTTGGTTTTTTTTAAAAAAGCATGAGAGTTAAAGACAGTCATAACACGTATGCACAGCCAAGTTAAGCAGAGGTTGCACAGCCAGCTACAGTGCCTCTTATTAAATTTTAAGACTGGACTTTGCAACTTTAATGATAGTCTTCCAATGTATCTCAGTCATGTAGTCATAAGAAAGTAAGAATCACTGGATGGATCTTACCTATCTAGTCACAATACTAGCATGCAATGTTGAATCTGTGTCTTCCTTAATCTGGCAGATATAGCAAGACCATCAGCAAAGAGACAAACAAAACAAAATGGAAAGCAGCAACTATGTTTTTCAGCAGCAGACAAGAATAATCTTGTAGGCTCTGAAGTAGTACCACATGCTATGATTGTCTCGAACTAGAAATAGTGCTAGTTGCAACGTAACAACAAGGAAAAGGCTGGATTGGTGAGAAGGCTGCAAAGTGAAGCACCAGAATCCTGTAAAAAGATTGACCAAATACAACACAGTTCCCAAAGGAAAAAAATTCTGACAAGTTAAAAAAACAAAAGGAATATATTTATAGAATCTATTTATGCAGCTTTCCATCTTAGTCTCAAAAGAAGGCACTGTAAGCCCAACAGACTTAAGATAGGTTGGGCCAAAGACCCAAATGAGTGGTTAAACCAAGTGAGCGGGATAGAGTGGCACTGAAGAGAGCCACAGGTCACGCATTATGTTTGCTGTGAAGCTCCCAGATCACTTGCCATAACTTTCCCTAATGATATCAGTAACTATAGGAGGCAGGAGAAAATAAAAAACAAAGAGGAGCAGCGAGTATTTCAACTTTGTAAACTGGGAGTTTCAGCTTGTAATTAACACTAGAAAAAGCAAGAGGAGCAAGTCAAAAAAAGCCAGTACCTCAGCTACCTCTCAGACGATTTTGAATATTGAATTTCAGTACAGAAAACAGAAAAAGAGACTGAGATTTAACTCTAAAAGGAAAATCTGCACACGTTATGTACCTAAAGCCATCTTATTCGGTGAAGATGCAAGATGAACTAGATTCTTCATCCAAGGTTGTCTCTCTCCTGAAGGGTTAATTTCCTCTGACTTCCCATTTTTGTCTGCAAGGATAAAGTCATATTTCTCTTCAGCAAACCTTGCTTAGCACATATGCTAGAAAAAGTAATATTTTCAGACTTCTTTGTTCAATATCCAAACCAAAAGCCCTCACATCTTTAGTCTTTGAATTTAAAAAAGGAAAAGACACATACTAAAAAGTACCAGTGTACTTCAAAAGGGAGGAAACAAAAGAAATAACATGACATGAAATTGGTAGAGCTAGACTAGTGCTAAAAAGCAAAAACTTCAAAAGACTTTTCCCTAATTGAAGTTACTGAAGGTTTTCATCTTTACATGTATTTTAACTGATAAGCAGCTGGCTTGAAAGCAAACAGAAAGGGACTGTATATCAAAAATTAGAAAGAGCATTCAAGTTTCCATAACCCCAGTATTTAGGGATGTGCTTTGTGCAAAAGGTAAAGTTATTGTTGTGCTCTTTCTTCCTCTAGGAAATTTGTAAGTACAGAGTTGCAGTAAAAATATGCACCAGTCTATGAGCACTTGCATAGAAAACACAAGGCTGACTGGCTCTTTTATCTAGCAGAAGAATATATAGCAAGATCCAATGGTGGGAAGACAAAGTTAGACAGATTTTTAATTAGAGATAAGGCACAAGTTTTTATTAATCATAAAAAATACCCCAGAAATTACCTGTCATTTCAAGCCTTGGAATCACAACCAGACCCCTGTTTCAAAAGCTCTTTTACACACTGAAGAAAAATTATGGTTTGTATTACACAGGGAGCTAAACAAGATAAGCATGGTACTTTTTTATTAGAGTACCTTAAAAGATGTTATTTTGCATGTAGGAACAGAACAGATGTTGCAGATGTTTTTAAACATTCTCAAAATGTATCTTCTTTCAACCTTTATCATTTACACTTTCTTGGTAGAAGATGGAAGAGGGTAAGAAAGGTAGGAAGAAACTCATTAAAAAGTCCTCAAGAAGTAGTATGTAAAAACTCTAAACAATTAAAATACCTACTAACAAAGCTGGGCAAGTGAAAGATGAAACACTCAGTTGTGCTGTAGCTGGCTATTAAAATAAATCTCAGTAGTTATAAAACTGTTTCTTTACTATATGTTTCATCACTTGCATTCTTTTTGCCACTGTCTGTGATGGCATCATATAATGCAAGTTGGTTCATAATCTATTGTGACAATGCCCGATGGGACAACACAGTCTTTGTGACCTCTGTTTATCACTGTAAGTATGACTAGTGGATCAGACACTATCAAGTAACTAAAAGATTCTCTTTGAGCTGTATTCATCCTTATTTTGCATTTCTTCCGGTATCTGAAAGAATTTTTTTCCCCCATGACACACATAGCATGCCAATTCTCTTTTTTTTATGTCATAACCACCATAGGATGCACGTGTTTCAAAGTATTTTTGTAGATTTGCCAGTGTTTAGCAGAGGGAACTGAGCATATTCATGTTACATATACACCTCTTAGCAAGAAGACCAGTTTCTGAGAAAAATACTTTTAGAGTTTTTCTCATATGGCTTCAAACAGCCAGTCAAGATACAGAATTGACAGCTTCGTCAAGAATTTTAGGTACGTAATTTCACTAGTTGGCATTCCCACACATCATTATATTAAGTAATGCCATCTGAAGGCTATAAAAATCTTCTCCTGCTTGGCAACACAGGACACATTTTTTGTTATATATATGTCTCTTAAAGATACCATGAGTAGTTTTCCAAAACAAGAAAGCTATGAGGCATTTAGCTTGACCTGCCTTTAAAACAGAGTACCAAAAATCATACAGAGAACATAACATAGGAGGAGGGGGAAGGAGAGGGCGAGAAAAGCAAGAGAATTAATAAAAAATTGCCGTGAGAATTCAGAGTGAAGCCTACTAAAAAGCCAGCTCTTCTTCACAGAGAGAAAAAAAAAAATACATTTTAATCTGATCAATGTGTCCTGATTTCTAAACTGATATATTACCAAGCAGACTTAAAAACTGGATCAGATTTATATCAGACTATTATCACTGACCTGCCATTCTAGAAGCCAAATTAAGAACACATTCAAAGAAAAAACTGATACGAATACCATCATTCTAATTGACTAGGACTGTATTATACAGCAGAAATAATATAATAAAGGGACTGCCATAGGAGTAAAGATTCAAAGAACCAATTAATGCAACAGGACAATATATATAATTAATAACCCTGTGCAGCTGAAGACTGCCTATAGTTCAGTGAAGAAAAAAGAAAAGATGAAGTGAGAAAATAAATAGTACTAAAAAGTACAGCTTTAGTTTAACTCTACAGTTTTTATTATTTCTCAATACAATGACATCCTGACAACTAAGTGGTCTACACCAAAAAAACTTTGAAGATCTATGCTCAAAAGAACATTTTTTCTCTAACAATTAGAAGTAGTGTTCAATATGCTACAGAAAACTTTACCTAATCAGCATTCTGGGAAATACTTGTTCTGTTTCTCTAACAAACTCAATTTGGCTTGTCATCCTAATGAAGCTATCAGCCAGTGCATTACCACCTACATATATTGCGTAGAACTGACAGACTGAGAATCCAAGAGACTAGTTTTCACTAAGTTGCAGTTTGCAGGCAGGAAGCAAATCTGGCTTAAGAGAAATAACATGTTCATACAAGCAAAATATCTGTAAGAAATTACTTCCCGTAATAACTAGCAGTCTGGAGTCCAAATATAAGCACTGCTGCAAGCTAAAAGATGCAGAGGCCTAGTCTCTCAATAACAGTGATGAGCCAAAATAATTAGTAATATTATGAAAGAATAATCCTGGACAGTCAGCTACTGACTAGTTTTGGCCATAAGTTAATCAATCCTCAGTTCTTCCTTCAACTTGCCCAAAGGTTTCAATTTTTGCCTAATGTGCAAATCATACCTCCAAACAAAAAAAGAAAACTGTTTACCATTTTTTGTTTTCTTAGAACAGAAATGAACGACTACTCCCTGGTCTTCCTTGTGTATACTACAAAAATAAGACTCAGTGACAGCATTACAGCACTTCCAAAAGAGAAAACTTCTAAGTACCAGATGCCATGAGAGACTCAGAATTATTTTGCCACTTGGACTTTAGTAAAACACTTTAAAACAAAGATAAAATTCCAATTAGATCTTTCTTAGTTACATTGCAAACTCTGTCCTGCTCAGTTTCCCTGAACACCGTCTCATGCTGGTTCAGAACTACCAGGACCTCAGTAATACTAACAATGAGTGATTCTGCAGTCAAATCCAGATAAGCAGTCCCATGCAGATACCCACTAAAGCCATCATAAAGAAAATTCAGAGTTGATAATTGTACAGAAAAGCATATGGTAAGTGAAAGCATGAAATATTCATACGTAGTCTGAATTCTAAACTAATATGTAGTCCTGCACACTGCCTAAATAGGTCAGTAAAAGTCCCTACCAAATATGCAGTGACAAACAAACAAGCCTGTATGTATTTCTAAAAGAGTATGAAAGAAAAAAACATACCTGTATTCATAGAATCATATAATTGTTTGGGTTGGAAGGGACCTTTGAAGATCATCTAGTTCAACCCCCTTTCATTGGCAGGAACATCTGTCACTAGATCACATGGCTCAAAGCCCCATCCAACCTGACCTTGAACACTTCCAATGATGGGGCATCCACAAATTCTTTTGGTAACCTGTTCCAGCGCCTCACCAACCTCCTAGTAAAAATTTTTTTTTCCCCTTATGTCCAACCTAAATCTACCCTCCTTCGGTTTAAAAACATCATCCCTTGTCCTGCCACTACAGGCCCTGGTAAAAAGTCTCTCTCCATCTTCCTTAGTAGCCCCCTTTAAGTACTGAAAGGCCACAGGAAGGTCTCCCCCGAGTCTTCTCCGGGCTGAACAACCCCAACTCTCTCAGCCTGTCCTCACAGGAGAGATATTCCAGCCCCTGCATCATTTTCACAGCCCTCCTCTGGACCTGCTCCAACAGGTCCAGGTCTTTCCTGTACTGAGGGCTCCAGAGCTGGATGCAGTACTCCAGGGGGGTCTCACCACAGTGCAGTAGAGGGGTAGAATCACCTCCCTCAACTGGTTGGCCATGGTTCTTTTGATGCAGCCCAGGATGTAATTGGCTTTCTGGGCAGCAAGCGCACAGTGCCAGCTCACATCCAATTTTTCAACCCACCACTATGCCCAAGTCCTTCTCAGCAGGGTTGCTCTCAATCCTTTCATTCCCCCGTCTCTATTGATACCATTTCAGGGGTTGCCCTGACCCAGGTTCAGGACCTTACCCTTTGCCTCGTTGAATCTCATGAGGTTCACATGGGCCCACTCCTCAAGCCTGTTCAGGTCCCTCTGGATGGCATCCCTTCCCTCAGGTGTGTCAACCATGCCACTCAGCATGGTGTTATCCACAAACTTGCTGAGGGCACTCTCGATCCCACTATGACATTGATGAAGTAGTGCTGGGCCCAGTCCAGACCCCTGAGGGAGACCTTAATTACAAAGCCACCACATGAAATATTAATATTCCAGGCAAGCGTGTATCATTCTCGATTCACATTAGTTTTTTCCAAAATATAGAATCACAGAATCATCATGGTTAGAAAGGACCTCTGAGATCACCAAGTCCAACATACACACACAAAAAACCCCTATAATCTCGGCCACTAGAGCATGTCCTGAAGTGCACATCTACACGTTTCTTAAATACCTCCAGGGATGGTGACTCAACCACTTCCCTGGGCAGGCTGTTCCAGTGCCTGACCACTCTCTCAGTAAAGTAATTCTTCCTAATATCTAATCTAAACCTCCCCTTCCGCAACTTCAGACCATTTCCTCTAGTCCTGCCATTATTCCCTTGGGAGAAGAGGCCAACACTCACTTCTCTACACCCTCCTTTCAGGTAGTTGTAGAGGGCAATGAGGTCTCTCCTCAGCCTCCTCTTCTCCAAACTAAACACAGCCAGTTCCCTCAGCCTCTCCTCACATGACTCTTTCTCTAAACCCCTCACCAGCTTGGTGGCTCTCCTCTGGACATGCTCCAGCACTTCAATGTCCCTCTTATAGCAAGGGGCCCAGAACTGAACACAGTACTCGAGGTGAGGACTCACCAGTGCCGAGTACAGAGGCATGACCACTTCCCTACTCCTTCTTCATATAGAAGAAATATGTCAGACACAGATAACATGAAGGATGACAAGCAGAAAATTCCATGGAATGAGAGAGAGAAATCATAGAATATGTAGTTTAAAATAAAAAATAAGAAAGACCATGCTCTTTTTTAGTATTTCTCATAATGAAAAAGGGGATATACGTTAAAATCAAAAGATAATGGATATACTGTTTTTGAAAAACGTCAACACATACCACTTCCCTTTCTTCAAGAACGGCAGAAAGGAGGACTCAGGGAACCAAAGGCTGGTCAGCCTCACCCTAGTCCCTGGGATGATGATGGAACAACTAATCCTAGAAACCATTTCCAGGCATGTGAAGAACAAGGTGACTTGGAGTAGTCAGCATAGATTCACAATGGGTAAGTGACACTTGACCAACTTAATAAACTTCTACAATGAAATGACCGGCTTGGTAGACAAGGTGAGAGCAATGGCTAGGGTCTACCATGACTCCATGGAGGTCTTTGACACTGTGTTACATGAGATCCTCAAAGACAAGCTCTTGATGTATGCTGATGATGCAGACAGAAAGGAGGGCTGAAAGCTGGCTAAGGGCCAGGCCCAGAGGGTGGTGATGAGAAGAAAAAAAGTTTAGTTGGAGGTCAGTAATTTGCAAGGTACCCCTGGGGTCAGTATGGGCTCCAGTCCTAGTCAACATCTTCATTAATGATCTGAATGGTTGGGCAGAGTGTACCATCAATGAGTTTGCAGGTGACACAAAACTGTGAGGAGTGGCTGATACACCAGAGGGTTGTGCTGCCACCGCAATGGACCTGGAGAGGTTGGAGAAATGGGCTGACAGGAATCTCAGGAAGTTCAACAAGGGCAAGTGCAAAAGTCCTGCGCCCGGTGAGGAACAATCCCAAGCATCAGTACATGCTGGGTGTTATCCAGCTGGAAAGCAGTTTTGTGAAAAAAGACCTGATGATCCTGTTGGACACCAAGCTGAACATGAGCCAGCAATGTGTCCTTGCAGCAATGAAGGCTAATGGTATCCTGGGCTGCATTAGGAGTACTGCCAGCAGGCTGAGGGAGGTGATCCTTTCCCTCTACTCAGCACTGGTGAGGCCACACCTGAAGAACTATAACTGGTTCTGGGCTCCCCAGTACAAGAGAGATATGGACATACTGGAGAGAGTCCAAAGGACCAAAAAGATTAAGGTACTGGAGCATCTCTCCTGTGAGGAAGGGCTCAGAGAGATGGGACTTTTCAGCCTGGAGAAGAAAAGGACCATCAATGTATATAAATACCTGAAGGGAGGGTATAGAGAAGACTGAACGCTTTTCAGTGGTTCCCACTGACTGCACAAGAGGCAATGGGCACAAACCGAAACACAGGAGGCTCTGCCTGAACACAGGAAAACACTTCTGCACTTTGAGGGTGACCAAGCACTGGTACAGGTTGCCCAGGGAGGTGGTGGAATCTTCATCCTCAGACATTCAAAAGCCACCTGCACATTGTCCTGGGCAACTTGGCTCTAGATGGCCCTGGTTGAGCAGTGGTGTTGGTCCAGATGATCTCCAGAGTCTCCTTCCAACCCCAATCATTCTGTGATTGTGTTGCTGCAATTATGACAACAGAAATGTCAAATTCTTTTTCTGTACCTAATATTGCTTCTGTGAGAGAAGTGCACAGTGCAAAGCAGGAACTCTTATGCAGCCATATAAAGAAGTACCTATACAGAGGGCACCTTTATAGGAGCACTTGTTTTACATGTTATACCCCTGTATACATGTTGCACACAGTATTACTAATTCAATACATTTTTGTAAACAAAGAAAGTTAATATTTAGATCAATCACAATACCTGAATTGAAAATCTAATCTAAAAAGCTACCACTATAATCCAAGTATTTTTCAGAATTCTAACTTTTTTTTAACTTTAATTCAAGAGATGTTGATGAATGTTTACAGCAAGTTGGCTACTACAACAATGTACCACAAATAAGAAAATATTTTGCCCTCTATTTCTCAAGGTACAGAAAGATAGTACAGTAAATATGTGTTGATATGCAATTACTATAGAATATAGAAGGAAACAATGGAAGGGTCATGCAGTCATCTACTGCACTCATAAGACATTACAAGGAGATTTGTAAGATTATAAGGAGATGGCAAGTTCTTCTTCCATTATCCGACGCAATTTTTAAAATATTTTGTCTCCATGTGCATTGTTTGCCAAATAAATACTTTATTTAGCTATTAGGTTTGTGAACTTAATCTCTTGGGTTAGGGGGAAGTTCTTGTGAACTTTGATTTTTTCACTTAACTAGAATCTACAGGATTAAGACTTCAGAGGTTTTCAAAACAAACAGAGAACATAAATTCAAGTTCAAACTCAAATTACACCTTAAGATCTAAACTCACAGTCAACTGATACTCGATTTTTCATCTGGGCTAGGAAACGAAAAAGAAAGGGGGAAGTGAAAATGATGATTTAAGCATATGTAGAAGCACATATCTGTATTTAAACCTGCTTCCATGATAAAAAACAAGTTAATTGCACTGTGATATTTTTGCAGTTGCTTTTCTGCAATCTTAATTACAAATGACAGTTTAAAACTGCTTTATATGGGATGTAAGATACTAGCAAAATGCCATTCCATTATATGAGATGGTGCTGAAGTCACAAAGAATCTCCAAAACTGTAACACATACCAGAAGCATTTTATGTTGCAGGGCTCACAAAACTGCAGACAAGAAACAAAACAATGTCATCCCCAAACCAGGTCACAGAAGGACCACAGGCATGTATGACATAACCTCCAAATAAAAAAGGGTCAAAGGTGTTTTTATGAGTTTTTCATAAGCTGCAGACCCAGCAGTAAAATACGTATTACTGCATAGCCTGTCTGAAAAAAAAATCTCGAACAGCTGCTTTGTAAGCTGTCTTCAGGATTGCCTTCCGTCCTGCACACATATACTCTATTCTGAAAAGTTAGCCTTATAACCTTTTGTGACTTCACTTGGTTTTCAAATTACTCACCTTCTTCAATAGACAGCCATACCTGCATTTATACTTACTGTATCACTGACCATTTACACTTTGGGACTTGTATGCTTGCCACTGGTAAATATTTTCTCAAAAGGACAGAAGCCCAAAATATCTTGTCCAACTCAAATTTTTTTTGCATGCTTACATTATCAGTCATTTACTTGGTTAGGTTCATGAATTACTACAATTTTGCTCATCAAAATTCTACAAGTTTTGTGTCTAAAATTCCCCAGTTTTTCAAAGTATTAACTTTAAATACTTTGGAAAAATCACCAATGATTCTGAATATCTTTAGTCTGTTCCATAGACATATCTTGTCTTCTCAAAATGTGTGTTTTACACATAAATAAAATTCTAGGTTTATTTAGATGTAAACCTGCTGGTATAAATTATGTTGTTCTATTTCTGTCAGTGTATGGTGCGTACCTTATGTGTAAAATTTATCTTCTATGTATATTTTAATAACTAAATCATAAAGTAACAAAGTGAATCTCATATCAACAATATATATAGCAGTGATAAAAATAAAGCAAGAATAATCGAATCACTATTCCACAATTTTTTTGAACTATTCGATCCTTGCTGACACTGATGTGTTCTACATACATCTTATGCAGTTGAAGGCTTATTATGCATCAACAGAAGGTTGAGAGGAAACAGCCTCAAGCTGCACCAGTGGAGGTTTAGATTGGACATTAGGAAGAATTACTTCACCAAAAGGGTTGTCAAGCATTGGAACAGGTTGCCTAGGGAAGTGGTGGAATCATCATCCCTGGAGGTATTTAAAAGGCGGGTAGACATGGTGCTGAGGGACATGGTTTAGCGGTGGACTCAACAGTGTTAGGCTGATGGTTGGACTCAATGATCATAAGGGTCTATTCCAATCTAAATGATTCAAGATGCTATGATGTTATTATACCTTCTTATAGATGTAGACATCTATGCCTAAAGATACAATGAGACTTCCACAGTGTGTACCAAAGTTTTAACTGGTAACAGGCACATATGAAGCAAGATTATCACACCATTATAGAAAATTATCTCAAAATTGTAGTAATTATCTCACAAAATGGACCATCCAACCAGCTAACAAAATTAAAGATGTCAGGAGCTCAGATACACTTCAAGTACAGAGAATCAACAGGCTGATGAGCTAAACACATGAGCTAATCCATTACAAGTGTTCATGAGCACATTTTATCATTGATCTACTGTAAAGCATGTTCACAAATATCTCCAAATGGTTTGTAGGTTGCATTACTTTACATTGCTAACAGTGCACACACAGTCAGGTTTGAACAGTTAGAGCGGCTCAGCTAATGTGTAACATCTCTTTAGGACAATGGAACTCCACTGCCCTGATCACATTTATCTACTACCTAGTAATTACCCTTTTTATTTTCCTGTACCTTGGCCTGTCACAAACTCTGTAGCTTAGTTTAAACTCATTACTTTAAAACAATCCTACACAGCTGTATTCTATCTTCAGAAAAAAAAAAAAACAAAAAAACACATTACCTTCTGAGGGGTCAAAACCCTCTGCCTGAACTTTTCTATTGTATCTTGACCTGCAGCTGCCCATGCACTGGCAAATGCTTCAGCTTTGTCTTGATCCAGGTGAATGATTTGCAGCTGCTGTTGCAATGAAGCAGGCTTCAAATTATGATAGACTGCCTGTTAAGTGGAAAAATAATGGCTGTTGAGTACTGTTCTACCAGTTGTGCCAGATATATTCTACCACAGATGGTCAC
The DNA here is from genome assembly GCF_964106895.1 of Numenius arquata. NCBI lineage: Eukaryota > Metazoa > Chordata > Aves > Charadriiformes > Scolopacidae > Numenius > Numenius arquata. The sequence continues at coordinate 70,399,359 of NC_133616.1, forward strand.
CATGCTCACACAAGATTTTTACTTGCAACTCTACTGTGGGACTACAAGCATCCTGTTCATCTTAACCCTCTGACTGAGAAGATACAATTGAGATAGTTACACTTTTCTATCTCAAAATGCAAAATTACAAATGACTTCTCAAGAGAGACAAACTATGAAAAAAATGCCTGTATATAAGTCTACGCTTCCATTGTACATAATGCCAAAGCAGATATTACTGGAAAAAAAATAGGTTTTGAAGTCAACTGTGACCATGAAGAAAGGACAACTTATCCAAACTCATACTGCTCAAGCAAGCCTGAACTATGAGACAATATTCTAAAGAGACAGGAACAGTTTTCCAAAAAAGGTGAGTTAGATATTACCTCCCTATTAGCATCAATTTTTGTTGTAAACACTCTATATAGTACATTGGTCTCCACTTTCAAAACAGGACTTCATCAGCACCAGGGCAGGGAAAAAAAAAGAAAAAAGAAATAACACATGCAAAGACCATGCAGCAGTCTTACTCTCTATAATGTGTCCATAGACCAAAGGGCTGTTAAAAAAGTTATGCTCTGACAGAACAAGCAGCTACTCTAAGAAGTGTAGCTATCAGTGGGAACACAAGAGTCCTCATACAACACGTATTCCATCTGTGACCCTTTTTGGGTGGATATTAATAACCTTCCCTTTCTTTTCTTTTTAAATGCAAAACTAGCAAGTCCTAAAGGAGACTGGATTGTTTTCTCTGTTCATCTTCAATAATTACAATATAAATGCCCAGAGAAGTTGTGGGTGCCCCATCCCTGCCGGTGTTCAAGACCAAGCTGAATGGGGCTTTGAACAACCTGGTTTAGTGGGAGGCATACCTGCCCATGGGAGGGAGGCTGGAACTAGATAATAAGGTCCTTTCCAACTCTAACCATTCAATAATTCTGTGAAACTAAGCAGTGTCACCAGGCAATAAAACAGTTAAGTTTGCTGTTTGGCTGAGATGAAAATTCAAAAATCCAGAAGATTCTGGATATGACCTCAGGTTTCATTTTGATTTTTTGGTGGATAGGAGTTATGGGGAGGATTGTTTGTTTGTTTTCTTTCTAATGCTGTGGAATGTGTTAACTAAATGAAATAATCATACACTGACACGTGTAAGAAAGGACAAGATTCAAATCCCGCAACAGACCATCAGTATGCATGCCCTCTACACAGACTACACTTGGTATACTTGCATGAAATGGATATTTTCTAAGAAAGTTATCATATTTACCAGGTAATACATTGGCTTCACAGCCTGAGTAGTGGTAGACTGTAAAATCAGAAAAACTTCTCTGTTTACAAGATATTTAGCTGTACACTATGCAGTCACCTATTCATTCAGATGCTAGAGCTACATCAGATGTTCACCTAAGTACAGATGCTTCTCTGTGTGAAAATTTTCCATAACTGACACTTCATGTAACTTAAGTAGTGCTCAATAATGCTATCTAATATTTTCCTTACAGCAATTAAAAATGCATGGCTGGCTTGCTTACAACGAATAAGAGGAAAGACTGTATCTCTTAACTATCAACACTTCTCTTGGAGTCACGCAGAGATCGCTTCCACCACCTATATTTACATTAGCTGGAAACTCACTCCACAAATGCAATGAGTCCAAGCCAAATCAGGAATACATGCAAACAAAAGCAGTAGAATCATGTCCCCAAAGCATACATAGTATACTACAGATAGATGTCTTCGCTAATTCTTTTTTAATTTGACTTTTGTATTTTTGAAATCTACAATTGGATTAAAAAAATTATCAATTCATAGTGATAAAAATAAGGTACCTGTTCCAAAATGAATGATATAGTTTCAAGAACTAGATGAAGATCCTGCTTTTCCAATGAAAAAGCTATTTGAAGTTTTTCTTCCTCCTCTTCACTGAAGCTACTTTCAGCCTGAAGCACAAAAATGGTTAGTCCTGACATTTCATTAAGCCATCAACAACATACTTGTCAAAACAAAAACTTCCTCCCCATTTTTATAAACATAGTGGCTGCCCAGTTGTTTCTAAATAGAAAAAAACCCACGAAGTAAATCTCTTTTCCAACAGAAAAATACAATGTAATTCCTCTCACTGAAAATCAAAATTAAAAGCCAACAGCATTACATGAGAAATTACCAGGATTGCTTGAAATACATCACAAGAAAACGCTCTCTCTTTGCACCCGAGAGACACTAAAGAAGCATTTTTCTTTCAAGTAGCAGATCACCTCTAATGACCTTTTATAAATACAAATAAGAGAATTATGAAGAGTGCTACTTCACTCCAACTGCAAAGAAAACAGAAGGAAAAACTGTAGCGAAGTTAGTTACCTATAAAGGCCTAATTTATGCCTACTTTGAAAGTGAGATTTGAATCTATAGCCTACCATATTATCGAAGACTACTGAGAATGTGCTGTGCTTTTAAAATAACAGCAGTTCTATTTATTATATCACAGCAAATTAAATAGTAATTTAAATGCAGATATTGCCTTCTCGTAAAACGGAATTACTAGCAAATCTCTGCTACAGACATAAAAACACCATATTTAGACCACTTAGTAATCCAAAACTGCAAAACAACACAAAAAAAGCAATTCAGCCATTAGAATAAAAAAAAATGAGGCAATTACAAATGCTGCGATCATTGAAGGTTTTGTGTAATAAGAATATAAAAATGGAAACATTATTTGGATAGTTAGCTTTTAGAAGGAAATGCAGAGATCCAAGTATCTGTTATGTTAAGGCAAGTAAGTTTATTTAATGTTTCTAGCAATTTAACGTGCTCTAGAGTCAGACACGTTTGAAAGGCCAGCTGAAGGACTCATGCGATTGACTGAGTGTGCTGAATTAAAATGACCACTCCAGCTCATGTAAACGCTGATTAAAACTGTGAAAAGCTACTAAGCTGCTACTGAGTAGTGAAAAGACCCAAAACCAAACCAAACAGTTGGCAACACTTTCCAGTTACCAATGAGTCAATATCCATGCAAAACAACTGAGAAAACCCTCTGCAATAACAGCAGCATCCAAACAAGTAATTTTGATAGGAAAAAAATCAGCAATTGAATCAAATAATTAAAACAACCATTATACTCTCAGAATTAAGACCTTTAATACATTTCTATTTTCTATCCATGCTGCCACTAACCTGTAATATTTTAACGGTTAGTTGGTATATATGTGTATAAAAAAAAGTATAAAAAACAAATTCTGTATTTCATTTGATAATTTTTGAACACAAAACAAGGGAATAAACATAATCTGACACTGAACGATAAAAAAACTCAAAATAATTTCTGTTTTAGCATTTATCTTACAGTTTCCTCCTGCAATATTTAGTGCCAAGATTAACTTTAGTCTCCATTTGATTATTTTGCAGTGTATGATGAAAACAGCTACCGATTTTACTTATTTGGTTTTTATTTCTTCTGCAAATAAAAAAAAAAAGCCTTCTGTTAAGATGACAAAAATATTCACTAAAAGTGACGGACTTTATTTTTAACTTCAATGCCAATAACAATGGGCGGCTTTGGTTGATGGACATACAGAAACGCAGGGCAAAAAAATAATGTGCATTTAGCGTTTCCCTTTTGAGGGCAAGGGCGAAGTTTGTGCAACAAGCCACGGAGTTCATGTCTCCTCTGAGAGCATCCTCAGAGACACCAGCCCGTGGAGGGATGGAGGCAGGTTACAACTGGCATCACTGCTTCTCACATCATTCACCTTCTGCCAATTCCTGTATCATTCACCTGAAATCACGGAATTGTCAGAGTTGGAAGGGACCTCTAGAGATCATCTAGTCCATCTCCCCTGCTGAAGCAGGATTGCCTAGAGCACATTACTCAGGACTGCATCAAGGCAGGTCTTGAAAATCTCCAGAGAAGGGGACTCCATGACCTCCCTGGGCAGCCTGTTCCAGTGCTCTGTCACCCTCACCGTAAAGAAGTTCTTCATCATATTTAAATGCAACTTCCTATGTTCCACCTTGTGCCCGTTGCCCCTCGTCCTATCACCAAGAACCACTGAAAAGAGTCCGGCTCCATCATCCTTCAACCCACCCTCTAGGTACTTGTAAACATAGATAGGGTCTCCCCTCAGCCTTCTCTTCTCCTGGCTAAAGAGCCCCAGCTCTTTGAGCCTTTCCTCATAAGGGAGGTGCTCCAATCCCTTAATCACCTTAGTTGCCCTATGTTGGACTCTCTCCAGTAGTTCCCTGTCTCTCCTGAACTGGGGAGTCCAGAACTGGATGCAGTATTCCAGTTGTGGCCTCACCAGTGCAGAGTAGAGGGGGAGAATGACCTCCCTCGACCTACTGGCCACACTCTTCCCTGTGCAGCCCAGGAATCCATTGGCCCTCTTGGCGACAAGGGCAGAAACAGCCTGAACAATTAGCAATGAATAAAATTAAGATCAAAAAATACTTTAAAAAAAAAAATTACTTGGAAGTAACTGTCTCTTAGCAAAACGCGTCACATTCATCCCTACCAGATGACTCGGTGGCACCCGGGCAGCGGAGGGGCAGCGCTGCTCCCGGCTGGGCCCTGCTGCCCTCCCGTCCCGTCCCGTCTCGCAGCAGTCCAGCCCAGACGGGGAGCGGGGCTGGCAGGCGGCCGTGCCCCGGTACACCGCTACCGCCGGCCGCTGCCTCGCTCCCCCGCCTCCGCCGGGCCACGGCCGACTCCCCCCGCCCTGCCCTGCCCGGCCGCCCTACCTTCAGGTGCAACTTCTGGAGAATGCGGGAGAGGAGCCGCGGGAACCGGCCCGCGTCCACGGCGTTCAGCAGCGACACGGCCTTGCGGATACTGCGCGGAAGGAGAACAGGCGGTCAGAGGGAAGCCAAGCCCCGCCGCCCCCCGGCACCGCGGCGAGGCCCTGCCTCTGCCCCCGACCCGACCCGCCGCGGCGGGAGCAACCGATACCTTTCGCTCTCTGGGATCACGGGCGCCGCCATGACTGCCGCTGCGGCCCCGCCCGCCGACGGCATCCCGGAGAGGCCAAGCGCCGCCGCTCCGCCCCGGCTGAGGGCAGGGCGGGCCGGCAGCGGCCTTCGGGTGTTGGGGGAGCGGGAAAGTAGCGGCGGCTCCCTCACGGGTTTTCAGGGCTCCGCGGCCGTTGCGGGGATCGTGGTCGAAATCATCAGGTTTAAGTGTTTTACAGAGTGTTGTCCTGGTGTTGTCCTTAAACTAGGGTTCTTCACGCGGTGGGCGAGAGCCAGTCGAGGCACCGAGTCGAGGTACTTGGTTTTATTGCAATTTGGCAGAATGGGGTGCCAGGCATCTTAAGAGCCGCCAGCACACCTCACGTTTCAAACCACCCGATATTTATAAGGATAAAGTACAGCTGGTTGGTCAATAATGGCTCATGTGCCACTAGTATATGCATCTAAGCTTATTTTTGAGACACCTGGGGGATGGCGTTACCTGATTAGCATGTTCATTATTCGCCAACGAGTATTTTCACGTTATGCAGGGTTAGTTTTGGAGACACTCTTGGCTCATCTTTGAAGTTTGGGGGTTTTTTTGCTGCCTTAGACACATCTAAGTCAGCAGCCGCGACAGAATACGTAGGACACGTTGCTTGGTTTCACATCCTGCTCACGGTCAGGTACGATCCTTGGTGCCTCAAGCATGTCGCAGCCAAAACTTCTTGATAAACTTTTAACTTTGCCCTTTGGACACCGCTGGTACCGGGGGTTTTACTCCCCGCTCAGTCCTGTGTCGTGGCTGCTGGTGTTTGAAACATACCGCCAACACATGGGCTGTGTGAAACTCACAGACTTGGCTGAAATTGAAAAATGGGCTAAAAGACACCAGGAGAAGCAAACAGACGAACGGGCAGCATGACGGAGTAAATCTTGTTTTCCTAGGAAGCCAACTAAAAATATTAAAAAACTGCGAAAGACTTTTGAATGTGGCTGTAAAGGTTAATAAGATGTGGCCCAAAGGGTTAAGCATATGGTAATACATTATGATAGGCTCAAGAGGCAGGTGGGAAAAAGCGGGTAAAATTTTGAGGTACTGTAAAGAAACGTTTTATAAACATATATACTGAAATCTTGCCTGTGTTGGAAGTGAGGGGATTTTATTCGTTAACTTCAATAGGGCCAGGATTTCAGCCAGGACATTTGAAAAGATAATGTCTGTTTAAATAGACTCAGCCTTAAGAACCAACTTCAGGAAAAAGAGAGTGACAAACTTGGCTGTATTCCAAAGAGAATTTCAAAGCAGAGAATTCCTGGCTGAGACTTTAACAACATTCGTACTATACCTCTTACCAGAAGTTGGACCCACAGTTACTGTTATGAAAGGCAGCTATATTTTTTCAAGCTATTGTTCTGGGGTGAAATATAAATGCATTCATCAATTTCATCTGTTTTTCTGTACTCTTGTAAAACATGAAAAGACAATATTCTTGAATAAATTTATTTAGCTGGAAAAGAAGAATGAGTGTTTCACTCCACGCTGAAATAATGTAACTTCTTGTTCTAGGAAATCTCCGCCAAGAGCAGAATTTTATAAAGTTTGTTCAGTCAAAACAAGCAGGGGCGACTGGAAGTCTAGACAATTGCTTACTTATTTCAAAAAAGTTCCATCTGATATAGGTATTGGGTGCACCACTCAGATTTGCTGCCAATTCTTTGGTTTTGTAATCGTATGGACCTAGTTTAAAGTGTTTTCTTTCACACTTTGCTGCATCAAATGAATATTCAAAATGAATAGTCAAAACAATGACCATTAACAGCTTAACTGGGCAGGATCCTGAGCGACCTGCTCCAGCTGGACCTGCTTCACACAGGAGCTTTGACGTGAGACCACTGGAGGTTTCTTCTACTCTGTATTATTCCGTGATTAATGCAAGAAAGAAAAGAAAGCACCTGATGGGAATTAATTAAGCTAACCTGACAAGGTGCTGTCAAGTGCAGAATTAAATATTTTTTCCCAATACCTTTTCTGTTACTAAAAAGGAATTATATAAAGTTGTGACTTCTCATACATCCATTCATTTATTATTGTTTTGTATTTGCATCTGTGATCCATTTTTCCAGTGGGAATAATAGCTTGTTTCACTGAGCTATTAATATTACACGATTTAATGTATTTTATCAGTTGTCTTAACTAGCCACCTAGCTAAGACAAATTTTGAGTCAAATTGTTACCCGTATTTTGGCTCAAAATATTCCACTCAGACATGCAAATGGATGTTTTATGGGCTTTTGTATTAACCTGCTCACATCCTGTGACACAATCTTAGGCATCATCTTAGGCATTTTTCTCTTTTTTAAATGCCTTTCTGTGTTTGTATGAATCACAGAGGCTGGCAAATATTAACTGTAGAGCTCTCACCTTGACAAATGCTGGTACATACTAGTGTAAGTTCAACAGCAGCATGGACATACTCTTCTCCAAATGGGGCACTGGAATTGAATGGCACCTCGCCGTATGCACAAGTTCATTTTAAACCAGGAGGGACAGTTTAATGGTCTCAGATTGTGACTGAAATACCTAGACTTTCTGGAACCACAGATCTGACTTCTCACAGAGCTAATGGTCCTTCATCATTTTTAAGGCACGGTAGGTAAACTGAATACCATGCAACATACTGCAGTTAACTGACGTTAATCAGCAACCCTGTCACACTTTTCTTACAGAATTTGGGAGCCTACTTTGGGGAAAAAAAAAATCTCGTATTTTCTGTCTGTTGTTTTGAAGTGCTATAATCTGTTGTATTGCTAGTCCGTGTTTCTGAGGTGTTGAGGTGCTATGTTAATGTGATGGTAGATTAGTAATCATGGAGCCTTTACATAAAAGGACTTATATAAATAATTCTAAGTTTTCCTTGTGGAACTTTGCATGAAGGATTTACAAACACTGAGCAAGTCAGCGTGATTTTGCCCATTTATTAGCATGGAAACAGAGACAGATGCGTGAGTGACAGCCTTGCTACAGCTGACTGCCTACTCAGCCCTGTACCCCCATACAGCTTTCTGCCTTCTTACTCAAGACTCCCTTGGCTTAACTCATCTGATAAAGTGTCAGGTGTTCTTTGTGTTTAGCACACCTTTGCATCTTAGAAGTCATTATTTAATGGCCTTCACTTTCCTTGTGGCCTCTTCTGAGCCACATGATAATAATTTTATTAGTATTTCCTTTAAATTGGCTGTTGTTTTAGGAGCAGCTGTAAGTATCCAATACAATATGCAAGGACAGCTGTTTGTTTTTTTTTCTTCAGAGCTGTGACAACTTCTCGTATCAAGAAATGTAGGCAAATTTTTGAATAACGAGTGTCTTCAGTGATAACTTTCTGGCTTTAAGTCCAAGGGAGTGCAACGAAGGCAAACAACAAGATGCTGTGCATGGCTCTTTTTTTTTTTTTCTCTGAGTTTTCAAGTTTGTCAATGGCACAACATGCACAGTGGAATCCCTGGAATCAAGCATCCCAATAAGACACTGCCCAAGCACATAGGAGGTTAGTAGAGAAAGAACCGTCTTTGCCTACACAAAAATCATAGGGGAGCACATTATTAATTTCCATGAGATTGACTTCTTTGTGGTAATAACATCGAAGAAAGCAGAGGGTGAATATCTCCTTCCAGATAGATATGAATTGTAAGCAAGGGAAATACAGTGGAAGGCACAATGAATTCAAATTAAACAAACTGAATCCATTTTCAGGCAGGAGAATGAGATGATATTTTAGCTAAGCTATGGTTTAATATATGTACCTGTGCTTTCATCTTGCCTTAAGCCACAGTGGGATCACCGGTAGCCATGACCAACGCAGCCATGTGGACAAGGAAAAGACAGGCAAAGTTAACTGTCGGTGTCACAAACTGTTGAACCTGCATAATCCAGGGTGGAGGAGAGAGAAGAAGGACCGACAGACCTTACGGAACAGTTAATTGATCTGCTTCCCCTTATTTTAAAAATTAGCTTTTTGAAGCAAACCTTCCACAGGGAAAAAATAAATTCTGTTGAGCCTGACATCTTATAAAGTAAAAAGATGATCTAGTGTCATCTGGGGAGTGGCCAATTTCATAACAGACTGAGAAAAAATCTCTGCCTTTTCTGGTAAGGGATTTTACTTAAAGGCACAATGTCATGCAGTCTGACATTGTGTAAGTGCCTAACAAAAACTATCAGATACGGGCACTCTATTGTTATTTTTATATACTTGAACGAACCACTAAGTTTCACAATCAATATAAATATACGTATGAATTGGTCTTTTCCTTTCTTATTTCCCCCTTCTCGCCTCCGTGTACAACTGCCCTAATAGGGATTATACTTGTGCACTGTCAGCTGCTCATTTGGAACTGGGGGAAAAGTTAGCAGGATCATTGCAATGGTAAACAGCCGTTGTCAAACCACAGCAGAACTGCCTGTGCAACATCCTCACATTTCATTATCCTTATCTTGGCTCTCACTTCTGTTTTTCAGGTTTTGTGCTATATTTACAAGATTGCACTAAGTGTGTTTGTGATGGACTTCTTTTATACTTTGCGATTAGCAAGATTAGCAATGATTGTGACAGAGGCATGGTCTATGTTAAAAACACAAAGTAACACCAATGAATTCAGTAATAGGATTCTGAAGTAATCTGGGTTTAATCACATTACTCAAAAAAATTAACATGTAGCCTTACCACATGAACCCACTTGAGAAACTATTTGGAGTTTTTCCTTTAAGCAGAAAGGAAATGAAGCTAATTCAAACCTGTCTTTTTCAGAGCTTGAGGTTATTTCAAAGAAAGGCTGCCATCTTCTTGAAGAGCTGCTTATTCAACAAAGAGCTGCTTATTCAACCAAGTCCAGAATGAGTCTGTGGCACACCTGGAACAAGAAACCAATCCCTGACTACGTTGGCAGGATTTCCACTTACCTTAAGAAATATAGCTCAGGAATAACGTGGGCTATTTGGACTCCTGGCACAAGTCAAAGGATAGTTCAGGACCAGTAAGTTACATGAGAGAACAGCACCAGATCCAACTGCCAGACAGTGTTTTAATCACCATAGCAATTATTTCTATGAATTTTTTTGGTCCTGGGTGTTTTTATGCTACAAGCTTAAGTACTGGTGTATCATTAGTTGAGAGGAGCAACAAATCTTTCTGAGGTATCAAGTCAGAAGGAGATTGCCATGTTAAGGCATTCTCGACATCTATTCCAGGAAGCTTCTTCTACTGGGAGATATCTCAGCCGTGGAACAGGAGGTCTTTGTCCACAGAGAGTGGCCTCTTGTAGGAGCAAAATGTGGTACCACATTCAAAATTGGGAGAGTCTCCTCAAAACCAACAAGCACTGGGCCCAGGGAATAACTCCACCACTAGCAGCGTTTTCCTGGAGATCACCTGCAGCAATCTGCAGCCTTCCCTCCTTCAAGATCCTCAGAAAGGGTGAGAACCCCTACCTCATAAGAAGACTGGGTGTAAGTTATGATATTGGAAATCTGCCATGTCTTGCATGAAAAGGAAGCTCCTGGAACCAAAGAGACTTTTCTGTCCAGAGGCAAAAATATCTAATCTGTTTACCTCTAGCTATATAATTAATGACTGATCCAGGTTGAGTGTGCCATATACTGTAAAAAAAAAAAAAAAAAAAAGAAAAAAAAAAAAGTAGTGCTGACTGAATATGTTGGTTTCAGTCTTGCAGCCTGGGCAGCAAGAAAGAATTGCAGAGTTGTTTCCACTCTCCTCTGCTTTATACTCGGAGGGACATGGAAAGTAGCAACCTAGTTTCAAAGAACAGTGTTATCCCAAATGACACCTGTCTCATCTATACAAGACATGAACGCATCAGAAGGAAAAGACACTTGTGCAAATGTTCACAAAAGAAAGAGCTGTGTCACACATCTGAGTAAATGAACAAGCAGAGAAATCAGCAAGGAAATAAGCTCATTACAAGTAATGTGGTTGAACTTCCCAGGGTAAGAAAATTATCTTCCCACTGCAGTCCAGACACCTTCCGTTTTAGAAAGTCAAGCTTTAGAGAGGACTGATTAGATGCCTCAGTATAGCTTGCAAGGCTGAGGAAGAGTGAAATACATACTTTTACTTAATGGGGAAGGTTAAAGCCTGCTAGGTAGGCAGCAATAAAGAAGCACAAGCACCACTACCAGGCACTTCACTAGAGACAATTCATAAAGCCAAGATCTACTTTAATAAAATGTGAAGATAGTTTTTGTGCCCGACAAAGATCTTCTATCAGAAGAAAATCAGTCAGGGATAGAAAATGGCAACATGCTGATCACGTTGCCAGCTTCAGTCTCAATTGTATCATAAACCCATTTCCTGTTGCAGCGACATTCTGGTCCACATTTGTTTGAGTTGCATTTGGGGCAAGGATAGAAGCAACCCAGGCAGTTCTTTTCCAGGCAGTCACACAAATCGATGTTATTACAAAGCAGCCTGCCATGTTTGTCATACTTCTTTGTACTTCTGTGAAAGAGAAGAAAAAGTGATTCTCAGAGAATGCTTCAACATGGTCGAAGACTAAACCAAACGTGGAAAACATTTGTCCAGGAACAAATATTTCTCACATCATAATGAAATACCAGCATTATATCCTAATTGCAACAGCCACTGTTATTAAACATGAAAGTATGCCAAAGAAGTTAATCATAATTGTATTCAGTCACACAGAAAAAGCTTGTTTTCATAGCATAGCTTTCATATGGAGTAAAAAATTTACCTGAAAAATATTAATGCTTTTATTAATTTCATTTATATTAAGTAAATAGCATACCAGCCATTTTTTTGAAGTAAAATATGTAATAAATTAGTACATCTTACTTGGGCTTATAGAAAAAATCTTGTTTCATCTGTGACATGCGTGCTTTCTTTTTCTGCTGTCTAGTTTCAGGATTGAAGTCGGCTACCTGAGGTCCTGGATTTTGAAAGGCTAAGGATTTTAATTGTTTCTCAAGTTGTTGCTATAAATAAACAGCAGAAAGTTTCTAATTAGTACAGCTGGAACTAATATTTATTAGCTGCCAGGTGTCCTCACTTGCTTTCAAATAACATTAAAATAATATTAATATTCTTGGTAACTTAAAACAACACGGGTAGGAAAATGAAGCAAAACTCAACCTAAATTAAGATCACATTGTTTAACATGTTTGCTTGTCTAACTGTTAATTGAGTATTTCTTTGACAGATTTTGCATCCCGACAGGAGAGGGAACAACCACGACTCTGAAGACATGACTCTTATAATATGGCATGGAGTTTGAAAGTTGTCTTGTGGCAGGCAGAACTTCTTTTTTTTTCCCTTCAACTTTATCCATAATGTAAAAACAAGTACTGTGATTATAAGCATCTAAACTGGATTCGCCCTTATCTTCACTGTTCCCTCAGATGCCTAGAACCCCTCTTTCTCCAAATAATCTGGGGGCAAGAGAAGTGTCTGGAGGAGCAACTACTGCAGGAAGGAAGCTTTTGCACAAGTGAGGAATATAAAAAACCACATACAAAAAGAAATAGGCTAAACTGAGCAGTTTTTGAGAAATAGACGGGAGCATTTTCTCACCTGTTTTGTGCAAGTTATGCTTGCAGTTAGCTAAAACTGCTGAATAGTTTTGGAGGTTAAAACATCAGCTCTGTGTATTGCTATTCCACATAGCCCGTGTACGTTGACAGTCATGTCTAAAGTCAGTGCGAGCAAACATGGGCATTGTGTCAAACAATTTGTCTTTGGACAATGACTGTGGACATTGAACATATACTTTCATTAGGCAAAGGCACAAACATACATGCAAATATATCTCTTCTCCTCTTAGGCAAATGGGTCTGACTTGCAACCTCTCAACTTCCCTGGAGGATGCCATTCCTTTCAGAGCCCACAGTGACTTTTCACAAACAAGTGAGTGCCTTCATTGCTTCTCATGGGGGAAGCAGTTGCAGTTCAGCCCAGTCTGCTGATACAGTGATTTAGAAATATCCATGCACTTGAGTGCATTTATTTACAAGGTGGTTGATGCTGTACATCTTCAGTTACATCCTCCTGAAAACCTACAGGGCAATTTCATGCACTTATGTTATTCAGACAGTTCTGCTTTTGAGTCTATGGGAGATTTTCAGTGCAGAAAATATTCTTCAGCATCATCATTGTCCATGATCATAAATTATGCAGTTTCAACTTGGAAACAAATAATAAGCCATATAGTCCTCCCTCTAAGAATACTCTCCGATTTCCCTGCTTATTGCTTCATTTGAGCTCAGAAATGCTCTTGACCCTCTAAATCCCTGCACTGCAAACTTGACCCATTTTACTGTTGTTATTACTTATATTTCCCAATTGACTCCGGCCTTTTATTTTTGTAATTGTGGAAGAAATTGAAGACAATGGTAAGTATGTTGGTAATAAAATGGTACTGGAGAAGTCATACCAATTGTTTTTGTATTATTGAGCAGTTGTTAGCGGGAGAGACATTTCCTTCTGCAGATGTTACCTGGACAGAAACGCTTTTCTTGCCATTTTCTTCTGCGTGATCACTCATTTGGCCACCTTTGTGAAATACATACATACGTATGTGTTAGATATATGCAGAAGTGCGAGATCCACAGACTTTTAACTGAAGGTTTTAAGGTGAGCAGGTGATATCCATAATAGGCTTTTATGTATTCTTAACCAATAGCAAATACAGAACAAAATGTGGCTCAGTATTATCTTCAATTTTAAAATGGTATTAAAATAATATAACTAACATAAACAAAAGTTGTATCACCAAAGCCACTCTATTATTAGTTAAGCAAACCCCGGAAGATCTCTAGTGTTTAAATAACAGAGAAATTTAAGGAAATGCTGTCATCGCTGTATATGTTACTGCCACCGCTTCACCGCATTGACACGTTATTAACGTAAAGGTGAGAAGCGGTATTCTTACAGAATACACAAAAGCAGTCGGGGATGTGCAGGGGAATTAAAACAGCAGCACATTTCTCTAACCAGCAGGTGACACTGTTGTCCTGGCTGCGCTGCTTCTCGCAGAGCTCAAAAAAAGGCCAGCGGGGGGGTAGGGGGAGGCGGGGGACAAGAGGGGCCTGAGCATATTCTCTGGTATTATTCATAGACACCCAAAGCCTGTGTCAGAGCTGTGCCCACAGCAACTAGACTACTCCCTACCGATCCACAATTTTCTTGCTGAAGACTTCAACCAATGACCTAAAAGTAAACTTCTTGGCTTTTAAATCTCAGTCCTCAGCTTTGTGAAAGATTTTGTGTATAAATAGAATGTGTAACTTTTAGGTTTAATAGCAAAAAAATGCATCACTCATTCTGCTAGCAAAGCACTCAGGGAGGGTTAAGGGTTCTGTGAGTCTGTCCTACAAACGCCATCCATCACTTCTCCCTCATCACACAGAAATGGTGGTGGCAACTGTTCAGGATGGATGTTAGCTATTTCTTCTTACCCATCTTGTGAAGCTACTTAGTTAAAACTTTTTGTGCAATATATACAGTTCCAGTGCCTCAGACTTTAGCCCCAAACACCACCAGAAATATTTAAGCTTTTTAGGAGTTTCTTCAGCCCCTCCCCAGTTGCTGCCCAGTCTCTCCCATTGACTCTGAAAGGTAGTGCAGTGGTCTCTGCCAGGTTACCCTGCACTTTAGGATTGTTTCCCAAACCCTCTCCCAGAGAAGATCTTCGTTTCACTACTGCCAAAAGGCCAGCACCTCTCTGAGAGGAGCAGGAGAGGAGTCCAGGCCCTTAGTCCTGGCTGTTGCAGCCATTTCATGCAGGGCAACAGCCAAAGTGGGAATAGCAATGAGAAGGAAGGGACCTTGTGATAACAGGAGGGGAAGCTTTTTTGAGAGGTGGAAAGAACAGCCTTCAGCCTATTTTGGAGAAGATTTCACTTTCTCCTCTTCGGTGACCTGAAGAATGACAGATTATGACACTGTTCATAAAGGGATGCTGTACAGCAACAGCTTTAGTCCTGGGACTTGAGCATCTTTTTAGGATTAGAAAAGGAAAAGTATTACCAGGCAATTAATATTTGCTGTATGGGAGAGCCTGCTTTCCTACTGTAAATTTGCTAGGGACCCACAAATAAAACAAGAATGAGGGCCGCTGCTCCAGAGAAAGGGAGTATTGCTCTTCATTTGCACTCAAGTTGCAGCCCTGATAAAGTTTTGCTTCTTCCATCTCCTGTTGTGTCCAAGCATGCACCCAACATTGTTAAAGCACTTTGTGAGTATGCATGACCATCGCCCATGCCTGTTTATTATAGTGTACATGGTTCAGGATCAGACCAGCCATCAACAGCTACCAGTATAAGCATGCAGAATTCCCACGTCCTTCAGGGTTGTAAATATTTGACTCCTTTAGAAACTAGGTCCTAGCAGTTATCTGGAGCCAAACACCCAAAATTAGAAGCCACTTCTAAAATACTAGCAGAAAAGGAACAACCATCTTGTTCCAAACATATGCTTCAAATGCCCTTGAACCTCAGTGAAAGTATCCTGCACAGAAAATGTAGCACATTTCTGTCTCCATATATATTTTAAAGGTAAAGTGTTAAATTTTAATCTCCAGGCAAGATACTCAAAAATGAAACAAACTGTGACTAGGAAACTGTGCAAGATTCAGAAATTGTTGAGACTCATGGAACTGATTATCCTCCACAGCATGTTCTGAAGGGGGAGAGGGGAACGAGGGAAAGTATGAGACTCAGACATCCACTCTCAAGTCTGCAGAACCTAATTATCCAAAGGAAAGTATTCCTGGTCCCGAAGCAGAGCTTTTTCATCTACTATTTTTGGTCTGGCTGTAGTGATAGTCCAGGGGCAATGCATTGAACACTAGTCTCTTCCATAAAAATTTCAGCTCTGAGGACAACCATCAATTGCACTCTTCCTCCACCAAAACCTATGTTCTCCCACACCTTTTGAATACAGCAAGTAATTCCTGGAGGTAATCATCCACACCTCAACATCCCACTGTGGCCATAGCGTGTGGCTGAGAACTGGCAATTTCAGCACAAACCCTTGGCACAGCTGACAAGGCTAAAAGCAGATTAAGGGAGGAAGAAAATCAGAGGCTGTGTTATATTAAAAGAGGCTTGGTCTTATCCAAGAGACAGATGTTTCTGCTCAGATAACAGTTTCAGAAGATGTTGGGATTTGGAAAGAACTGCATTTGTTTATAATTTTCATAAGATAAATATTTTCCTGTATCTGCTCTTTCAAGAATTTACTATTCCTATTTATGATCCTTGCAGATCCTTGCACTGCTAAATAATTCAGCTGGTGTGAAATGTGATGACCAGCATTCCAGATACTTCAGGCTGCTTGATTTCAGCAGCCTAAAGCTAGTATCTCTGCAGGGCTTGCCAGAGCAAACACACATTCCTTTCAAGTTGTGTTTGTTCACGGCATTGCAGAATTTCTGGCTGAGGTCTAGAAGCGTGGTCATACCTTTACCAGGGCAAGACAAGATGTTGTCCCTATGACTTTAATCCCACTATGCCCACATGGGTTAGACCAACACATTGCAATAGTCCCATCTTCCTCATCACCTGCAGAGGTGTCTGTGGGCTCAGAAACCAGCAGTCAGGTTTGTGGCACATTCAAGTATGTATCTTGAAATCTCTATAGGACACGTGGTGCCAGCCAAATTAAGAATGAGCATAAATTAATCTTCCTCGAGATCAACTGTGGACTGAGCTGTAAAGATGTAGGAAGTCCATTTACCAACTAGTCCATGCTTTCTGTCATAGCCTCGAATGTGCATATGTATTCAGAAGACAGCCTTGAAGCCAGCCAGGTAACACAGACCAAATTAATAAATAGGTCTGATCTCCTGTAAGTCAGCTGTTTTCCCAGAAAACTGATAAACGTGGTGACAGAGTAATGTCCCATTCTGTGCAGGAGTCGAAAGGAGCAAGTCCTGCCCTCTGCCAGTGAACTAAAACAAATCCTCATGAGTTTTCCCTGCCAAACCCAGAGCCTTTCTGCCATAACTGGAAGTGAGGAGTCCTTTAGCTGAACTCTAAGAGATAATTATAAAATCATGTGCACATTCTGGTTGTCATGCAATAGGCAGAAGAGATTTGCCAAACTTACCTTCTGAAAACCTGCAGTTTTGAAGGGAGTACATTCAGTTCAGAGCAGACAACAAGAGAGAAAGGAGATTTTCCAGAATTGTAAATTGTGCTTACCAAAGGAAGAGGCTGGCACAGTGAAGGTTTACGGCTGCACAATTCCTCTGATAGTGGAAGTATGACATCAGCCCCAGAGTGACTGAAACAGAAGACAAATAGTCAAAATAATGCTCCCCAGAGAAGCAGACTGAAGACAGTGCCAGGTAACTGTCTTAAAGCAGCTCACACTTTCTGTCTCATTAATTATGGCTTTTAAATAGTACTTAGCACAAAGAGTGGAAATAGAGAAATGATATAAACTAGGATGAGAGTCCTCATTTATTATTTGCATCTGTGGTAAGTTCACAAAGCAAATGTGAAATTCTTTTTCTTAAAGGTAAGAAACCCTGTAATAACTACTTTAGACAAAACATTCTGGATTCTGTTCACCATCTCCAACAGTCTGAAGTCATCAAATAAATATGCTCCCCAAACACAGCCTCATAGTTCAGCTTGCCGCCTTTCAGAATTGTTTGTTGCACTAGTGGAGACAACTCAGGCTTCGCCTGCTACCTCCAAATTCCAATTTCCGGCACGCTGCAATCACTTATGGCTTTCATTACTCTGCCCTAGAACACAGCTAAATCCTAATAAACATCCAAAACTGTCAAGTCTTATAAATTCTCCTGTTTGGCTCAGATAGATAGTGCAATGTGTCTTTTTATCTTCATCAGATGTATCCATCCATTCTCTGAGGTATTTCACAACCCAGTCTGAGGGCAAGTAAATTTATTATTTACCATACTATTTTCTTTCCCTCCAAACACTTTTAAAACCAAAAGCTGATGTAACGTTCTAGCAGCAGGTGATTTCTAGTTCTGGTGATTTAAATACTGCAAGACATACCTTCATTTTGTTCCACAGACTGTTTTCCTTGTTGTGAAAAATAAAACAGAAATCCCTCAAGGGAAAAAAAAATCAGTCTCCAAGGTACTCATACAACAGCAAGCCACAAACAAAAACCTACAACCTGTTTTATTCTCCAATATTTTTTCCAATTTTCTTCTGATTTCCCCATATTCTACATAATGGAGGAAACAGGAATTGTTAACTCTATAAATACAAAATTTATAATTAAACCAACTTATGCTTACTATCTCCTTTTCTTCCATTTTGCTAATACTTATGCATGTGTAGCTGAACTTTTTCTGAATTGTTTGTGGACGAGTTATGATATTTGTTTATCATAGCATACATGACAATGAGTGGGTGCTAGGCTATAAGTGAGGATATACATGTAGATTAAAATCTTAGACAACATTTAGAGAGATTGATTCTGGTGGTGAAACTTCTAATGGTTCCTACAGGGACAAGTCTTCCCCACCATGAGCATGTGGCTGAAAATACATGTCAGGAGATATGACACTATTTGGGGGAGGGGGGGGCGGGGAGGGAAGAAAACCAGAGAAATGGTTATAGATTTGTTAAATTTCTTTTAAGTTTCCTGGTCATTATCCAATGACAAGTTAATTGTTCCTTGTACACCTTAGTGCACTCTGCCTCGCAGTGTGCTCAGTAGCAGCCTGCAGTCAGCACAAATGGGGCAGCCGAAGAGAAAAAAAATAGTATTTTTCATTGTTAAAAATCAATGTCCTAATCCCCTCGGGAAACAGTTCCTTGGGCTCTACTAGAGTGAAAAAGTTCACTCTATTTCATACTGCACAGAGGATATAATAGTGATTCAAACTTACCAATACAAAATCTTAGTGCATTATAATACAAGGTTATGCACCATATCGGTCACTTACCAAAGATCTGCAGTTGGTGAGGGGTCGCTCAGCCTCAAGGAGCAACCCTGAGAGGCGTCCCAGCTCAAGGGGAAATCACTGCCATGCAGCCAGCTGCTTAGCAGGGAGAGCTCAAAGGCGGCACACTGAGCCTGTTGTATTTATGGAATAAAGTGTTGGCTAGCAGTCAAATTACATGTGATGGAAAACGTAAGCATGAGACTCCTTGTACTCACAACTTCCTTTGTTCCTTGACAAATGAGTCGTGGAAGAACCACCTGCTATTCTTGTGTTAATCACATGGTCGGTGTTCCAGTTTCCAAGCTCTTATGCATCAATGGTCCCCATGTCACCCTGTTCCTGTGTGAGCTTTCAGAGAACAGGTTGGAACTAGAGAAGTTCTTGGCATGGTTATGGCCCAGGCCTTTACTGCCTTTGGAGCCTAGTTTAGTCAAAGAGCCGGGTCCATCCATCATACCTGGTTCCAGAGGAGCCCCTGCACCTCTGGGCCAAGGGGTACAGAGATGTCAGCTATTTTTGTCCTCCATGAGTCACAACAGGAATGTGGCGAGGCCACAACTCTGTTCATTTATGGCACTTTAGTCCCTGTTACCATTTCCCTACCCTGTACTCACCCTTCTGGGACTTGCAACAGCGCTGAAAGGAGGAGGCTGCCATCAATGGAGCCAAGTGGCATGGGGCTCGCATTTTGACTACCCAGTCTCCACAATGAGCTGCTTTCTCCTCACCTGCCTGGGAGGCTCCTCAAGGTGCCAAGGAGGAAAGGGGGCACAGGCAGAGTGGGGCAATAGGGCAGCTGTGCCCAGAGGTGCAGAGGAGCAGTTGGCTGGTGCTCTTGGACCTTGACTTAAACAGCTCTGAAGTCTCTCTTCCTACTGGGAACAGCTTGGCTCGCAGTGATGGAGAAATTGGCAGGGAGAGTGCGTGGCAGCAGAGGGACAAACGACAACACAGGATTTCTTAGTGCCAGCCCTGGTGTTTTGAGGAAAGCTGGAAGCTGTGTGCTTTGGGACAGCTCATGATGGTGGCTGCAGCAGAGACTATGGGACTGTACTGATCAGCACTATCAGGATTTAGGCAGCGGGGGTTGGTGGTGGGCCAGGAACTGCCCTGTGCTCTAACAGCTCTGTCCAACCAGCTCAGAAATGGACAAAAACAGCCCATCACACACCAAAATTGCAGCCAGTCAGAGGAATACATGGCACCACTGCTCAAACTTATTTAAGAAAGACCAGTAGGGGGGCAGGAGAAAATGAAGGAAACAAACTGGAGGAGACACAGACAGAGATGCCCACTTGGGACAAGGTGCTTGATGCCAGAGGAAGGACACCTCCAAGGTGACTGGGGCCTGTGGAGAATTCATGCCAGGGCATGGACACTGGTGAGGAACTGCAGATGACTACCACCGGGGCAAGGACACACCTGAAGGCCTATTGGCCCTGTTCTAGATGAACAACATAGGATCCAAAAGAATACAACATAACGCTTCAAAATACCTCAGATTGAGTTTCTATGGGAAAAGGAGGCAGGGCAAGCACTTCACTTAAGAGGAGCCTGAACTTCTCCCTCTTTACACCGTTCTCTTCATTCCCCTTGGATCTTCCCTTGCTCCTACAGCTTCGCTTATTTGCTTTCTCCTCCTGTCTCCTCTTTGGACTCCTGGTCCTCTCATCTCTTTTCATGCTCCCTGCCCAACTACTCTGGACTAAACTTCCTATAACAACATTTTACCCCTACGCCCAGTAGGTCCAAACCATTTCCTTCCAAACCATTTCCTTGCAACCTTTTCCTGAGACCCTAATTCTCCCTCACTCTCCACTGCACAATGTCTTCCTCATCCTTGCCACCTGTCAAGTTTCCTGCCCTGTCATGTCATGCATACATGCTGTAAAGGCAGAACAAGTGTAACATTTTAATCTCCCCACTCTCAAGGCAGAGGGTACAACTTAAGGCAAAATGCTGGTCTTTTCCCATCATATCTACTTTTTTTTCCCCTCAGGGCCTCCTAAGTGCATCCTGTCTATCAATGACACACCTCCACTCACTTGAAAATGCCCCATACACACACACATCTTCAAAACTACATGCCCTATAACACCTACACAGTCCACATAAGTACTATAAAAGCTCATTTCCTCCCATCCATGCCCCTGTACTCATTTTCAGTGAACCTCTTGTCACCCCAGCATCCTTCACAATAAAGCAGCTTTCCCAGCTTGCCCTGGATTCCTCCCATGCACGTCTCCTTCTCCCAGTTGCCACTCTCCAAACATCTGTGCTCAAATTGTACTCAACAGCAGCAAGAACTGCCACTGTACAGCTGTCAAGGTTACACATCACACAAATGTGCAGACTTTGGAAGCAAGAGCAATTTTGATCTGCTCCTGCTCAGGCACATTGCCTAGCAATCACCTTCGACATTTCTCTCTGCCATGAAAACTGTGCTGCTATTCTCCAATACAGAATGTCAGCCAAGAGGCACACATTAGTCAGAAGACATCACTTGAAAATAACTTCTTATTTAAAATTGGTTTTAGTAATTGTTTACATATAGGCATTTCTTACTAAGATTTTTGTTCAGTAGAAAGAAGAAAAAGATAAGAAAAGAATAATAAGGAAGAGTGGTTAGAAAGGAAGAGTAGTTACTTGTAGTTCGAAGGAAATTGTTTGGACCTACTGAGCTTTGGGGTAAAATGTTGTTACGGGAAGCTTAGTCCATAAATCCTGCAACAATGACTTTCTTGAGCTTTGCTTAGCCCATCTGATGAGGCATGCAGAGCCAGTGATTAACTACTGAAGTCACAGGAAATTCTGAAACAAAACCCTTCTCACTCATCACAGCCTCGATGACTTCCTCTGCTTTCTGAATCAGCTTGATGAAGACTGTCAAGAATGCATACAATTTTCACTGGCACTACTCCTAACTGGATCAAACGCTGAAGAGATCAAACAGTTCCAGCACAAACCTGGCTGCACCAATTCACAGTTCCCATACACTAAAGGGATTCTTAAGTAGTCTCAAAATAGTTATAACTTCTCCTTGCAGCCATGGGGAGGAGATTCATTGCAGCCAACATGGAAGTGTTTTCCTTAAATGTATTTAGAGGGTGCCAGTGAAAAATTCTTTGTATTAACAAGTCTGGTTTTTATTCCTTGTCTCCTCATAGTGCGGTACTTTAACTTGGGTTTCCTGCATTCCCACATAACATTGTTTTTTATGTTAACCTGAGCACCAGGTTAACAGTAGTTTTGTCATAATAGTATTACCCCACAAATAAATAAATTGTATGGACTGAGGATCCCATACTTCTTAAACCACAAGCTAATATGGTTTGCTAATGCTAATAGAATGAATTCTGTCTGTCTGTCACTTCCAAAATGCTGCATAAGCAAGATGATTAACCCTACGTCTACATCAGTGAGCAGCTCAGTGCAGTAAGAATGGAAACACTTGGTGATGATCCAGAGGGGTTAGTTTAGACTAGTTGCACTCTTGTGCCATGGACAAAATGACCATCAGATCATGGTGTCTATCAGTTGCACACCAGGAGCTCATCATCTCCTAGATAAATCTCATCCAAAAAGAATCCAGTTCACACACTCCAAGATTGTCCTGCAGGTTGAAGGATGCTAAACAGAGACAACTGGGAGAGTCTCTTCAGAAGCACATTCCTAATCAAACACAAATGGGCATGTAGACACATTAGGTATAGATCTTCTAAGGAAAAATAAAGTTTGAATGACAAGGCATTCATTTATTACAATTAAAATTTGAGGTTTCTTTAGTTCTTTCCTCCCTTCAGCTCTGAAGCCATTCTTAAGTTTATGTTTCAAGGCACTGTTCTAAATTATTGTCCTCTTCACAACTTACAAGCATAGAAGTGGAGAGAGACAGATTGAATGGCTTGCCCAAGGCCACAGTACAAGTCTGTTGTGGTTTAGCCCCAGCCAGCAACTGAACACCACACAGCCACTCGCTCACTCTCCCTCCAGCAGGACTGGTGGCAAGAGAATTGGAAGGGTAAAAGTGAGAAAACTCATGGGTTGAGATAATAACACTTTAATAATTGAAATAAAATAATAATAATAATAATAATAAATTGTAATGAAAAGGAAACTAACAAAAAAGAGAAAGAAATAAAACCCAAGAAAGACAAATGATGCAAATGAAAAACAATTGCTCACCATGAACCGACTGAAGCCCAGCCAATCCCCAAGCAGTGGCCCCCCAGCCAACTTTCCACCTAATTTATATGCAGAGCATGACATCATACGATATAGAATATCCCTGTGTCAGTTGGGGTCAGCTGTCCTGGCTGTATCCCCTCCCAGCTTCTTGTGCACCCCCAGCCTGCTCGCTGATAGGATGGGGTGAGGAGCAGAAAAGGCCTTGACTCTGTGTAAGCACTGCTCAGCAGTAACTGAAATATCCCCATATTATCAATACTGTTTCTAGCACACATCCGAAATCTAGCCCCATACATGCTACTATGAAGAAAATTGACTCTGCCACATTCAAAACCAGCACAAAATCATAAGCAAAACAGAATATAAAACTTTATCAGCTTTCTCATGGTTTTTTTTGCCACAAATTTGTACCAGACCTTTCATTCTGACATTCAGAAAAAACAAAGGATTTAGGACTGTATCTATATGTTACATTATTATTAGCAATGCATCCCTACTAACAACTCATCTAGAAGGAAATTAATTTGGATATAATACAAAAATATATCTCTAATTTCTTTTGCTGAATCTTTCCTTTTTTTGTGAATTATTTTAGCCTTACTTTCCAGTTGGGAGGACCACAGGATTCATAAAAATGTGCTTTATTTTTAATTACATCCCAAAGTGAATTCCAAAATGCTAGTGAATCACACTCTAAAATATACTGGAAATTGTTTTCCAAGTCAATCATCTACATTCTTCTGTAACCAGTTGGCAACTTTGACTAGCAGTTCTCTCCTTTCCATATTTTCAACTTTTGTAAACTCCAGTAGTAGAGTAGCAGCTGCTCTCTCATCCTCTTCCAGTGTAGTGTTATAAAAAACCTGTAACTGAAGCAATAAACACATGAACTTAGTTCACAAAATTTCACTTGCAGAAAGGAACTGTGTACCTGACAGATGCTTTAGACAGAACTGCACAGAAAAGGGTGAGATGGCAGGGACTGAAGGGATGGGGCAAGCTTACTGATTTACACTAAAGTGGGAAAGCTCCTTGCACATCAGAAATGTGCCCTTTTGCCGTCCCTTTAAAAACCCTTTCAAATGGAGCCAACTCACTAGCACTGGTGGTACCACACAGCGGCTAGGACTAGTTGGGTAGCAGAATCCTCTTGTGCTGCCTGTTATACTATCACAGAACAAGAAATCTTTCCTATCAGGCTAATGAACAGAAGACAAGAGGGGACTGGAGGATAGCAAAGAAATGTATGGGGGGAGCAGGAAATGAAGAAGAGGAGAAATGAGATAAATGTCAGCATGGTAACTAGCAACCTAACATGCCAGCAGCCCAACTTTTGCTATGTTTCTGTAGACATCATAGCAAAGGTGATCTCTACAGATTTCAAAGATGAAAATGAGACATTGAAAATGAGACTTTGATAATATTTTATGGGACTCAGTTCCAAACCTGAAGGTTCATTTAGGCACTGGACTATTACTTTTGCCATCCTAGGGAGTCAACTTGTTCCTAAAGAACAAAAGGTGAAAAACTTACAGTTCATGAATGTTAAAGAGAGATTTCTGTGATTCTAGGAGCTAACTCTCTGAATTGCTCTCCTCATTAAGTATCCCTTCTGAGTTACTTGCTGTACACATGCATATATCAACAGCAAAAAAGGGAAGCAACATTTTCATCGTAATGACAGATACTAGCAGTTCAGGGCTGGCACAGATACGTGGATCACATGCAGACAGCCTAACAGCTGAGCTGTTGAGAAGAGAAAATAATATTTTGGGAAAGAATCTGGGGAGACTTGGACTGGAGGTTAAAGAAGAAGAAAAGGGTATGAAACGAGCAGTGATAGTTATTGATTTGTCACAGGCACCAATGTGGATTACGGTGGGGAATAAACTAAGACAGCCTAAAGCCACCTACCACAGATTTCAACCCTTCAGCAGGTTTCTCCCAACCCATCCCCTTTTTTCAGATGTACAGCAGCCCAATTAGAAAGTATTGTTCATGGGCTCATCTGGGCTGCCAGGCAGTCAAAAGGAAAGAACTGTGTCGCATGCGTAGACCACCTGTTCAGCACACGGGCAGGCAACCTCTTACACTGCAGCCACACACAGCAGGACAACGTCCATCCCTGCACAAAATCTCACTTTCACGCCATGCTTGTCAACCAGCTGCACACACACAGACTGCAGAGCTGCAGGTGCACATTCATACGTTTATTTCTCAGATGAGGAAGTACCATTTTTGTCAGTGTCTCAACACAGCAACATTATAGAGTACATTCTATGAATTCTTTAAAAAACAAGAGATTTAAAAGCCTGTATTTACAAACTGGCAATGAAGTTAAAACTGCTTCTCTGATTTACCTCTTGGATCTGTACATCTGTATTGACAAATCTTCCCATAACTTTTAATATATCATGTAACAACTCCTTCCCATACCTGTAAAATTGAGATAAAAGTCCTTCAAATAGCATGTTAGCAAATATACTAAATTTCACATCATTTGAAAATACTCCCACTATTAAGTTATTCGTTACCATTTGGAAATACCAACTAAGCTGAAGTTTGCAATTGTGTAGTCTTTTTCCCCTTTTAAAGAAATATCATTAACATTCAATTTAGGCATTTGAGCAGGTTGAAGCACACTAATTACCCTTCATTTTAGTTTCCTGGTAAGATTTAGTATTTCTACTTTGGTAGCATGAATTCTTTGCTTAAAATGCATGATCTGTGTGAACCCATACAGCTAAACTGAGATAGAAAGACTAATAGTGATCCTAACAACTTGGTGTTTCTGTTGGTATCTTGAGAATGGCATATAAATTAATGCCCACACTATTCTTTTAGTCTGAAAATAACGTGTCAGTTTCCCAGCAAACTTCTCATCAGTATGGAACACAGAAAAGCTTTGTAAGGCAACAAGTTGGTGTGACACAAGTGTGTCACACCAACTGAATGTGTCACCACACGTTCATTCAGCCGTGTGTCACCACACGGCTGAATATGAGCCGGCAGTGTGCCCAGGTGGCCAAGAAAGCCAACGGCATCCTGGCTTGTATTAGAAATAGTGTGACCAGCAGAAGTAGGGAGGTGATTGTCCCCCTGTACTCAGCACTGGTGAGGCCACACCTGGAGTATTGTGTCCAGTTTTGGGCACCTCAATACAAGAGAGATATCGAGGTGCTGGAGCGGGTGCAGAGGAGGGCAACGAAGCTGGTGAAGGGCCTGGAGAATAAGTCATATGAAGAACGATTGAGGGAGCTGGGACTGTTTAGTTTGAGGAAGAGGAGACTGAGGGGTGACCTCATCACTCTCTATAACTACTTGAAACGACGTGGTAGAGTGGTTGGTGCTGGTCTCTTCTCACAAGCAAACAGCGATAGAACAAGAGGGAATGGCTTCAAGTTGCAACAGGGTAGGTTTAGACTAGACATTAGGAAGAAATTCTTCACAGTAAGAGTGATCAGACACTGGAACAGGCTGCCCAGGGAGGTGGTTGAGTCACCATCCCTGAATGTGTTTAAGAGTCATTTAGATGTGGTGTTGGGGGATATGGTGTAGGGAAAAACTTTGTAGAGTGGGGAAGATGGCTGGACTCAATGATCCCGAGGGTCTTTTCCAACCTGAATGATTCCATGATTCTATGATTCTATGGCACAAATGTGCTACAACTTGCCTTTTCTAGTGTTAGCAATAAAGATACACACTTGAATGTTCCCAGAGGGCTGGTCTTGGTTATGCTGCCACTAATGGCTCCCGATGGACTCCTCTGCCACCAAACGCAGCAGGAACACACTCTGTCATGGCTCCACTGCTTTTCACCATTGCCAGGAGAGAAGGAGTCTTCGAACAGACTTCAAAATATTTGCTTTGCTCAAGACAGGTAGCCCAAGCTCTCCTGCAGTTTACCTGCATCAGTGCAGGCAGGCTAGAGATGGGTTAGGGCTTAAGTCAGGGAATAACACTGTAGTTGGTCCTTGCAGTGCTTGTAAACCTGTATGCTCCAATCCCCCATCTCTTCATATTCTCTTTGGAAAAGAGGTTACAGTCTACCTCCAGCATTTTACACCCATGCTTGTGAAATGCTAGTGGATCAACCCATTTCTAGAGTCAGATTTCCCAGGAAATTTAACACTTAAAAGAACAAAACCAGTCAGGAACAGACTAATTTTTAAAGCATTCTGCATCTGACATGAGGTCTTCTTTGACCTTAAGTTCTGATCAGAATTGAATCCTCTGAAAACTCTGCAGGGCATACTTAAGGAAGCGCATCAATCATTGCAAAAAAAAGCCATCTCTGAAAGGAAAATTTGCACCTGGATTTCACAACTCAAACATAAAGATGGAGGAAGAAGCCAAACAGCCACAGAAATAAAGGGAATCCAAAGCTGGTAGCTTACCATACCTTTCACTTAAAAGTGGCCAGTTTTCCGTAACAAATTCCCAGACTATACGGTGCCCAATATCCTTAGTCACCACATATAGGATGATGATTGAAGTACAATTGGAAGAAAATAATGTATCACTGAGTCCATATTGCAAGTACCTGTTAGAAAAGAAGGTAATAATTGTACCTATCACTTGCTGTTTTAACAGTGATGATCTGGAAATATCATCCAATTTGGGAAAACTCCTGTCTCAACAAATACCAGAATGTGGAAAGTTATACCAAAATTGGTGTCACTCTGAGCTGTGCGTTAAGCTGCCGCCACAAGAGCAGGTGGCTGGCAGGAGAAGCACCTTGGCTACTTTCAGAGCTTTAGACCCATTGAGTTTACGGCAATTCTTGGATGATCATTCCTTAGGCCATCACTGGCAAATTTCTGTCCTTTGGCAAATCCGTTACATAATGTGGACCTAACAGAATAGAGAATTCAGTTTCAACATCTTTTTACTGATAAAGTTAAAAGATTTTATATCAGTGCCAGTGAAAGATAATAAATACAGTACTCCAAACCGTGTTCAGGAAGCATTTGGACAACACTCTTAGATATAGGGCTTAATTTTTAGGTTCCCCTTCATGGAGTCAGGAGTTAGACTGAATGAACTTCGTGGATCCCTTCCAACTCAGGATATTCTACAGTTTTATGAAGCTGGAAATTTTAAAAAAATTACTTTTCGGTGTAAGTCTGCTCTTCAAATGGCAACCAGTTTGATGGTAAGTCTATTTTAACTTTTGCCCTTAACCTGGGTGATTTGGCTTCCACACAGAGGCTAAACAGACCATGGCACTTTAGTTTGGAAACAAAATAAGAAGGGGAGAAGAAGTATGGGAAAATTATATAAAATCATAAATGGTAGGGGGAAATGTCAACACGAATTATGACAATTACTGTTTCATACAGTACAGAGAGTAAGGGCAGCCAATGGGTTCCAAGTTAAGAAAGAAACCAACACAAAATAGGTTTAAAACAAACCAAAAGGAAGTATGTTTTCATACAATATGCAATTATATTCGGGATGTGTTGCCATAGTCTGCTGACCATAAAGCCTGAAGGTATAATTTTAGTTAGAAAAGGTCATTAGATATACTGACAGAACACAGGCCCAGTGTTAGACATTACATACTAGTTACCAGCTCAGGAAATTCCTTTCTCAGTGATTACCATCTGGGATGTTATACCAGCAGAAGCATCATTTATGATTGTCCTTTTATCGTACTTTCTCTGTAAGAAAACTCTAAAGATTCATCCAGTGGTCTGTAAGACAAGTTTCTGGGACAGCCTAACCTCTATCTGGTTTGCACAGTGCAGAATTTGTGTTCTTATGATTTACTTATATATACAGAAAGATATACTTTGATTAAGGTCACCTGTAAAGTAACCATGACTCTTTGGCACAGCTCATGGCAGAGAGCAGGATGTCTTTATCTTCCTTTGTGGAGTCAGTATGGTTATACATTTCCCATGCAAAATTCCATTCTTTATCACTTCCCATTGCAACACCATAGCAGCAGACCGTTCTTCTAATTAAAAAGGGAATTCTGCAAAGCAAAATATGATTAAAAGGTATTGTATTGTTGTAAAGTCAAAGCCAGCAGTTAACACATAACTGAAAACAAATATTTATTTACAGTTAAAAGATGCACAAGAAGGGAAATATAAAATAGCAATCTAAATAATGCTAGGAAAATTGATTGGTTTATTCATGATTTAAATATTTAAAAAGCATGCAGTTTAAATGCAAACCAAAACCACTTTTTAAAATCATTGGGTCAAGCTATTTTGTGTACATACAGTGTCAATGCCACTTTTGGCATCACAGCCTAGGACATGGATCAGACCAATCAAGAGGGTTCAGTTGCATATAAGTGTCATCCCAGACAAGTCTTTTCAAAGTTTCTTGAGTGAGGGCATTCAGTAGGAAGAGCCACGTGCAGCACAAATGGAAACAGAAGGGACATTTCTCCATGCAACACACGGCTTCCTATTACTCCCACCCCAGGGGACAATCCTCAACACGGCAATGAACTTCATAACTGACATTATCAGTGTAATACTCTTACTTCATGTTCAAAGGCTGAACAGAAAATTTCTCTTGCAGCAATGATGTGTCCCTGACACTAAAACATTCTCAACCCTTTCCAGTGATAGCAATGTATTCTACTATGCAGGCTATCTGAAAACTGTTTAAATTAATGGTATTTTAGGCTAATTCTCTGTAGGACAATGGGTGCCATTGCTACAAATTAAACATTGAACTTCCCAAGGGCACACTATTAATCTGCCTATATTACATTACACAAGACCAAGATTGTAAGTAGAAGTGTAAACACTATCTTCCATTAGATCATGACATAGACTAGGAAAATCAGACAAGTTTCTAATCACAAAAATTGTTCTTCAGGCCCAAAACCAGAAGCAGAAAATTAAAATGTAAATATAAATTGAGAAAAATTCCTCAGAGTTTCACTAGACCATTCTAGAGAAAATGGGAATGATACCAGCAGATACCAGAAGAAAGACTATATGACAGCAATCTTAAAAGCTGAGACAAGTAATTTATAAACTCTGGAAACTAAGTAATTTGTAAACTGTGGACTAGTGAGAGTGATGGAAAGAGTTGGGTGTTCTGGATGGCAGACACCGCTTGTTAAGAAGAAAGATGCGGGGTTTTGATAGTGCCATTGTGGGTGGGGAATTTCACTGGCATAATAACAGAAAGTGTGGACATATTTTATGTTTATTGAAAAAAAATAAATTGGTTTCATTTACCTGCATGTGTGCTGAAACATAGGGGATTTGCCACTGAGAATAATGCTTACTGAGACTGAGTGGTTATGTCAAGGTAAAGAACAGTCCGGCAAGGAACCCTGTTACGACAGGTCTTATTTGAGTTACAGGGTCCTGTAATTTGTTTAATAATCATTTCATCACATTGCAGAAAGAGGACATGGTAGAGTGATAATAGGGTAAAACTGCTTTGGCTAAAATACAGCCATTTATTTTGCTACTGCAGCTCTTCCGATAGTTTCAAGAAAAATGTTGGTTACTACGTGTAAAGTTGTTGTGGGCGAAGACCAAATAGACAAGCTCTGCGTATCATCTGGCTGCAGATTTGATGTTCAGGCAGGCCATATGGACAGCTTACTGTGGGACAATCATCTACTGACTGGTGACATCTATGCTGGCCCTGAAGTGGTTTATCTTACATAGTTCACAAAGGAAGTCCATTATGGTCCAGAGGGACTTTGGAGCTTGAGGTTCTGTCAGAAGAAGGGTGGGGCTTACTAATCGATATTTTTTTCTGGGAGTGGTTGTGTGGTTTGATATTACCAGCCTGACAGGATTCTCTCATTTCTGGATCTTGGGGAAGACGCAAAAAGCTGCTGGGAAGGAGGGTGGATTATTTTACGTTGCTTTCCCGGAACCAATGCAGAAGTGACATAGGGATTTCTTAACTTTTGAGGGCAACAGCAGTATACGGTTACTTTCAGTAAATAATTAAAATGTACAGCAATATTGTCCCTCCCTCTAGACTCATTATCTTCTTTCAAAAGGAGGCAAGCCAGTAACAGCACCACAGAGAATACATTAATTTACCTAGCTCCACTTCACTCCTAGAAGCAAAAAAAGAGTAAAACTGAGAAACTGGCTGAGAATCACGGCTCTTGGCTTGTTATCTCCATGGAACAGATAAAAATGCACCATATCAAGTCCAGTTAAGTTCTGCCAGGAACTGTTTGGAAATGTTCAGCTGAAAGTTGATCATGTTATTTGAAAGGGAAAAGCATTACTCCCTTCTACAGGTGTAAGAATCCTACTGGGTTCCACCTGTGGCAACACAGCTATAGTGTGCCGTTATGAATTTTGCTCTCAGAATAGAAAATATCAAGGGATCTGTCTGTGAAATATGAGTCAAAATTTTATTGTGCCCTTTTCCTTTTCTATCCAGCATATGAAAAGCCTACTCTTTAACTGACCAGGAACTGTGATCTGTTCTTTGAAACCTGAAAAGTGTCCTATCTCCTATTTTTTTTTCCTTAAAACATGATCATTTTTTTAATTTAATAAAATTTATAGTTGCATTTTTTTCCACACTCTTAGCTATGTGAAGTGTGAGGCTGTAGAGTCCCTTTGAACTCATCTCAGTGCCAGGAAGGACAGCGAAATTAATCTTCTCCATCTAATTCAAAGCCAGATCAGGTAACATATTACACAGACTTTTCAGCTCTTCAATGTATATAAGGTATGTAGTATTCCATCAGGGAAAAAAAATATTTCAAAGATTATTAAGGGGGCAAGACAGGTTTGAAAACAGCCTGAGAATTCAGTATGGCATTGTTGCTTTAAGTGTGGGATAGTAAGAATCTCTGGAACATGACAGAATATATTTAGGCTATTTAAACTTTTCAATTAACTGTAAAGCACAGTTTGGTTTTTATGAGGATGATCACTATGAAGGTATATAAAAAACCGCAAACATAAAAGTACAAGTTTGGTTTACTTAACCAACTACATATATCAATAAAGATACACATAACAACAAAATACTTATGACAGCTATGACAAATAAAAAAATAATAAAATTTAAATATTCACTCACCAGTGCCAATACTATTTGACTATTGCACAGAAAAAAATCAAAAGAAAGAGGGAGGAAAAAAGAATAAGAATTTCAATACATCGTAAATTTTCTTTAACAATGCAATACTCGAATGCAAAAAGTCTGATCCTGGCAGAGCCCAGACTCCATCCTCGCAGAAACCAGAAACCTGACCACTAGGTTCCAGTATCAGCATAAGAACTGGAAGCTGTCCCCTGCACCTCGTTATGTGAATACAGAACACACAAGGCAATTTGACGGGCTCACCACCGGCAGGTGCCTGTATCTCACAAACATCATTTCACTCAGTATTGCTACGAGAAGCTTCGAAACTGAGTTGGAATACATGATAACCCTAAGGCTGTACTGCAGCAAAGGGACTGGACAATATGGGATAGTAGCCCTAATCCAAGGTTCCCCTGTTATGTGGCGAAACAGATTTTGGTCCTCATGGCAAAAATCTGCATCTGCCAGTCTGAAAAGTCTATGCAAAAAGCAGTAATTATGAAAGCATTATAAAGTTGGAATTTGAGGAAAAGGGGAAGGTTTAGGGGGCCAGAGTCAGGCTTAAATTCTCTTCTTCTGTCGAGAAAGAAAAGCAGTGCATTTTTCATTCTGCTTTCCCCATATAAAAGTCCTTTAACTTTCCACCTCTCTTACACATGCACACCTCTAGGAGCACATTATCACTCTTACTTGTACTCAGGATTGTCCATCCACTTAGCATACAGTTCAGATGACAGGTCCAAACAGTCTTGGAGGCCCAGCCAGCACGCTGTTGTAAAAAGTTTTTCCAAATACACTCTTGAAGGGAAGTCAAAATAGCAAGAATAAAAGATATGCATTCCACACTTGAAGTGCATGACCAGCCCAGTTAGAGCACGACACTGTTAACACAGTTGAAGTTTAATTTAAAATAAAACCCAAAACCTACCAATAATGGGTTCCTGATGTCAATATTCATGGGCATTAGTGAGGCTACCAATGTACTATAATTTTTCTTAGTTTTTTTCTGTGGTTTATATCCCTCTTGGTAGTTTTAAGAGACTAGTTGCATCTTGTCCAAATCACTCTGACATTCAAAACTGTGGCTGCAGTGGCCTTTATTTTAAAGTTCTAGTGATTGATTCACAAATCACATCTGAAGTTCACTGCTGTCAGTTTTTCCCCAACTGGCAGCAGCCCGTTGAGCCTGTTCCCCAATAAACAAAAGCTACTGCTCAGATCATTAAACTACCATCTTCTATGCTCAATAAATAGACTGAAAATATCCCAAACTATCCTGATACTGCAGTTTCATTGGAGGTGTCATCATGAGTAACAGACGCTTATAAATAGTAAAAATAACAATTCAGTTACATTCAAATTAATTAGAGCACTTTTCCCATATCTTGTATTTAAATTTACAGAGGTAAACTGCAGTGTGTCAGATCCAATCAAATCAGAACAAACTTTTGAGAAAAGCAGACTACTTACTGAGCAAAATAGTCATCTTCCAAAGCATCAACATTTTGACGAATAAAACCTGCATAATAATGGTATATTGGCAACATTCTCTTTAAAAGGTATTTCTTTTAAAAGAAGGGAAAGAAAAATTACTTTCATTTAGATGCAAGTTTTTATTTTACTGTATTTTTCTTTACTTACTCAGACTTTTCCTAAATATTTACCACTATTCGTTTCTTGACAATGCAGCACATTAAATAAAGTATATAAATTGGGTTTAAAATTCAATACACCTGTTCATCCATTCAAACTGGCAAGTTACCATTTCACATCATGAGGACCTTTGAACTCATTATGAAAGAAAACAAATGCTCCTTCTCATAGAAAAAGACAGAAAAATAACTTCTTAATAGAAAAGACTTTGTTTTTCTCCCATATTTTAAATATGCCTTTACTTTTAGAACTTAAGAAAACTACTATCATGGGATTGTACTTTGAACAAAAGTGAAATCTTCTTTAAATAGAAGTCAAGGAAATAAGACAGTATCATCTCAGGTAGCTCAAATATGGGAGAGAATCATCTCATTTAGTATCCAAACCCAATTCCTTCTTTCTCTCCATGAAGATGAACCAGAAGGCAGTAGAAACCACAGCGCACATACATACTATATGCCCTTTATACCTAGCAGCATTACTCCCGTTACTTACTACTGAGTATTTACTACTGACTGACAGCTGTATTTTCCAGATCCTCAGTTTTACAAAAACCTAGTGTTCTGCCTTGAGCGACACAGGACTAAATTTTCTTCTAATGCTGGGGAAAACTGCACTCTTAGAAAAGACTCTAGTGTCTGAATTAATGAAAATATTTACTTTATAGCCAGCCAGGCTCTGTGGGATTCAAGGTCTTTGTGTTTTCAAGCCTTGCCAGGTGCAGGGACGAGGAGGAGCAAGGCCTGGGCGTTTGACCCAGGCTGGCCAACGGAATTATTTCATACCATGAATGTCACATTCAATATAAATTAGTAAGTTTGCTGAGGAGCTCGCTCTCTCTCTCTCCCTTGATGACTGCGATCCTGAGAACTTCTTGCCTCAGTGCTGGACCCCTGAGCCCTTCCCTTCCTCCCGAAGCCATAGTGCTCACAGAGTCCGACATTTGCTGTCCACAGCTGGGAGTGCACAGCTTCTACTGATATAATCGTCTGAGTATAATTCTTGTATATCTTATATCAGTATCAGGATTAATGCTGGTTCTTTAGTATTACTGTTTATTATTTAGCCTTAGTCTATTAAATCTATTTATATTTCAGCCCTCGTGTTTCTTTGTGTTCCCCGATTCCCCTTTCCGGGTGGGGAGGGGCAATCGGGGGATAGAATAATTGTCTAAACGACAATAAATTGTTATGGGTTTTCTCAAACCATAACACCTAGGATCAAGCTTAATATAAAGAATGTGAATATATTTCTGCTTTACAATAAGAATTGCTGAAGATTCAATGATTTTTATCATTGATTACTATGTACAAATAAGTACCTCCTCCCATTTAAAAAAAAAAGGTGACAAAATCATACAAAAGGAATGACATGCAAAAGGAACTATGACCCATCATAGTCGTCATTACATTCTTGAGAAATTAAAAAGCCTTCATTTCAGTCTGATTTATTTGAATGGTCTAGTATCTTTGCTAACTAAGAAAAAAGGTGATACCTTTAGAAGTGGATATACTTCAAAGTTCTTCAGAGTACCTTCCAAGTTCTCCGGTACTAGGTTTAACAATATCACATTCCATATAAACAGTTCATCTTCTCTGTCAAGGTACTTTGTTAGTTCAAGCGCTGTTTCAATCTGAATGTATCCAAACCTATTTGAAAATAAAAAACCTCATACTCAAGCATACCTATTCACATTAATTACCTACCATGAATATCTTTTTATTTATGACCCTGACAATAAAACATCAGGATACTGCATGAAGAGTGACCTTGAAAAGCCATTGGAAAAATAAAATAAATATAAAACAATGGTGATTTTAAGAGCTGAACTTTCAAAACAATTATTAGAGAGGACAGTGCCACTATCAAAGTAATAGGACAATCACGACAGTAGGCAGACTGTATGCTGCTTGTGTCTGCAGCATACAGTATAGGCACATTTACAGCATGAGTCAGTCTCACTAGGACAAATGAAGGAAAAGAGCACTGTTTTGAGTTATAATACATTTTTATTTTTATTGCTAAACAACGTATTTTCATTACAGGTTCTTTTGTGGAATATACATTTTTGCAAAAATCAAACAATTTAATTCACATGCACACTATTTGTGGAATTAACAACTTCAGCATGGCATTTCTGTGCCTTAGTGTGGAACTAGCACAGAATCAATTTTTTCCCAGTAAAATTCCAATTCAAGCCCCTCTCCTCTGGAACAAAAACTTTTCAATGTACTTACATAGGAGCTATATACTTCAAAGTTACATACTTCAAAGTTACATACTTCAAAGTTCTTCAAAGTTACATTCCTTATTAACCACCAGTTTTGAGCTCTCTTATGAGAAGGGGCATTTGCATGAGAGGAGGAATGGGAATTTTTACTTCCTCCTCTCAGAGCTACCTCCAGAGGTGCTGAGGGGAAGGCACTATGTTTTGGCCACCTCCTCCCTGAGCTCCCACATCATAGGTGTCTGATGCTTTTGGGATCTCTGGTACAGACATATTTATTGCATCTTCAGCTCCAACAGCACTGCTTGCCTTTCTAGCACCACAGACATGAACGACTGAGTCATCCATCAGCAAGGGAAGTGAAAGAGGTATTAAGAGTGATGCAGGACAGCATAGCTGAGACAGCCCAGAATAAATTAAGGAAAATTCAGAATGTTCATTCAGAATCTTTCTTCTGTTACAACAAATATAGGTTAGTCCCTAAAAAACCCATGACAGTTCCACTATTTAAAATATTTCCTAAAAGCTGGAACAAAAGGTAAAAGAAATTTTGAAAGAAATCACTCAGCACTTGCAGAAGAATAGATTAAATACCTAACTCCCCACCATTTTGTCAAAAAAGCTGTTGTCCTTATGAGGCACATACGCGCAGGAATGCATGAAGCAGAATTAGCAATGTTGAATGCAATTCTGCAGTTCAATCTAGAATTGAGTTCAAATAATTTTCTATGACATATTCAAAACATACTTACTGTGTTAATGCAAAAGCATCATCTATCAGCTGGAACCTGTTGACAGCGGGAATAGCCTGCAGAAAGCATTCATGTGGCGTTAATAGATCTAAGCATGTCATTAAGAGTTTTAAAAAGCTTTACTATGTTTCAGAAGGATAAGACGCATCTCTAACACTTTTTCTAAGCCAAAATCTTCAACAGAACATCATAAAATGGATTCTGCATTTTAAGTTGGAATTATGTATGTGCTTTTAGGAATGTTTCTATAGATAAATATATAAACATACAGCTACACAATATATTTATATATATAAATATTTAGCTACACTACATTAGCACGGAATTTCAAGACCCCCTCTTATTTGCATGCCATAATTAAAATTAAACTATGGAAATGCTACATTTCCTAAAAATACCCTAGTTATATCATTTTGGTACATTTTTTCCTTTTGAGGCTTCATTTCAGACTATGTACTCAGATTAGTACAGAGCAGAGTGTCTGCTGCTACCATGAATTAAATGACCAAGGCAGGGCCGTGGGTGAACCCCTGCCTACAGCTCATGCTCTCCTGAGGTCCACTGGTCCCTCCTTCTCTCCTCCCTCTTTACATGCCCCTTCGGCTCGGCTGCTGCTCGAGAGAACCTTCCTATTGACCAGTGCTGAAATACAGCCCCAAGTCACCACACACCTCCCTTCCTGCTGACTTAGATTTGCTGTGCAAGAAAAAAGCCTAGAAGAAAGGAAGCCAGTGTGCCGTAGAAAGGTTCAACCACACCATGTGCACTGATCAGCCGACCTCGCATCTAGACCTTTGGGAGAAGTCATCTGACCGCACTGATTACGACTATGCTAAAAGCTCAAACTTTCTCACTGTTGTTACCAAAAACAACAAGCTGACATTACTACTGGAGCCTCTGACTCACTCTAGGGTCAGGCAACATGAAGTACTATGCAACCCCACATACAGCCACATGTACAGGCTGTTCTGTACCACCTGCAACCCACACTGTGGTAAATCAGAGGTGGGATGAAAGTTATTCTGAGTTCCAGTGCTTACAGAGGACTGAAAGAGCCCAAGTAGAACTGACTGGAACTTCTAAGAAAAATCTCCACCAAATAAAAACCAACCAAAAACCCCAGTCAGATGATTTTATTTTTTTTTTTTTTTAAATTTCACTGGCAGAAATTTGAGGTTTGAGGAAATGTGGAAATAAGAAGGTTTCTCCCAGCTTTCCTTCACCATGGTTACCTAACAGCAGATAAAGCTCAGTCACACATCCATACCAGTAACTCTTTGAGCCAAATTTAAAAGACTGGAAGAACCACAAGCCGTTAAGGCAACTTTGAAGACAGAATGCCACCTCATATGAAGTCATTTTTCATGCTTATGTGAAACTATTTGGGCTTGTTCCTCTTCCACTATGGAAAGCTGCCAGTGACTTTAGTGGTGCAACAGTGGATCATTTCTTCTTATGTGATACTTGAGGTTCCCATTATTCCACGGTTTCATCAGTGTGATTACTGATAAGAGCTGCAAAAAGAAATACATGGGAAAAGTCTATTTATAAGCTTGAGAAAACAAATATGATCTTACCTTTGGATCATTTTCAAGCAAGTGTGCCAATCTTTTTAAGTTTATTTGATCATAGTTCACCCTGTAGTATCCACTTAAATTTACGTTTAGCAGGATCCAGTCATATTCTGACTCTGACACTTGCATTTCAGGAAACACTTCTGTAAAGTGAAATTAAAATGTATCATTTTGTTTTCTGTGCACTGATAAATTCTCTTGCATTTACAAACACTGGAATTGGTACTTCTTTGAGATCTGACACACAAGTTTGTGGTTGGACTCAAAGAGATTCCCCCAAATGCTCGGTCCATTTGTGATCTCCGCTCTGCACAGCAGAAGGACTTCAGCAGGCAACTGACCGCTCAGGTACCAAGCGCCCTGAGATGGCAAAGGGGAGAGTTCAGAAAGGCTGCCCAAGAATAAACAGTCTGGATGAAGAGCGACACCCTCACATGCCTGCTGCAGAGCATGCACCCTCAGCACGACTGCTGCTCCTGCTGCTGCTCCAAAACACAGCGCTCAGTACTTTACAGAAGAACTGACCACCTACCAGTATTCACATCAATGGAGATCAAGGAAAGCAAAACAGGGAAGTTTATGCAAGAGACAAGTATTTATTTTAAATAAAACAGTCCTGTAGTCTTTTTGAGTTACGTTACTCCCTAAAGGCCTCCTTCTGCAGTCCCATTTCATCTCACTACTATACACTTTATGTGTGCTTGTATGATTGCTTGCTTCTGATTGCCTACAGCGGATCTGAAGGAGCCTCTGCAGCCTTGGAGGCTCTAAGCTGCCTCACAGAAGAGGATTCAAATGCTTCTTTAACTGGCTATGATCATCTTGATTTAAGAAGGCAAACTCTCTTAAGGCAATACATCGCTATTGGTGAGTAGTCTGGACCCAGCACTGCTCTACTCTGAGCAGAAGACTGAGACTTCGATGTATTTTGACAGAGCAAGTACTACAGAATTCATCCTCAGTCATCTTCGCAAATTAAATGAGATGGGAAAAGCGGCAAGTGACACATACTGGCTTACCCATTTAAAAACAGCACGGGTGGCTGGAACATGGCGCCAGCAGTATTTCCCCTGTAATGGCATATTGATTCAATGCTCTGCTAATCATCAAGAGCACTTTTAGACCCCTCTAAAACAGAAAAACTATGCTCATCCACTCCCCAGGCTGAGTGAAACCTGTTCTACCATAACAGCACCATCCTCCTAGTGTGTCTCCTGCTGTGCAGACATCTCACTCAGGGACAGTGTCCAACACAATTATATGGACAGAAGCCACATATGTAGACATTGCCTGAGGAGCCCTGTGCCAACAGGACAGGCTTTTAACACTGCACAGTGCAGTGCTGAATGGACACGCTCGGCTGCTGGTAGCCGCTCAGCTTGGAGCTTAATTTAACCTGTTTAGAAGTAAGATAAAGTAGCTCCTGCAGAGCTCTTTGCAGCAAAAATACACAGTCAAAATTAATTTTGAGATTTTTCCTCTTTATGTATTTTATGCCACTGCAGCAACGATTCCAAAATTCAAGTTGAAACTGTACATTGTATCAAATCCCTCATTTTCGTTTACCAAAACCATTCTGACAAATACCTCTGAAAGACAACATAACAGTTCTCCACCAGAAGTCATTTCAATCTCACAGGAACAAAATGGTAACTGAATTTAAAATTACCCTTAACATTTCTACCTTTGTAAGAAAGCATTTGGTTTATTTGTGCATCAAAAAGTCAAAAAGAAAATTATTATTTTTTAATCTTATAAGGTGAATGCAAGTTCCTTGACTGAATAGTGTCTGGTAAAGTTTGATACACGCCTTGCAAACACAAGTGGAATGTGTTTTAAAGACTGAATTTCTACTTTATCATAGACCCTTCAGGCAGCTGCAACTTGATGGGGTTTTTTCATAACTTCTGTACCTCTTAAGTCACACGATGGGTGAGGAGACAGAATTGGTATCACTTCAATAACACAAGTTAAGCACATGACACTAGTCCTTCCAAGCAAGTGCTTCCTAACAATTCTTTTCTGCAAATTTTCTCATTTTTTTACCTTAGCAATCACTAGTTTATTTAACTTTAAAGCATTCAGAGGAATAAACATCCACTGTCTGTTTATTTAAGTGTCCATATATTGTGAAATGATCACTCAAGCTGTCTTACTGTCTGAAAAAGAGGGAAAGTAGCATGTGTGAACAAATACATTACTTACTGCTGCTGTTATCTAGCCATATTAAGGGCTGTGATGATCCATTTCTCATCCAAGAAATAGGAATAATCCATGTGTTGCTTAACAAAAAAAAAAAGATATGATTAATTCTTATGCTTAAAAAAACCCTCTCAGCTGATGCTAAACTAGACTGCAGATGAGTTTCTTCTTACAAGAATCTCCATCTACCTTCTCTCTGATGCATAAAACTTCATCAGATGGTGGTACTTATGCTGGATCAGTACTTAGGTTCATCAAAGATAAGGGAGTTTAAGCATGGCTTTAAATAGGCACTCATATCTAGAATATTGTTTGATGCTAGGTATTTAAATACTGCTATATCCCTGTGCTCTGGCTTTCCTTCTTCAGACAATATTCTCCTCACTTATTAAACTTCACTCTGTTTCTGGAGAACATAAAGATCCTTTTCATAAGGGTATCCACTAGAAAAGGCCCCAGGCAAGCAATACAACTGTAATTCTGACAACTGCAATCTCCTTTCTAAGGGAATGTAAAACTCCTGGCGAATACAGATGAAACCTTGAAAACTCTGAAAAATTCTATAATACATATCCTGGATTTTCTTACATTCACATGCTATTGCCTTTTGCTAACTACAGTAAAAGACTTAACAATTGTAATTCGGAACTACTTATCTGACCTTACCAAAAATGCTGGATGGACTAATGCTCTGCAATTCCTGGAGCTTTGGAGCAAAGAAAACTCTGTGGTTCTCATCAAAATTTCTTTTG
Source organism: Numenius arquata (assembly GCF_964106895.1). Classification (NCBI taxonomy): domain Eukaryota; kingdom Metazoa; phylum Chordata; class Aves; order Charadriiformes; family Scolopacidae; genus Numenius; species Numenius arquata. The sequence goes on from NC_133616.1 coordinate 70,440,649, forward strand.
CTGTTTGTACGACAAACGATAGCAGCCAGGGAAAAACTGCTTTGGGTTTTCTCTCCTTTATACTTTGCCCCACATGAGAACTCATCTCATGGGCCTCATCCATGCATCCCAACGCTCCTGACAGCTGCCGAATTTCATGAAAGTTCAAACTCTAGCCATGAGTTTCCAAAGTCGGTGACCAAAAGCAGGACCTTCTATCATCATTTTTAGGCATCTAAATAAGCAGCACAGCTTTCAAAAGAACCAGGCACTGTACAATGCTCACTGACAGGAACTTTCGAGCTGCATGTCAGGACCTCAGCACTTTCTGAGAAAGGAGTCATTTATATAAGTACTTAAATGCAACCCCTTTATCCTTGCCAAGCAGAAGAGACTGGGAATATGTGCACTGGAAAGAAGCTACAGCATGGTTGATCCAGGTCCCCAGTCCATACAACTGAGGGATGAGGAAAGAAGAAAATGCCAGGCAAAACTCCTGCCCTGCAACCTCTTCATGGCCTGTGTCTGTCCTTACGAAGCCATTACGTGGCTGGAAAAGTCACTACTCCAGAGGAAAGCAACCTTTTGGCAAAACAAGTGGCTTGCAGAATTATTGCAAAGTTTAGTCTGAAACAGATTTTACTTGACAGCTCATGACAAGAAAAAACAGAAAGTTAAAAAATCAGATAGTCAAAACATGTCCTAACTGAAGATTTTCCTGCAAAAAATAGGGTAAAAACATACAATAAAAACACAAGCTAAACATACTTGTAAGTATCAGTACTGTTTTCATTTTTTTTATTAAGAAATTGTTCCTGACTGATTGTGCCAGTGGTTAGATTTAATGTTAAAACTGGAAACCCATTTTGGCATGTCCAGGAATCCATTATTTGTTTTACAGGTGCTGGCAACTGAACTTTGTCCTGTGCATCTACAACCTGTGAGAGAAACAGGAATTAGAAATGTTTATGATAAACAGGTACTTACTTCAGCAACACTAGGGGTTTTTCTAACATATTAGAGAAAATACAACTGTAGTTTGCTGGTCTTTGATTTATGCAAAAAAATCAATGTACCACAGTCCAGAGGACATTATTGACATTAAAATAAAGACAGCATAAGCCTTTTTAGAAATTATGAAATACTGAGGTGACATTTCTCATTCTTATAACCTTACTGCTAACCTTTCTCTTTTCGATATTAATATACTTACACCCCTCTATGGCTATGACAGACTTGATTTGTTAATTTCATTCAAATAAAGCTTCTGGAACACAAAGATTTTTAAGTGGCAAACTGAATAGCAAAGACCAAACAAAAAAGATACTAAGCTACAGTGCCAACTAGTGTGAATTGGTACAGTCTCTGCCAACTTAAAAGATATGACAGCCTTGCATATATGAAATTGTGGCACTCTTGTTCTTAACCTGAGTCTGCAATACAATGGGAGCCCTCTTTAGAGGAACAGGAAAGTGGAGTTTTAAAAAATAAACTTATTATTAGTTTTCTTACTCAGATTTCTGCCAAAACCAGCAAAGCATGAAATGCTGAGCTACTGCCCTGGGTATAGATTTTGCTGGATCTGTGACATATCAGCATCTTTGATCATCAAGCCCCCAGCATCACACACTCTGATATGGCAAAACTTAAGCTCCAGAAGAATAGGCTATGCAATTTCATGTAGGCTTAGGCAATTCCATGAAACCCAAAACTTTACCTGGCCCTCATTTCCATCTCATCTCATCTCATCTCATCTCATCTCATCTCATCTCATCTCATCTCATCTCATCTCATCTCATCTCATCTCTCTACTCCTTGTACTTAGCTCCACTGATCTCAGGTGCAGTAAAGCAGCCAAATAAACAATTGTGAAGACATTAGCCAAAAGAGCCAGCAAAGCAAATTTTATGTGAGAGAAAAGACTGCACTAGGGATAGCCAAATTCCAGTGCAGTCTTCTACAAATAGTATATGCCCTAAATTTGGATGGTGCCAAACAGCAGAGCAAGAATACTAGAGATAAACTGAGTACCATCTGTATGTGGGTCCAGAGATCATCTTGGTTAGCATTTGAGAAGGAAAATTCTTTCAGATATGACTGTACGGAAACAAACAGAAGCATCAGAATTCATGAGGGTTCAATGAAAAACACCAGCAAGGCAAACAGCAATTTGTACAATTTTCATTTTCAAGTTTATAAATCAAGATAAAGGCATTAGTTTTTCTAACTTACACTCAGTGCTCTGATAAACAACTTCTCAGTCAGAAAACCAGAAAGCATCCAGGTAATAGTAGCCCCCTGGAGTACAAAACAAAAAAACCTTTGAGAAAACATGAGTTATTATTGCAATTATTATTGCAATATTTTTTCAAACTATATTTCAAAGAAGTTAGGCTACTCCTATGCTTCATGTTTCATGCAGGTTAAAAATATTTTCACTATTTCTTTCATAGCCAAATAGATTTGCAACATCCAATAAATTTGTGTGTGCAGCAGAAACAAATTTTGAATGACAAAACAACATACAAAAACTATTTTAATTCAAACCTGCTTTGTACCATTAGTTTAGAATATATAAGAATCAGGAAGAATTTTGTAATTTTTTAACCTTGTTGTATGTGATGCTGTCAAACAGAGACATTAAAGAAAATGGTCCTTTGATCTTGTCTTCGCTCTCTGACAGTGATCGAACTCCTATTTCATTGTCTTCCCTTAAGACAGGTTGTACAACATGATCATAAAAGATTTTGTCCTGCAAGAAAAGGCAAATTTAAGTGAGCTGAACAGAAAATACTTATTCTCAAGAGAGAACGCAGATCATGGTATTAGCACTAGTAGAAATAGGCTATAGATAAACAAGGATTGATCCTTTTCCCCTGCCTCTAACTTTCTCATGAAGTAAAAGCGACCATACACCTGATCCTAACATTTCCCACATGAAACATTAATAAGCAGCGAAAATTTTACATCTTAGAAGACTGTGGGCTTGGGCCTGACAAAGACTATTGCAGTGTAATCCACGGGTTGAAATAAGACAACTATATTAAACAACCAATGAACAAATACTGAAAACTGAAACCCTGTATCTCATTTACATCTGTATGTCTTTAATACGGCAGCATTTTCCTCCTAAGTTCTCGGTTTCTCCTGCTGCAACCCTGATCAATAACCTAAAACCTAAGATACTGAGGGCAGCAAGGCTTAACCATGCAATATTTCTACTGTCATACAGTAAGAAATATGGTGGTAAAATGGCTCCTTTGGTGTAAATCAGTGAAGTTCTCTTTTTTACAAATTGTCCTGGTTTGAGCAACACAGGACTAATTTCTAATGTTTGGGAAAACTGCACTTTCAGAAGCCTCTAGCATCTGAATTCATTAAAATATTTACTTTATAGCCAGCTATGGTGAGTGGGTTTCAAAGTCTTGGTGTTTATGAGCCTTGCCAGATGCAGGGATGAGGAGGAGTGAGTCCCGGGCACTCAACCCAGGTTGGCCAACAGGATTATTTCATACCATGAATGTCATACCCAGTATGAATTAGAAAGTTTGCTGCGTAGTTCTCTCTCTCTCACCCTTGATGGCAGTGGTCCAGAGAACTTCTTGCCCCAGTGCTAGACACCTGAGCCCTTCCCTTTCTCCTGAAGCTGCAGCGCTGGCAGGGTCCCACATTTGCTGTCCCCTGCTGGGAGAGGACAGCTTCTACTTATAGAACTGGCTGAGTAAAATCCTTCTATATATTATATTGGTTTCAGGATCAATACTGGTTCTTTAGTATTATTGTTAATTATTTAGTCTTATCCTATTAAATCTATTTATGTTTCAACCCTCGTGTTTCCTTGTTTACCCCAATTCCCCTTCCTGGGTGGGGGACAGTCATCAGGTGATAGAGTAACTGTCTAAACAACAATAATTGTTGTGGGTTTTTCAAACCATAACACAAATGATGATCCCATGTCCCATGGCTGAGTATCTGTCCAAACACGGGATGGAAAATGACATTATTCCCAAGGTAAAGAAAAAAACCCTAAATTTTTAAAACACTGCAGGCCACTTTGAGCACTTCTGCTTCTCAAGGAGAAGAACTCAAGCTTCTAAGTAATGGGATTGAGTTTGTTGACCAATTTTTCTCCTTGTAAACAGACAGTAGATTTAATTTCAGGGTTCAATTTGTAATTCAGTGGTGATCAGTAGCACAAAGTCTAATTGGAGGCCAGTAACTAGCAGTGTACCCCAGGGGTCAGTATAGGCTCCAGTCCTGTTCAACATCTTCATTAATGATCTGGATGACGGGACAAAGTGTACCCTCAGCAACTTTGCAGGTGACACAAAACTGCGAGGAGTGGCTGATAACACCAAAGGGTCATGCTGCCACCCCAAGGGACCTGAAGAGTCTGGAAAAATGGGCTGACAGGAACCTCAAAGGTTCAACAGGGGCAAGGGCAAAAGTCCTGCATCTGGCAAGAAACAATCCCAAGCACCAGAATATGCTGGGTGTTGTCCAGCTGGAAAGCAGCTTTATGAAAAAGGACCTGGGGACATGAAGGACACCCAAGTTGAACACAAGCCAGCAACATGTCCTTGCAGTGAAGTCTAATGGTATCTAGAGTTGCATTTAGAGTATTGCCAGCAGGTCGAGGGAGGTGATCCTTCCCCTCTGCTCAGCACTGGTAAGACCACACCTGGAGTGGTGGGTCCAGTGCTGGGCTCCCCAGTAGAGGGAAGATACAGAGGTACTGGCGAGAGGCCAGGAAAGGCCACAAAGATGATGACAGGAATGGAACATCTCTCCTATAAGGAAAGGTTGAGAGAGCTGGGATTATTCAGCCCGGAGAAGAGAGGACTCCAGGGAATCTCATCAATGTATACAAATACCTGAAGGGAGGGTGCAAGGAGGACGGAGCCAGGCTCTTTCCAGTGGTGCCTGGTGACAGGCCCAGAGGCAATGGGCATAAACTGAAACACAGGAGGTTCCCTCTGAACATCAGGAAATACTTTTTCACTGTGAGGGTGACCAAGCACTGGCACAGGTTGCCCAGAGAAGTGGTGGAGTCTCCATCCTTGAAGACACTCAAAAGCCACCAGGACATGGTCCTGGACAACTGGCTCTAGGTGGCCAGGTTTGAGCAGGGAGTTGGACCAAATGATCTCCAGAGGTTCCTTCTAACCTCAGCAATTCTGTGCATCTGTGAATGTGCACGTACCACAAGAATGCACAAGACTGCCCTGTATTCTCACGTCTGTGTAATTCACTCTGGATTTCTGAGGCACATCACATAACTGTGGCAATTGTTGATTTACAGAAAGGCAAGCTTCTAAATTAGAAGATTAAAATTAAAAAGGAGACAAGGATTTATTTCCAATTTAAAATTTGGTGGCCTTTACACTCTTCAACGATATTAAAATATGGCATTACAGAGAATAAAGAGAGCTGTTGTTTGAAGTTCAAAGCAGAAGGTTAGCATACCCCATGACCTAAAAATCCTCCTGACAGAATTTGTCTGATGTGCCCATGTTAGTTTCCAATTAAGCATGTAATTAAGTACTTAGGTGAATTGGAAAAGGAAAGTGATGAATGGTATTTCATCTGAGCCTTATAAACAGCGGACGGGATTGACTGCAGTCTCAGGCCTGCCCAGACTAAATGCTTCTCCTTTCTTCAGAAGCTGAGGGCACCGTGCACAGACATTTATAATTGCACAGGGGCACCTCATCTTATGGCTACAATTAGCAGCACCTATCCTCCTGTCTCAGAGTTTAATGATGGAGTTTTCTAACAGGCTCTGAGTTTTATGCTTATTCCCATTTGGGCAGAATGAGAAGGAGTTTTAGCCTGCTGTAAGATCAACTATGCGCATTACATTTGCCTTATCTGCAACCAGACAGCCATGGACCCAGTGCAGTAAACAGACTCAAAATAGCCCAACTTAGTCCCTGCCAGGTAATAATAGCTAAGGTATGGGATGCATGGAAAAGAGCTTGGACAAGCAGGGAGGGCAAACCATCAGCTACAGGATCCAGGAGAGAAAGCGGGATTTGCTACATGACAGATCTAGGGCAAAATACCAACTCCTCACTGCAGAATCACAGCTGTCCAGTCGTCCTCTGCACCAGCTGTATGACCTGGGTATGATCATGGCCCCCAGAAGATGGAGACCTTTCAGGGAAGAATCAAGACTTGCTGGTCCTTCCCAGGGGAGTTAAGTTACTAATACCATGCATTAATTATATCCCATATCCTGCATCTTCCTTTTCTTTGTATGTGCTGGAACTTTGGTACTTTAGCTTACTTCAGTCAGCATTAGTACTTACCAGAGGAAACTTGGGTTCAACAAAGGTAGCTCCCAGATTTTCAAAGTAAGATGCCAGTCCCTCTTTAAGCCACAGATCACTCCACCAGTTCATTGTAACCAGATTTCCAAACCACTTAAATAGCAAAAAAAAAAAAAAAGTCTCAAAAAACTCTTCAGGCTGCTGTTTTCATTTTTGCAGGTTAAAAACATATACCTATGCTGAAGTAACTTTATTTAATGTGTACATATCAATTGAATAAAGTGCTGGATATTCCTTCAGATAGTGAAAATTCAGTAGAAAAAGATGCACATTGGATAAAGTCAGAGGCTCAGGGCAGTCATTTTTTAATTGTTTCTTCTACAATTTCATACCATGAGTATGGATGCCAGTTCTTTATGTCATTCTTTTACTCTATCTAATTCTAAACACTTCACAGTAAAATTAAATATCTAAAAGATCATATAAGGCTATGATTACAAGTAGAGCATTTATCAAGCAATTACAAAAACATTTTTCCATGTTCTTAACAAAAGGAAATGTCAGGGGAATGACAGAACTGGGGAAACAACCATTTCCAAAATCAGCAAATCCCTATCCTGGCAAGCAATAAAACTTCCACAACAGCTGCTACGTACTCATATTTGGCAGCTCCTATTTAGCAAAAAACTGACCACTTGTGGATTTGTATTTTATTTGTTAATTCTTAAAAACTTGAATTTCAACTTTGTTTTAAAATAAAGTTTAATTAAGTACTGACTTTTGCTTTATTGGCCTGCAATAAAAACACTCTGCTCATCTGAAGGTCTGAAAAGTTACAGACCTTGTCAGAAAGGCATACAAGTGCACTAGCCAAGTTAAACTCTTTCGCTAACTTTGTTGACTAAGTGCAAACAGTTGTTGCTCTGGCCAACAACAGTAAATTAAACATAGTCAATAATGAAGTGAAACTGCATTATCATTCCAAAACAAATAAGAAAAAATCTCTATGAAAACTGGACCAAGGTGTTCATGTTAATTTTGTTCTATCATATCACAGGCTGTTTCTTACAGAAAAACAAATACCTTTTGCAATATGTACATTCTCTGCCTCTATAGAAGAATTCTTACGAAGTCCGTTAATTCTCCCACCAAATTACTAACTATACTGGATATAGTGAGCAGTGTCATCCCTACATCCCTACGGTATTTTTGAGTACAGCATTCAGGTTCTGTATAAGAAAAAAATAGGCAGCCCATTAACGATTTTGTATCAATGAGTCCTGTGCAGTCAGTACGTACTCTGTAATATGCCAGAATCTGTTTTTAATATTGTGCAACATATGATCAAAGTCTTGTGCCCGCACTCCCCCTACTATTTTTCTTTCACTATTTTTCTTTTACTGATCAGTGACTGTATCATCAGCAACCAGAAAGAAACAACCTCATAGGTAAATAAATGTACAGAATTTTTTACCACATGCCTGGTGTCCTATCTCATGTGACACAATTATGGCAATCATTGCTTTTCTGCTCGTGAATTTATCACTTGGGAGGTACATCAATGATGATTCTTGGAAAGTCATTAGCCCCCAGTTTTCCATAGCAATTGCTCCAAAATCAGGCAGTGCAACCAGATCTAAATTGATTGAAACAGAGGGAAAAAAAAAAAAGTACCTTTAAAATTTTTGGAAGTAAAATGCTCACATGATTTTAATGCTCACACTGGTTCAGTGGGCAATTAAAAGATACTACATTTTAGTGGTTCTTTGTGATATTATGGCAACACTCTTGCAAGTGGTCTGTGAAATTTCTTCTTGTCCTACTTTTCATCTATGGTTGCCACTCTTCCAGGGATCCACATAATGAATTTCCACGAAGTTCAGATCTGTACTTTATCTTGTACATAAAAATGTTTTGAACAAAAATGAAGGCTGTACTCTGCCAATGCTAGATGAGAATATATTCACTGCTGGCTCTCAGAAATCTTTCTCTGTATGAGTTTCTCCTGTGTTTGGAAAAGATCATACTTACCACTTTTTTCAGCCAAGCAACTAATAAAAAAAAATCATGCTCTTTCAGCTGTGTGAGTACCGGGATCCTTTCCACTCTTATTTGAAAGGTGCCTTAGAAACATCTCTTTGTTTCCACAGTGTGGCTGTTACCTCTGTACTCCCCTTCTGCCTTGTGCACAGGAAGAACTTTTCCAGTTCAAGTGTGAGAGTTGGACAAAACATCAAGGATCTCAAAGAAAGATACACTGTTTAAACTCAGCAGCAAAGAGCAAAATTTGGAAAAGGTATACAAAGCATTTTGGAAGTGGACATAAGCTTGTACTGCAAACCAGCTGACCACGAGCTAGTTCCAGTCCAAAAGCTAGGCAGTTAATGCAAGTGTGGTGCCGAACCCAAGCACAGCCAGACCGCATCTCAGCGGGGCATATCGCCTCAGGCTTACAGCAAAGGTATTTCACTTTCAGGGAGGCAGCCCCCATCTAGCCAGCCTGGGGCAAGAGAGCTCACTTATAACTGCATTAAAATCAGGTGAAGGCAAACCCTTAAGTATCCCTGATTTTAAACTCGTTTATTCTTAATTTCACATTTTGAGTTCACAATATAAATCTCTAGTGTTTACAAGCAGGTATTCTTGGTTGAACTAATCCTGCTGATCTTTAAGCAAAACTTCAAAGAAGGTCAGTGGGATATGCAGTTGGTACTGCATGAGATTGCAGTGGGGATTGTAATGGCATTACAGCATTTTGTGAAACTGAAATCTCACCTAACAGAAAGCCTGCAATACCGTTCTTCTACTTCAATTTTGTAGTATTTTTATACTAATGAATAAATGTATTGACATTGCTGCTAAACAGAGGAACACAAGCATGAAACAGAATTGTCTACAGCCCTTGAGTAGCTTGTATGATCACTAAGATAACAAAATTTAAAGTGAAGACTGCATAGATTGCATTTTCCATAAGAAGTGTAGTGAGTAATTCTGCAAGTTATTCTAAAACACTGGGAGATAATACATTTACAAAGATGAAAATTTATTTCTTTCAAGTGCCAAAATATAGATTTGATAAACCAACAAATTATCTAGTCAAGGAAGGAGGGAAATTCTTCCCCCACAGTCCTGCTATCTGATAAGATCATGGGCAGTTCCAAAACTCATTTTAAATAAGAATTGCCTTCTGTGCTCTCAGTATTCTACCAATTTGCATAAAAGAGCAGGTTTCCCCACAGTATTTATGCCGAAGCCCTTGGGAATCCAAGTACAAGTAGCAGACAAATTGTACAGTGGAACTACATGATGGCACCCTTTTTTATTGACTGAAGCTTGACTTAGCTGATTTACCTCATGTCCATTTTAAGTAGAAACAATGTTTTCCTGCAGGAGTCCTTTTTTTCACGGGAGGAATGTGCAGGAACATACAACCAACTCACAGGTAAGGCACAGACATATTGAAGAAAGCAAGGAGCAGTTTGGGGAGATATGAGATACAACAAGCATGGATTTACTAGGAGGAGGTAGGGACTACAACGTCCTTGCCCGGTATGGTCTATGCATCCCAGAAATAGCCACGTGAGTCAACAATTCTTTTCTATCGACTTTGTAGACCTATCCATCCCTTTATTAGGAAATAACATTTTAAAAGAATAAGTGAAATTTGAAGGTAAGAGTTCCAAGCTACAGGTTAATAAGAGCCATGATGCAGAAAGGAGAATCCAGTGAGTTAAAGCTTAAGGGCTTTATTCCATGAATGTGGTAAGCTGTAAAAAGAGAATACTGCAAAAGAAACTATTGCTTCTGTGAATGGTACACCATCAGCAGCCGTTTCTGGCCCATTTAAGAAAATAAGTAATCTCACCTGTCTTTGGCAAAGGGTAGCTGACATTAAGTAAGTCTTCCAGAAATGAAAATATAGGGCCTGTAATATTTAAAGCGTAGTCAACGTACCCATTTTTAATTGCCTCTTTCCGAGCCCAAATACGTATCTGCAATGAAACAAGAAAGCGTCATTTTAGACAACCCTCATATTTTCATTTTCTTTGCTTCTCTTCTGTGAATCATTGTTTGAAAATGCTGTCTCTCCACACCAGACCATGCAATAAAGCTTTTAATGGAAAAAGTCCCAACTCAAGTTTCACTGGACCTAACAAAAAGTGGCGCAGAGCCTAATCCTGCTAAAATCTAGAAGAGTTCCAGTACTTCAAAAGGGCCAAGATTCAAATCCAACTATACATTGCTGGAACAAACAGACTTCTCGTTTTACTTTTATTAAATGGGAAATGCTGTAAAACTATTTAGAATTACACATCTTAAGCCAATGTATTCCAGCCAGCGAGTCTGGGTGATAAACTTTCCTCCAGCTCACCACTCTTTCCCCAAAGAGAGAGAAATGGATGTTCAGAGAACATTTGCTGTCCAAACTTTCTCTTAAACTTTCTCACAGCCTGAAACAGACCACTAGCCTCCCACTGCTGCTGGAGAGAGCAGATGGCACCTGAGCAGATGACATCTGTACAGATGTAACAGAGCTGGCAGCAGCAAGGAAAGCTTTTCCCTCCCACGCCCGTTTGCTTTGTCACGGCATGGAAAAGGGCAGCTGCTTGCCCAAGGTGATGGAGCAGACTGAGAAAAGGCTTATGTCTCCACCATGTGCCTCTGGATGTGAGACACACACACACACCCGCCAGGTGCCTGGCAGCTCAGATCCCACGCATTTGTCACATCTAAATGCAATACATGGTCTCAATAAGGAGCTGCACAGCCAAACCCTAGAAGGACACTTTGGAAGCCTCAGGATTTAATCCAGAAGGGAAAAAATAAAGCATATTCAGTCAATGGAGTATCCTCAGGCTCTGAGCCACTCTTTTCAGCTGAGGCTTCAGAGGAGATTGAAAGACCAGATCACTTTATTTTGCAAAACCTAAACACAATGGGCAGACTTAAAATCCTAATTCTAGTATGAGCTTGGAGCTATAATACCGGTGTTTCGGGCTGTAAATTACTTACCAGAAATGAGAAAACAGGCACAATGAACATGATCACACAAACACTGAAGAGGCGCAGATGGAGCACCTCTCTCTGAAATCAAGGGGTGAAACACCCTCTCCCCTCTATCTCACAGAACAGAGGTGGTACGTCTTCCCTCTGAAAAACGCTCTTTTGAGTGCTTTGCTTTGCTGACTACTGTCGGTACACATCAGCCCAAGAAAAAGGCACACAGACAGAGCCATGAGCATCCACATGTTCTGTACAGAGGACAGCAGGTATGATACACGAAGTCCAATATTCATTTTAAAAAGGAGCTAATGCTGTGCTGCCTAGGTGATCTCGGACTGTCCTCTCCCCTTGTCCCACCTTTCCCCAGTAGGATGACAGGGAACTAACCATGAAGTTAACACTGTGCTCTCATTTATTAAGCACAGCAAGTATACACTACCCTTAATAGCTTTATGCTTGAGTTTATTTTGGAACAGCTTGATACATCTGTTGACTTTCAGCAAAAGAAGGAAAGTGAAACAACTGGTGCCAACAGAGTACATTTTTTTACAGCTTCCCTCAAGAAGCTTTGGCCATCGTAGTGTAAGAGGAAAACTGAATACTCACTGATGAAGAAACTTCAAACACAGAACAGTCAGGTTTGGATGCTAAAAAACGTGCCCACTGCAGAATAAAAGTTGAAAATACTAGTAGACAAAATGCTTGGAGCACAGTATTGCTCCTACTGATGTCATGACACTGCTCATGAAAGGGCCTTGAAGAACGAGGCACTGAACTTCAGTGCTTTGTCACAGCAGTGGAAATGTATATTTTTTTCCAACAAAGACAGCTAAGAAGATAAGAAGACCCTGAATTATGACCAGTACTTTTTGCAGAGTACCTGCTCCCAAAGTTCTAACATACAGAGCCCATATCTCTTTGTGGAATTGTATGAAATGAACCAGACTGGACAATAAAATAGTTGTCTTAAAGGAAAGCTTTCTGCAGAAATTTCTGCAGGATAAATGTTAGCAGTTTTGCCACATCAGCAAATAGTTTTGGAATGGAAAGCACCGTTAATGTCTGTGATATCTTCTAAAGCACATGATGCACCACAGAGCCAACTTCTGTTGTAAACTGCTATAATGTGTTGTGCTGCCTCATATTTACCTCATTTCCCCGCTCGGTTCTGGTGACATAACCGAAATCACAAATCACAAAAGCAGTCAAGTAAGTTGACATTTTCAGTGAAGTGTTAAATGTGGTAACAGTCCACAGGCTTCCATTTTCATCCTTCATTTCGGATACATCTAGAAAAAAATATCAAAGAAATATTCAAACCATTGCTCTTCCATAACAAACAAGGAACTTCGTGTTTTCTGTATGTTTTTTTACACCTCTCCTCAATATGCTGAATTTCTGCGCTAACTTCACATGCTTGTGGCAGAAGGCAAGCAGACAGACTTGTTGCTACTGCCACGTATTGGAGTCATGACCTTCCATGCAAACACCAAAAACCCACTCTTGAGCTTCTTAACTGAAGTCTTGGAAGGATATCAAACTGCATCAGTTTTAGGATGTGGGCAAACCATGGACAATTTACGCCATGCTGCATATCTCTAAAATGTGTGATTTATTATGATTCAAATATAGGTTACATGAAATACTTAATCAGATACTTTCCTTCCCAAGAAGGGGGACATGGGCAAGATTCTCAGGGAAAGAAAATGCTTCAAGCGATTCTCACAGAGATCCCATTTATTATAATTCCTAAGTTACTTAGCTTCCATGCAAATCTCGTAAAGCTTCCGTTCTATGCCTGAAAATTATTAAGGTGAAAACCAAAGATTTGTGCCACTGAATTGGAGAAAAAAGCCATTAAGAAGGCAGCAAGAGATCCAACAGATTTCTGTAGGAATACTATTTTATGGAATTTCTTTGGAATCTTATACCCCGCGTGCATCCCACATAAGATCCCAGCAAGGGACAGGAGCAGCATCTCCAGAGCCTTATAGTCCTCTCATTCTGCACATGCACAGGAGTCTATAGTGTCTCTGCCCTGTAAAACATTTTTTTGTACGTTGTAAATATGTCTTAAAATATACTTAGAATGAAAGGAATCCCCAAATACCACAATTACAGGCTTTGCATACTGGGGCTGCCACTGTCTTTTAAGCAGATGTCGCACAGCCAGGCAGACACGCGACCAAGCAGTAAATGCCAGGAATCAAACCCTAGGCAGCCTCCAACAACCAGAGGAGAGCGCATCGCAACTGGCAAAACTATGGAATTATCTCCATCAGAGATATTAATTATGAATAACTGTCTCCAAACTTTTAAGTTCATAGGCACAGATCTTCTGTACATTTTCAAGGCATTAGCACATGGACAACAGAACACTGCTGTATCGGATGATATAACCTGTTCAGATAAATTACACCCTTTTGAAATGTATTTTAGGGGGGAAAAAAACCCACAAGTCTGCTTGCTGTTTACCTACCAATAGCAGGCATGTTGGAAAGAGCCACATAGCTTGGGTCATGGACAATTCTGATGTTAAACGTAGCCTTCATGGCCGGTTCATCAAAACATGGGTAAACTGTCCTGGCATACGTTGGTTCCAGTTGGGATGCAACCAGCGTACTATATTAAAAATACAAGAAAGATTAGTCCAGCATGCTACAGCTGATCAGAACCAATATATAGTGCATAAAAAGGAGAAAATGAGGAATGCATCCTGTATAGTATATGAATGCCTAGTGGCGTTCAGGTTATTCTTCTAAAAATGCCATCTCATTAGAATAACGTTATTTGTAATACTGATAGCATAATGAAGTTTTGTGTTAACATCTTTTGTATCTGATTTCTTTCATTTAAAAAAAATATGTAAGAATTACACTGTAAAGGAAACCCTGAAGTGGCTCAAAGTAAGGGAGTTTTATAGCAAGCAGAATCCTGTTCTGTGCAACAGCTGCCCCCAACTCCCGGTCCCCTTTTCAGGTGAAGGATGCTCAGTACTGACACGCAGCCCAAGAGAACACCAAACCTGTTACTTGCTATGATTTCTGTCCTTTGTCTTTGATGGTCCTACCCACAGATTCATACAAAACAGAGCTGAGAAGAACTTCAGATCCCCTGCTCTGAGGTACAATTACTGTACTGATGCTGTTCTAATCCCTTTTGCCTTGATTCTAGTAATTGATGCAGAAGCAACTGATAAAAATCAGTGCAAATATTGTGCTTGATTACATTTTGGGATGCCTGTTAATATCAGCCCTATGCAGTCAATTATTTTATAGACGTTGCACAGGATGTGCAGAATGCTTGGCTGCCAAGTAAAATTCTCCAAGGACTTTGAAACACTGATGTGAACAGTGACATACAGCCTGCACTTTATGGTAGACTCCACAGGAATCCTCTAAACCTGGGGTCAGGTACATGGGCTCATTCACAGCAGTGCAAGGTCTGTATGCAGAATGATGCTACAATAAACCTCCTGCATCATGTATGTTTGAGCCAGCACCACTAGAGAAGAAGGGAAAAGGTGGGTTTCTGCACCTTTCTGCCTACCCAGATCCTGGCATGGACTCTCCCAGCTATATGCAGAATACAGATTCCCTATTTCAACAGGAAAGCCTTCAAATACGTAGCGCTGGTGAAGTGGGAGCATCCTCCTTTTTTACTTCCTTTGCTCCTCGCAGACATGGGCTGTGTGCTATCCATAAAGAGTGCTCCCATTTTTCAGAGTTTTCCTTTGCAAGCAAGACCAGATCAGGTGGGTAGTTCAAATTGTCAACAACAGTAAAAACATATGCAGTCATCAATCATCAAACTGGTAACAAACAACTTTTGTGTTGGAAATGCAGTGAAGTTTGGGCTTTGGTTTATTCTGTTTTCCACAGAGGTGAGGTTACCACTTCTGAAAACCCCTGTCTCTGCAAACAGCTTTCCTGCACCACCTTGCTCTGGCTCTGGCTTGGACAGAGGACAGAGAACAGTACTTAGCATCAGCTAGCTAATCCTGCCAGCCTGCCGAGAGCAATGTGGGTATCTGACCACGAAAAAAGCCGGTGCCAAGGCTCTGATGGAGCATTCATTACAGAGGCTACACTTCTCTTTAGGATCTAGCTGCCTACTGAAAGCTTGCCCTTCTGTGCTTAAACTCTTCTGAAACGAGAGGTCTCTAGTGGTTCCACAAGCACAAATTAAAAAAAAACACAGTAGGACTCGCAGCGCATGCAAAAAATACGTGAGTCTGCACGACTGTAGATAAATGGCACACTGTCTGTTACAGCCGGTGGTTTAAGTTACGTGCTGAAGTCAGAAATCCGTGCAGGAATCAGACCCCGAAGGTCTGCTGGATCCAGGTATGAGTCACTTTAGAAGAGCCACAGGGCAGTCCGCTGGAGATAATGGTTTCCTTGCAGAACAGGAACTGGCTTTGTACTGACAGCTGAAGGGCACTGAACATTTTTAAATCACTCCTGATCTATATAATCCATTAGAATCCAACTTTTTCCATCATTAACAGCTTGCTAGATTTTACAAACTACATGCCTCAAAATACGTCTCCTCAGAAAAAAAAAAATAAAAAAAAAAGGAAGGCAAAACACCTTCCGTGTAACTGGACTCCATCAGATTAGGAAATGACTGGTAAACTGATGATTTAATTCCTAGTGAAGGAAAAAAACAAGATATTTATTGCTGCATACTCTCGATTCAGAGAAAGCCTTTTAAAGCAAAAAATGGCGAAATCCATTCAAGAATATCAGGAATGTGGGCAGGAACAAATAACCAAAACAATACGTTATATCTGCAGTCAGTGGATTTCCTCTGATTTATTTCAGTGTCTGAACACCACTGGCATCTCTTTAACCATACTGCAGTCTCACATTTCATTACTGCTTCACGATGAGCTAAGAATGAAATGGAACAATTGTCATCAATCCCTTAAACAATTGGAAATTGAACTATACACATTATTTTAATGTTTTAAAAACATTTTTTCTTATTTTTTACTGAGCAGCACAGCTGACAATAGCTTTTTTTCAGATCCTCTGAATTTTACACAGTCTGAATCAAAAAAATGTCACAGTGCAATTCAGTGTTTCTTAGATAGGACTTGATTAATACAGCATCAGAAAGCACACTGATACAATATTAAGTAATGGATTGCTGTTCCTTTCTTACTTATTTGGATGGTTTTTAATTATGTAAGTTAAGCAAAGTATTCTAGGTTTTCCTTTACCCAAAAGTTGCACAAATAATCCTGTGAGTGACAATCAGTGAATTAAGAAATAGCAAATGAAGAAAGACAGCATATATTTCCTACATATATTTATTATCATACTGCATTTTTCTCTAAGGCTAACCAACTTATCCCCTTTCTCTTAAAAAAAAAAAAAAAAAAAAAGGTCTGCGTAAGTTAAATTTTCCAGATGTGGCAGACAATGGTATCAGCAAAGATTTACTCAAGAGCTGGCAGCTGAAAAGCCAACTCATTGTTGCGGAAAAATCACACAGTCCTCCTCCATTTCAATAAAAACTATTAACTTTATTTTGTGGTTTCTTATTATTGCTACTCATATAGGGACTTGCACGTAAGGATCATGTGGGTAACTGAATATTACATGCTTGAGCAATAAGTCTATGCACTGCTGAGCTACAGTTTATTTTAGTGGACTCATCAATAGTCTAGGAGCCAAGAACACTTGAATTTTAACTCTAGTTTTCCTTCTGACTTACTGATTGGTGATCCTCAGCAATTCACTACATCTTTAATTATTAAAAATTAAATAACTTCAAAATAAGCAACTTATCTGCCTCTCCTTTAAACACCTATTTTGAGAAATTTGTCTTCTGCTGCAACTATTTGAATCATAATCTTAAATTTCACTTTTCTTTAGCAAGTTTCACATCCAGAAGTTTATGACACAATTAACCTTGAGAAGATTCCCAATAAAAAAAAATAAATAAGTAAGCATTATTTTGAGGGTGAAAAAAATGTTTTAGATGATTGACTTCTTGATAAGCTCACACTGCCCCGGTGCCGATTCTGCAGTTCAAAAGAAAATAAAAAAGGAAGCATACTAATAGCATTCACTAAGGAAATCATAGGTTGTCTGATGACAGCCAAACAATTGCATGTGCAATAGCACCCTCAAAGTCCAGCTGTCTAAAGCAGCCACTCATCCTACACTCCAGAAACCGCAGGTGGTCAACGACTCTAAAGCCATGCCCAAATACACATCCAAAATCCTGGATAAAGACATGCTCCCCACAGGCACAGGTTGAGGAGGTGAGGAGCTGTCAGTGCTACAGAGATGGTGGGGGGGGCCAGGATGGAGGCAGCTCCCAAGAACTGGCCATAGGTGTTGTCTGACCCCTCACCGCCAGTAAAAGGCACAGAAAGAGAGACACATCCAGAAAAAGCCATTTGACCTGAGTTGAGATACACTCTCTCCCCAGCCAAAGGCAGATCTTCTGTCTGACAGACCATCAGTAAGCCCTCGCAGACTAACTCTGAAACAGCAGCTCCTTGCCGGCCTCTGTGAACCAGGAGGTCTTTGCAAACCATCTCAGCATGGTCTTTCCAAGCCACCACCAACCGGTCTGGCTCAAGTCGGCTGCTGAAGGAAAGCCAGGGCAACCTCGCCAGTGCTCTCTGGAGAGGAGAGCGACCATCACGGAGCACAGACATGAATTTCTGACAAGTCGTCTTTGCAGCCCGTGATGTGCACACACCTGGGGAAAGGGTGCGGGCTGCGGGAAGCGGCTGAGCCCGCCCCGGGCATCCCCGCCGTGCGGAGCAGCCATCTCCCTTAAGGCCAGCCCAGGCAGCGAGCTGCTCCCCAAGAGCCGCCCAGCCCCGGCACCACCTGAAATACCGTCTGCGGAGACGCAACATCTCCCGGAGCCGGCTCCGACGCCTCCACGGGTGACCCCGCGGCGGCGCCGAAGACTCTCGGGTGCCGCGGGCGGAGGGGCGCGGGGTGCCGGGGGCGGCGGCCGCCGCCTACCTGCTCCGTCCCTGGTCGGTGTAGCGGGTGAGGAAGAGCCCGTCGAGGTCCTCCTCCAGCCGGCCCTGGAAGCCCAGCTGCAGCACGTACCGGCGCCCGGCCCGCAGCCGGCCGCGCAGCTCCAGCACCACCGTGTCGCCCGCCGCCTCCTGCCGCAGCCCCGCCACCTCCACGGCGGCACCGGACTCCGGCAAAGGACCGCGGACGGCGGCGGCCCCCCGGCTCCGCAGCCCGGAACTGTGCAGCACCGCCACCTCCGTGTCCTGCCGGCAGCGCACCGTGATGTTCACCTGCCCGACGAAGGAGAAGGGCCCCGGCTGGCCCGGCCGCACCCGCGGCCACAGCTCCAGGTCGTAGTGGAGCGGCAGGAGGTGGCGGGGCAGGCGCCGGACCGAGCCGCCGGCGGCAGCGGGACCCGGCAGGGCGGCGGGGCCGGGGGCGGCGGGCAAGGCGCGGGGTGGCGGCGGCGGCGCCTCCTGCCGGCAGCGCCCGTAGAGGGCGGCGAGCGCCAGCAGCGCGGCCAGTAGCCCCAGCAGCAGGGCGGCCAGCAGGGCGGCGGACCTCCGCCCCACGTACAGCCCGGAGCCGCCGCGGGGACCCATCCCCGCCGCTCTGCGCAGCCCGCCGGCCCGCCACCGCCGCTACTTACGGGGCGGGGGCGCGGGGGAGTGAGCGGGCCTGAGGGCGGGACGATGGGACACCCCCCCCCCCTCCTCCCAGGGAAGCCGCTCCCCGGAGGGCTGCTCCAGCGGGCTGGGACCCCCGGTGACCTGGCGGGGAGTGGAGGAGGCGGGGGAGCGGCCCCCGGTCTTCCCCCCTTCCCTCTGCTTCAGCCTACGGGGGGACCGGCGAGCAGCGGCTCCTAAAAGCCCCGGGATGGGCGATGATGCTGGATGGGGTCCGTGCCCGAGAACCTCCGGGGATGAGTGATGACGGCACCACCCGGACAGACGGCGCGCCCAGACAGACGGCATTGCGCACATGGCATGGCCCGGGATGGGGCTACTGAAAGTCCCGGTACCCCGGCGGGGCCGTCGGGCTGGAGCTGAGGGGGCTCCCACAGCCCCGGCAGGAGCAACGGCCGGAAAAAGGGAAAAAAAAAACCCCAAAACCGAACAGCGAAACCTGCACATATTCTTACTCCTTCCACCACCACCAGGAACAGCAAGAGAAAGGATGAGAAGATGGGGGTTCACTGCTTGAAGTGTGCAGAGAGTTGTGGCAAGAGCGGATTGTCTCACAAGGGAAATATACATGTTGAAAGATTTGGGAGAAAGACGTTGAGTCTGAAAAATTTGTGGTACATAAAAAAAGCACAACGAAAGTGGTTTTCTGATGAATCGTCCTTGTTGAGATCTTCACTTCCCTGCATAGTTCAGTTGAGGCTATAAACATCACCACGCTGTACAAATGTACTTAGCCCCGTTACAATCAGTAGGATTAATCCCGTGTTCCCAGTTAAACACGTACTTAAAGGGTTTGCCGAGTTGAGGCCAGATTGCCAGCAAGATTGCAAAATTAAACCTTTGTCACTTCATAAAACTTGCCTGTTGGTTTTGCTCGGTTGCAGCTCCCCTTTGAAATCACCATGAGCCATGCATTAACAGAAAGAGGAGCCAGGAATAGTGGCCCTTGCATGCCACTGCCTTGGACACTTTTTAAATCTGGATTACAAGTAGGTTTTCCCCCTCCTTTGTTTTCTAAATCAGGGTTGGTTTTTTCCCTGTTGTTTTGAACCCAAGTCAATTCCTTTGGGCTTGTAGTTCGCACAGCAGCCACCCCCAACACGAGACAGCTCTGTTTGCAAAATCGAGGCATTGGATTAGGCATTATGGTCTGTTTTGTGACCAGAGTTATAGCTGAGCTGGCTAAAGTAAATTCACCTCAACGACCTAACACTAAAGGTTATCCTTCCTGCTAATTTAGCTGTTAATTGAGAGGGATACCTTTTGCATGGTCCTTTACGGACTACAGCTATGGCTTTTGTCTCTCTGGGCACAGCAGGGCTGGCTGCTACAGGTCTAAGGAATAGCTCTGAGCCACTGAAGAAAGAAAGTTTCTGGTCCCAGCAGAAGCCGGTAGTCTGTTGTTTGGCTGTCGCTTGAGGGACAGAGGGCATCCCCTCTGCCAGCCTGTTCCGCTCATTAAGGGCTCTCCCACCCTTCTCACCTCATCAGCTCCATGCCCCAATGCCTTTCCTGCTGTTACCCCCTAGCTTCCCAGCAGGCTGTCTTCTGGCACCGGCCCATCTTCTTCCGTTTTCTTTCACACAGTTTGACTTGTATGTTTCTTTCTCTGTGCTTCTTTTCTCATTTTGTTCTGATTTACCACTCATTTACTCCAGTCATCCCCACCCACGCCCTGGGACCTGTTCCCATGTCTCCGGTTCAAGCCTTTGTATTCTTTCCACTCAACCCATGATCTTTTCACCCTTCTGTCCTTGCACATGTCTCACATACCTTTACTCTTCATCTGGCACACCAGCAGCTTCTCCCTCTTCTCCTAGCATGTTTTGCAACATTCATTATATTCATCTCATATTAAGAGCAATCTCCACCAAACTTCTCAGAGGTCACTGGACTGTCAACCACACAGAAGCCCTGAACTAACTGCCCTCAAACAAGTATGACCTGCTGCATGTCACTTAAAAGATTTCACAGAAAATGTTTTCAAGTGTTTAGGAAAGTGTCTTTTCCCTCTTATTGTCACTGTGAGTTTGGGAAGCAGTCTGTTGTGCCAGTACAGAGTTGCTCCGTCCCATGGGAGTACTGAGGCACTACAGAGAGTGGGTAAGATGAATAATGAAGAGCTCCCAGAAAGATCAGGAAAGCAAAGACAGTGCTGCAAAGAAGGAGGTGATGGGAAGAAGTAATCACAGAAGTGCAGACTATTTCTGAGGCAAAAGCCCCAATACTGTAGAAAATTATGGAGCATTTCAATGTCCCGCTTCCCAAATATTTTTTATACACCATCAACATTGTTCAGTAAAACCATGCTCATCCACTCACCCCCTCAAAACAAGGCACGGGCAAAATCAAAACTGTGAAGCATTTCATTCCACATCTGTGAAAATGAGCAGAACTCTTCAGCAATAAGCCTGTAAGTAGTGCAGACCCCATGGGAAGGTTGCCCTTCTTAATAGTGCAGGATATGTTTTAAAGTTTACAGTTCATATCCATAAAACATACTTTATTTTCCCTTGTTTGCAGTGGAGAATTCAAACCTGCTCCTTTCCTCAATTAACACACAATAAAAATACAATAGTTACAACTTACAATAAATATTTTAAGAAGTGTTTTTTATCTACCTTTTCCTCCCGTATAATTTATAACAGTTACCTCATAAAGCAACTGATGGGTGAAATCTTTTTCCAGCCCACAACTGTGGATTCCCCTCCTGGTAGGAACAGACACACACACACACACACTCGTGTGTTTGACATGGGAAAATACTTTGCATGTGGTACAAAACCTGTGAGTATCTTCTGTTGCAAATATCACAGTTCACCATCCTGCTGAACTTATCTGCCAAGTTAAGATGTCTGAACAACATGTGTCTGAAGCTGAAGCTGCAGGAGGTCCTGGGCCAGGACAGGAACGCTGGCCACCGCATGTCAGGCACAGCCTTTTGCTCAGGCCACAATTCAGCTCAAATCCTGACCTTTAAGGGAAACAGGAGACTTGTATTTAAGTCAGCAGAAGCCTCTAGTACACATCTGAAGGTAGCAACAAATCACCTGTTATCAAGGAGTCAGACAGCTCTGTTGCTCCGAAGAACACCAAAGCATCGGACAAACTTTATTATCTTGTACCAGACAAAGGGGTCCTTGCCATGCTCACTAGCCGATCAAAGTCCCATCAGTGTCCACTGAATTTTAAACAACAGAAGGAAATCATCACATACGACAGCATGGGATCTACTATCCATTAAGGTGCAGCAAGGTAAATGACACTTCACGTGGCAGCTGGCCAGGAAATTTGACATGAAATTTCAGTTAGCAAAATATTGCAATTACTTGTTCAAGTTCATGAAGATTTTCAGGTTAACAGTATTGTTTTCATTAAAAATACTGTGATTCCATGATCATCATAAATCATATATACTGGATACTAAGAAAAAAGATAATTATGTGTTTAAGCAATGTGAAACAATGGTTAGGCTGAAAGATGATTCCCTAAATCACATTGTTAGTGATTAGTTCAATCTAATCTGAGAAGTTCTGAGTGACGGCATGTGTAACAATTCCAGCAGTGGGAGCTGGGGGTGATCAGCACTCCTGAAACTTTGTTTTTAACAGAACTGTAGATCTTGTTTTCTTTTCACGTTTTGGTGAGGTGCCTGATTTTTTCTGTACTTACAAAGTCAGACTGATGTTCCTTCTAGGCCTGAAGGGTCCATCTGCACCACCTATGACCATGAAATCCCTGTATTTTTTTTTTTAACTTGGTCTACTCATCTGAACTGTATTTGCATCATTTATTCTCCTTCTTTAACAAACGCAATAATAAATCAGAGCTGAAAATGTAATGCCTTGAAATATCTGTGGCAGGAACTATTCCATAAGAGATGCTGAAGTTAGAGACTTTTGCTATTGCTCGTAGGGTCTGATTTAGTCGACATTTCAGGTTTCCCAGCCATCTGAAGAAAGAAGTGTGAGCTATAGGCGAGCATAAATATTTAGCATAGCTGCAAATAATTGCAATACACATGGGCCGAACATGAGCAGCTGAGGACCATAACTTCTTACTGGACACATCAAAGAAGTCCTCAGCTTTCCTTCAGGCTCAGGATCAATACTTTATGTCATCCTTCATGCAGTATGTATCTTCAATATCACAGTCAACACAGATGGTACTAGTTACCAAGTAAATGGAATTAGACTTGAAAGAACAAGGTTTCATTTCCTCAATAATAATAATAATAATAATAATAATAATAAAAACCCACACCAAAATCTCTATTTCAATGCTTCTGTCCTAAAAAGATTTTGTACGTTCCCTGTATAAATTTGTGATATAAGGTTTACAAGCTGGCACAGTAGCAACCAAGCATGGATCCGTATTTGTATTGACAAGATTGTCTTAACTGCCAGTACAGGCCAGTACAGAAAGGCAATGTGGAGAAGACTTCCGATTTACAAGGGTTAAACTTGACCAAGCATTGGAGTATCATCAAAAAAATATGATATTGAAAACTGAGATTAATGGTTTGGAGTGAGGTGTAATCTTGTGGTGGTCACTATGTGAACAAGGAAAGTGCTTTCACCGTAGAGAGTCATGTATCTAATTAAAAAATTATAGGTAAGGAAGCATGCTTGAAATGTTGCCATTACCAGTAATGATGTCTGATATTGTAATTGAAGTATTTTTTTTAATTAAAGCATGTTCCTTGGTGTTTCAGACCAACAGGCCACAGATAATCCTCTGCCTCACAGACTACCAAACTCTGAAAAAATTTATTTGTCAGTTCTGTTCTCATTTGATGGACCAGCTGTGAACTTCTTACCAGGGCCTCGGCTGACTGCCTCTGTGGAGCTACTATGTACCAATGCAATGGTTTGGATTTACACAGCAGACAGTGGGTGGCAGAAACAACTCTCACCAGTGGAGAAAAGACAGCAACAGAGGCAAAACCAAGCCATTTCTTGGGTACTTCTCCTTGTGGAGGACGAGTAATCCCTAAATGGTATGGATAAAATGAGGCAGTGACGAACCATAAAACTGGATGTTAACAAAGTGATCAGCGTGTCCCACGAGCAGAGTTGTGCTCAGAGCTGGAGAAGACTCCATCCAAACAGCTCAGGGTTGCTTAAAGGAGCGCGAGAGGCCTGCAGCCCTCTCATTTTGAAGGTGTGATACCTGGAAGAGCCAACTCCTCGGAAAGCAGGGTCAGGAGAGCATCTCCAGGGAACAGGAGATCCACAGAACAGTATGGAAAGTAACCAAGGAGTAACAACAGCAGACATGAAAACAACTATTCAGAATATGAGCAGAAGACAAAAATTACACCATAGCTGGAATTACGGAGGCTGCAGTTTTATCAGTAACTTCTTCAGTATAGCTGGTGACTCTATCAGTTGTCTTCTAAGGTGTGGTAGGCAATCCATAGGGTGCATAAACCAAGTCTTGCAACTGATGATGTGTGGGAAAGAAGTGTATCGTGTTTTCATCAGTTTGCTTAGCAAGAAAAAAACCTGTAACAATGCACTCTTAATTGGAATGAAGTTTTGAAAAAAAATTTTTTAAGGATTTAATAAGAAAAGGATGAGTGAATGCATGAATCACTGGCAGCACATGAAACTATTTCAGATGGCATTTAACTTTTCCTTTTGGGCAGTTGGATATTTTCTTATTGTTACTGCACTTAAAAACAACTTGAATAGGTATCAGCTTTTCTCCAAATATGCCAACATTTTCAGGCTTGTGCCTGGTGAGATTGTACAAAAGTCAGCAAACATTTGACCAGAAATAACTTGCAAGTGGATATTTTTTTTTCAAATGGCATTAAATGTCAGTAGATTGATATTGCTTAATATGATGAATGGTGGCGTTTTCAAAGTTGTTGGCCTTTTCTATTAAGAATTTTACAAGCTTTCAGATGCCTGGTACTTTTCTGGCAGATTCACTGAAATGAGCCAGGAATGTGATATTTGTCCCCTGAGTGCTAGTCATACTGAGATTTAGCAGCTCTCTAGGAGGAATAGCAAGTTGAAGTTTGAAGAACTGATGTATTGAGATACTGTAAACTGTTTCTCACCCATGGAGCTGGACCAACAGAGCTGGACCAAGGACACATGTCTCCTCTCGTTTCATCTGCTTTTGTTGCAAGTAGGGCTCTTGGATGGTATGCAAGCCTGAGATTGCAACAGCCACGTACAGGAAATGCTTCACAAAGCTTACTTCAGCCCTAGAGCTGCACAGGGAGCTGGAAGGGAAAAAAGCAGGACCTTAGAGCATCCAGCTTGCTCTCCTGTTGCTATGAGGAAGACAGCAGAAGAGAGAGCAAGGGCTGTTCCTGCTGGAAAGAACCTCTTTATCCACACCTGACAGGTGCCAGCCATGGCTGTCCAGAATGGTGAGCAATGCTCAGTCTTTGTCAGGACTTTTGAAAACAGTCACCTGGTGCACCTCATGCACTCCAACCACTGATGGGCATTCAATCCGGGACGCCAGAAGAGAGAGGTCGAGGACACCACAGCTAATTTGAAATTAACTCCCTGGGAATGCATGTGCTTTGAGGCCTGGGTCCTCTGTACCAACCGCTTTGCTCTACAGATCCACACCTTTTGGGCCACCCTATCTGTATATTGCAACTTAACCTTTTTTGCCCCACTGTCCTAGGAAACTGGCTGCTTTTTCTGTGCTGAGAGTTAGCTCTGCAACAGAGCACTATTATTGCACATCTACAGCAAGCACCACTGGCTCATCATCATCATCATCATCATCATCATCATCATCATCATCATCATATCATCATCGTCATCAAAAAATGATAAAAAATATATATTTGAGGTACTGAAAGATTGTTTTTACATCTGTCCTCTTAGCCTGTAAACCAAGATGTTTGTTTACTACTTTTCGTGATGTGCCAAATTTTTGAAAATTACCAAGAAATGAGGACAATTGCTCCCTCACAGTTTTTTTCCTATCTTCATTAAACCAGTCAGACTACAGAACACCTGAAAATTACTGATGTGACCTCACATGCTGGCAGAGAACTAAACACCCAAGACTTCACTGGCTTGAAAGCTTAAAGCTAATATTTATCCCCAGAATCTGGGTATTATGTTTTGCAAGACACCCTTCTTGAAGAAGTTCATAAAACACTCCCTGAATCTTTACTGGTCCAACAAACCTGTGCTTCACTGCAGAATGTGGCTATGTGTCAATTTGTATTCAAATTGGCCAGAGCTCTGTGTATCCCAACAGAATCTAGAGAGCCTGTTTTCCAGGGCCTCTTTCTGGCAGACCTTTGGCAGAAACATACTAAGGCTTGAGCCTGATTTATAAATGGAATAAAACAGATCTCCAGTTTAACCCTTTAGTATGTTGTTCTTGCATCTCAGAGCCCCATGCCTGTTCAGCCTTCTCTTGCTGCAGCCTGCAATCCCATTGCGGTTCTCCGTTGCTACCTGCCAGGTTTGCTCTCACAAACCCTAAATCTCATCTCATCTGATCTCTAAACTTCTGATCCATTCAGACAAAAAACAGGAAGATCTCTGCTGAAGTCTGTATGACCGGCTGGCAAATAGTTTAAATATTTTTGGCAAATCTCTGTACTTTGTGGCGTGCAACATGGCACAAGAAAACCTGTATGTGACAGAAGTCATGGAAGTGTTTCAAAATGCATGAATGATAAAATAAAATTCATAAAATTTTCTGTGGGTAGAACTGGGGAAGGGACCTGGAACACCCTGTGCTGTTG
This sequence comes from Numenius arquata, assembly GCF_964106895.1. Classification (NCBI taxonomy): domain Eukaryota; kingdom Metazoa; phylum Chordata; class Aves; order Charadriiformes; family Scolopacidae; genus Numenius; species Numenius arquata. The sequence goes on from NC_133616.1 coordinate 70,467,326, forward strand.
TACAGATGTTTCTTACAGAGAATGTGACATAGAATAGGATACAGAAATGAGATGTCCCTACTCACAATAAGATAGGAATAATGTTTTCGGCTAATATTTATGTGTCTAATAATGCTGTCAGGTATCAGACCCTCTCTTTGGTGTAGAAAAGATCATAACAATAAAGGATGTGGATCAGCCTCTGAATGGCTCCTTCTATTAGTAAAAAAAACACTTGTGTGCATTTGTTTGTGTTTTAAAAACTATAGTTACAAAAGTCAGAACTTCTTGCAGGACTAATGATACAAGAAATACCTCTGAGGATAGATCAGTGACAAGAATAAAGTTGGCAAAATATTTCAGATCTTTTGCCGCTGACTCCTAAGCGTGATGTGGTGGTTTCCAAGAAGATACTGGAAAGGTATTAGGAGAACACAGTCAGGATACACTTCTGAGGAAGATGGAGATGGTGATATGAAGATCAGTGAGAACACAACTCCCAGATGATGGCAAGGTGAGGAGAACGGTAGGAAGCCACAAGGCATTGAAGGCAGCAGGCTACACCACTAGTTTATTCAGGTGACGGTTTCTGATAGACTAGAATCCAGCTGCAGGAATGGTACAATCAGAGAGAATCAAGATGAGAAATTTGTGCCATTTATAATCAAAATACAGCATCAAATGATCGATTTGATGAGGGAGAGAGACATATGTCACAAAAAGAAGGAATGCAAATTCTTCATGTCTGCTACAGGGGTGACAAGCAGAGCACTTCAACACCCCCCACCGAAAAAAAAAAAAAAAAAAAAGGAGAGAAAAAAAAGGAGAGGCGACCGAAGACTAAGGCAAGTTCGGCCTGAGAAAGTCTAGGTGCATGCAACATATGTTATTAGTTTGCTCTGCAAACAAAAATCATGATGTCAGTAAATTACAGAAATGGGCTGCTAGCCACATTTATCACTCTGAAGTTAGTAAATCTAGCTGCGAGGGAAGAAGAGAAGGAAGCCTAGCAGGCAGATAAACCAAAGCAAATACCAAGGAAAAAGAAAGTACATTCTGGGAAAGCATTCAAAGCTTCAGGCTATGTGGAGTTCAATGCTGACATTGGGGAAGAGCACAGGTTTGTATTGCTGGTCACTCAGAAGAAGGGTGACCCCAGGATTCTTACCACCCCACCACCTGGCGAGCCTTTGGGACGATCTGCTGTGGTGACTGGACCTCATGCAGTGAGACAGTCAGTCAGGTTTTAGAAAATTTGCTCTTGGACTCAACATAGAGAAAGAGAAGCTGTTAAACAACAAACTGGATAAGGCACTGTTCTGGTTTTGGCTGGGATAGAGTCAGTTTTCTTCATAGAGGCTGGTAGAGGGCTATGTTTTGGATCTGTGCTGGGAACGGTGTTGATAACACAGGGATGGTTTTGTTCCTGCTGAGCAGTGCTTACACAGAGTCAAGGCCTTGTCTGCTCCTCACCCCACCCCACCAGCGAGCAGGCTGGGGGTGCACAAGAAGCTGGGAGGGTACACAGGTGGGAGAGCTGACCCCAACTGACCACAGGGATATTCCATACCATATGATGTCATGCTCAGCATGTAAAGCTGGGGGAAGAAGAAGGAATGGGGGGAAGTTTGCAGTTAATGGCATTTGTCTTCCCAAGTAATTGTTACATGTGATGGAGCCCTGCTGTCCTGGAGATGGCTGAACCCCTGCCTGCGATGGGAAGCAGTGAATGAATTCCTTATTTTTCGCTTGCATGAGCAGCTTTTCCCTTATCTATTAAACTGTCTTTATCTCAGCCCCCAAGTTTTCTTACTTTTACTCTTCTGGTTCTCTCCCCCATCTCACTGTGGGGAGAGTGAGCGAGCGTCTGTGTGGTGCTTAGTTGCTAGCTGGGGTTAAACCACGACAGCCACCTGTCCTTCTCTTATGGTTTGTCTACACCACATACCACTATTACTTTTTAAATTGTCAGCTAGTGACTTCTGGGAAATTGGATAATCCACTCAGTTACTTGGAGACAAAAATGTCTGGCGTATTTTTTTTGAACTGTCCTCCTTAAGGCACTTTTCTCACAGATGTCCCAAACTGGTTTCATCATACCTTGAAGGAATCACTTTGGTTCTCTATGCTCCCTTTACTGCTGTGGTATTATACTGACTCAGTGTCATATCCATCTTTAAATACCATCACACCACTAGATCTGCCTCTTTCTCATGGATTTATTACTAGCATCATAGATCCACTCATGGCCTTACACCAGTCACATCTGACTCTGGAGGGACCAGGCACAGATCACTTATTTCCTTACAGTTTGGGGAGAGGATCACATCCTGTCTTAACAGCATCACTGTAATGCCTAGATCTAGAGAAGTACATGGAAATACGAAGAAATGGATGGAGGTCTTTCCAGGGGAGGCTCAAGTTCTGTGGAAAGAGGAAGGGCATAAGAACAATAATGGACAACAATCAAACATACATGCAGATTCCCAGTTCCTGCCCCTAACATTATGAATGGGTCTTATTTTCTTCCCTGGGGTCATCCTGGTGGGAACAAAGTAATGCTGCGATCACAACCGCAATTTTAACCAGAACTTAAAACCTGGATCCCACAAGATCCATGTCCCACCCTCTAAAGCTGACCCTGAGGAAGAGATAAACCACAAAGCCCAAGCAGATGTCCAACATAACTATACCAGGATTATCATGGGCTCATTTACAAAAAGGAATTTTAAAATAACTTTTGTTCTGGGGACCTCATGGGAAGCTATTGGATGCTTTTCAAGCAAGCTCAGGTTTTATTACCAACCCCACACCCATTTTATGGACAGTCCAAATGATGTCCAGGATGAACAATCTATGCTTTGTAGTATTTCCTTTTCTGAAGTATCAAGCCCTCCTGGTTTTGATTACTCTTTTCAAGCACCCCCTTAATCCATCTACTCATTTAATATTCCCTCGGTCCCTCATTGCATGACTTCTTCTCTTACCATGTGCTCAAAATAGTGCCTGTGCCAATAAAATGTGAACTCTGAGGTGTTTGTTTCCGTAATACAGCAAAGTGTTCTCTGTCCCTTTCAAATGGCTACTGTTCCATTCTCTGCTTCAGCTAATGGCATCTCGGAGGTTATAAACAAGACACTTCACAGTAAAGGCTTTTTTTCCCGCTGTGGTTGATACACAAAGATGGAGCTCAGCATACAGAGTACATGGCTTCACATCTCAGCAACATCTTGAGTTTATAGCTACCTTAAGCCTTGACAGAGTATTTTTCCATAAATTGAGACATTTCAAAATTTTTGACATTTCAAAAAGGGGAATGAGTAACAAGGAAAGTGAAAGTATAAAAAACACAGAACAATACTGGCATTAATTGTGGAAGGCAAGAAAGCCATTCCAGGGCTGGCAAAAAAGTGACACCAGCACTGCCTTGGTACTGCAGCAAATTTTTGGAGATCACTGTGTAAAGTAACATCACTCATATTTTGCTGATATTCCCATTGCTTTCTTTGCATTTTGATGAAACCAGAGATAACATACTTCAAAGTAAAGATGACCACAATATGTATAGTTGGGACACCCTTATTTTGCATGGGTTACACCAAAGCACATTCAGCTAACATTTGCCCCAAACATTGTACAGACAAAGGCTGAGGCATCTCACCTGCATTGAACAAAGGGTATTACCTTTCTTGTCTATATTCATTTAGACATATGTACCCCATTTATTCTATCAGATTAATTTCTGCTCTATACTGACATGCAAGACATTCATCCTGTAGAGGATGAAAAAGCAGTGGTCAGAAATAATCATTTTGTGTTTTATTAATCCCTTTTTCCCACCACTCTTTTCTCTCTGCTCACTTTTATGTGTCTCAGGGCTAACCCAGGAGGCCCTGAGAACTTGTTTAGGCAGACAGCTTGTTATGAACTCTTCACAGGCACCATTAACTCTGTGTTTGTGTGAAGACATCTTTGGGATTCACAAAACTCATAGGTGGAGCTGAAGAATCATGATAACATGATCCATGAGCCATTATCTGAAAAACTCCAGTTTCTTTACTCTGGGTTTGTTTACTGGCATCATATTCGCTTAATGTGGACCAGCCATTACAGATGTTTCTTCAACACCCAGGATGGATGACTTCACAAAACACTAATAATCTCAAGTGCAACCTCTAACCCTTCTGCCAAATTTGGCTCTATTCTCCTTCGTCTTTATTCCTGTCTTCATATTTTTGTTTTTAGGGCTGTGAGTATTTTCTTTGTTAAAGTTGGATACAAACAAGAGTACATTAGAACCCAACCCTTTACAATAATCTTTCCAATCTCATTTAAAAATACATGGAAATCTCAGATGTTGAACCTTAACATCTTGTCTCCATTTGGATTTGGGAAGCACAAAGGGCAAAGCTCAGACCTGGCCAATAGTAATGCCTGGCCAATGCTGTCATAAGATACAGAGTGGGTGCAGACTAGTCAGGAAGCAAATATAGACAGCAGTGCAATTAATATGGCATTACATGGGTGTACGGTGTTTAACCACTGCTTTTCAGGGCCAGAAAGGTGTTGTCAAATGGAAGGAGCAACATAGAGCACAGTGGACAATACACCTTCTGAAGAAAGATCTGCCCTCATCTTACCCCTTCCATTACCCTTTCAGGAGCTACCTCTCCTGGTATACGTCACTGTCTTTCCCCTTTGTAATTAAGTTTCCCTTAAATAATTCTGTTTGAATGATAATGCAAACCAAGTTAGAGTGGTTTACTCCATTCTCAGTTTCCCTCTGTTCACATTTTGTACATTACGGGATCAATCCTATTGCTAAAGAATGTTCTTAGACAATGAGTAATTTTTCAAAAGAATATTAGGAGAAATAACCCAAACAAACTTGTTGGACCAAATGCAGCTACACAGGACTCTATCTCTGAATAGAAAAACTGCATATATTCACTTTGATGGCTTTTATTTCTCAAACTGGGAATATTTTCAAAGTTTAGTTAACACAATTGTCTTTTTTAAAAAAAGCAATTGCACCAAATCCTTGCCAGCATGCCACTTTTGTTATACTATTTAATCATTCTGCTCCATCACTCACATAACAGATACTCCAGTTGCATAAACATATTGTATCATAAAATGACAATCTGGGATCACTTCAAATATCTTGATGGTTCCTTATTGTGGATTGTATGTAGCAGAAATAATGAAGCTTGGAATGCATCCCAAGAATTATCTCAGTACTCTCCCCAAATTCATTGTGTTATCCCTAAACAAAGTGGTGTGATCATAATAGGCAAGAACTGAAGACTTCATCATGGGGAATGGTGACTTCATTTTAATGTTATGAGTATCCTTTTGAAATTGCAACCAAGCTGACTGTTGCCCAACCGCTCCATTTGTTGTTACTGCCATATCTGTTGCTATGCTGCATCACTTACTGCCATCAGAGAGGTTTGTTTCACGTTCTCCACAACCCCAGCACCTCACAGCTCAATGGACAATAGGGCCAAGCTAAAAGTTCATCTAGGAGACATCTTCCACTTGCAGAACCATCAGTGTTTCTTGCCCGAGCTCTCATTAGAGTGTTGCTGATACATCCGGTACCAGAAAGCAACTCAAAATCTTTATCAGCCAAGCATCCATCTAGCAGTTGTGAAATAAGGATACTCACCAGCAGTTGGATGCAACCGGCAGGACTCAGGAACCAAAACAAGCCTATTGCCCCATCTACCATCAAGCCTGCCACAGAAACAGTATCTAATCACACGCAAACGCCTCACATGCAGAAATCTGAGGGTACCCGGTGTGGTTGGTGTAGTGGTTTGCCACACCAGCACTTGCCATTGCCATGACTGTTCTGACAAACAAAGAAGCTTTCCAGAAATTAGCAGAAGGGCAAAGGGGTACTGTGGTGGGAACTGAGTGATGAATTTGGAATAGGAAAGAAGTATGGGGTGAAGGCACTATGAGGTATTGATTTTATATGTAAGCTTTTAAAAAGCTTAGCATCACACTGCCGTTAAGTATATATCCATTATTACTTTTCTGCTGGCTGATCCTGAAATAGATGTCAGCATACCTTTACAAAATGCCACATATTTTGCACACACTTGATTAGTTAAAAGAAAAACATTGAATGTGAACATACGCTGCTGGTTACAGGCCCTTAAAGATTCTCTTATTCTGTATTGTAAACACTGTCAGCAAAGCACCTTTGTTTGCAATTGCAAAAGAAATAAGCAGACAAGCAGCAAGACAACATTTCTGGCATTTCTAAGTTAAAAAAAAAGAATTCCAGGAATGGTACAAACAATCAGAGAACTGGAACAATAGATTTCCAACAGGAGGGGTGGAAAAGGGAAAAAAAAAAAAAAAAAAAGAAAGAGAAAGAGAAAGGGAATTCTGAACATCTGCTCACTAATTTACATTACGTGTTTTAATATGTGTAGAAAAATTGTTGCCTCAAAATCAAAAGAGGAATTAGTAAAGGTCTAATGTTTCATCTTTTATGCTAAAGAATTCATGCAAACACATTCCTTTCTAGTTAACCTAGAAAGTCTTTGTGGTTGCTTCCAAAAGTACCTTACCTTTTCTCTTCTGTGTAAAAATTGACTACCACAACAAAATGACTGCAGTATCAGAAAATGCACACATAGAGTGTGCTGTCACACAGAAAGGGCCACCCCTTCCAATAGCCTCAGAAGTCAGATCTTGACCATGCAAACCTGTGGGACCATCTGGAGAAATGAAGAAAAGCTGTGCAAGTGGAGAGCTTGCTAGGTTCCAGCAAAAAACATAAGTACGAAACAGCTCAGCCATACAGGCTGTAAGTAGCAGAATAATACTAGGGGCTTGCATCTAGCATGCTGATATTGCAGCCTTTTCTTCTATTTATTTATTTATTTATTTGTATTCTGTTGTTTCTTTGCCCACTCTTTAAGAGCCTCTCAAAACTGAGATGGGATGCTCGAGGTTGAATCCTTGGCTTTGCTCTTGCCAACTGTAAACAGAAGTTCATAGGTACAGCTTTTAGCACACCTACTGGGGCAAATCTTGCTACGTTGCAGTGGTAGCATATGTGCATATCTTCAGCAGCAAACAGGAATCATAAATTTCACTGAAATATATGAAAATAACACTTTGAGTTAATATGAAGTAAAACATTTCAAAAGTATTGGACTGTGTAATTTCAAAATTATTTTAATTTTGAAATGTATTTTAAATTATTCACATTTTAATTTTATACAGTAATTTTCTTTGTATTACCTTTTTAAATATCAGTTATGAAACAGTGAACAACAAAATACCTGAATATAATTTCCTAACATCCGTAATTAAACTACTGAGTAAAATTTAATATGCTTGTTACCAAAATACCTACTGTAATTCTAATAACAAAAGTAACTATGAACAGATATATAATAAAATTATAACTTTAAAAATGTATACTATAAAAATAAGGAATACGAAAAAGTCTACAAATCTCTAAATTCAAAGTGAAGTATTTAAAGTTCAGCAAAAAATCTTTGACTAAAGCAAAATGAAAAATATGTAGAAATGCTGGAATTTTTCACCAATTGGATTTATTGCTGCAGCCAGCTCTGTGCTTTCTAGGGTTGTGATATACACAGGCAAGAATGTCACTGCATGACTTTTGGTATGTTAGCAAATCTTCAGCTCTGTGGTATCAAGGAGGGTGCAATTTCATCTTACACGTCTCTAGTGGCAACACTGGTTTTAAATTTTCCCATCCTCCTTCAGTCTTGCCTGTTTATTCCTGCCCCCGTGCAGCTGTTCCCCCCCTCCTGCACTGAGCCAATGTTATGGTCTGTGAGACCAATGGGAAGGAATATGAAAACCCCTATCCCCTTAAAGAAGAAACAGAGAAGGAGGAAGAAGGGAAGCAATGATGAAATGTTGATTGTGCCCTTTCCACTCTTATTCAATAAATTATTTGCATCCCTAAAGTTCATATAAATACTGTCAATGCCTGTACAGTATCACTCTCTGAGGACCATATGGCATGGTACTCTTCCCACTTGAAATCTAGACGTCCGAGGGCTGACAAGCCAGAGCAAACTCCAGGTTAACATAATAAAACTGGATTCCTATTAAGAACATAAGGATAAAGTCAAATTAGTTCAAGTGGTATGACTTTGCCTCCTAAACTTTTTGTTCAGACTCTATTGAATTAACAGATGAATGATTTGCATGGGGGTCACACCCACTTCTTCTGGGCAGGAGTGGTCAAAGAAGACATTTGTCAGTTATAATAACGTTAAAACAAAGAAAGCATTCTCAGAGGAGCAGATGGGAAAGGAACCGAACCACCTTTTTCTTAGCCTCATCAATATTGCTATTTCTCCTGAGCCCGGAAAAGTCAAGAAAAATTACTATCCTCCACTTTTGAAGTCTTTGGCCAGGAAGCACCGCAGGAATCCTACATAAATTATCATTGATTCTTAACTTATTGTATGGTGTTATAGAGCCTACAATGAATACTTCAGGTCAAAGGGGTTTATATCACCCTAAGATTTCTAAGGCAGAGGTAATAAGCTTAAAGAACATTTTGCAGAATCTTTCTCAACTGAAGAAACATGGTGTAATGAATGGGTGTTTATTTTTCAGTTGAAGTCACTGTAAGATAAAAGACTTTATCCCAATGCAGATATAACAGAGAATGGAAAATGTAAACCATCTGCCTGTGAAAAAATGTAAAGGATTTATGGAATGGTTGGGAGGACTTCTGCACAATGTATAAGCCATAGTAAACTTTTGCTTTTGATCAAGAGACAGGATATGCTGAAACAGCCACAGACACTTCGCCAGCACATGGTAAGAAAAACACAACCGTCAGTGGAGACACAATTCTGACTTTACTATGCGTTTGGAGACACTTGGTCCCAGACCTACGCACTTTAGCATTTTACTGCTTTAGCATTTATCTTCTTAGGCTGTTTAACAGAGAAAGCTTTACCCTAGTCTTAGATATATTTAAATAAACCAGCTGCAAACCCAAACTTTTCAGAAAGACTATACAGAATATACAGCCATGGGACCATCTGAAGAAGGCCCACCATTTGGCTCTCTACATATTAACCTGGTGTTGCTTACAATGGATGTCAGAGGACAGATGTGAGGATTCAGAAAAAACCCACCTAAAAACTGCTCCAGTAAAATGGCGCACCTAATCATCAGATTCATTCAGTTGTAACGCCAGGAAAAATTGAGAGGTTCCTTTGGGTTCAGTGATCCTGCAGTTAGTGCATCTGGGTTTGATAGGTGAGTGCAAGGCTGTGGTCAGAGGCAGCAGAGGCTTTGCAGATGGGAAATCGCAGGAACAGAGTCTTGAAGAGAAAGCTTAGTCCAAAATTTAAGTTATGTCATTGTGATTCAGTAACCAATGTAGCCAAACCCCTCAACACATAGCTCAGCTATATAGTTATAGGGCAGACTGTATTTCACAGGCCAGCAACTCCTTCCTATGCGCTGGGATCATGGAAAAACAGAGATACTGTTTGAGGGCATATTGGCATGCTCCAGGTCCTATAAAAAACTGAGGAGCAGCACAAGGCTGTTGTCTTGAATTACTTGTTCACACTTTCTGTACTGCACCTGTCTCTGCATCTCCTCTCAGGAGCCCCCTCTCTTTTCCACTTTTTCTTGTGGCTTTTCTGCCTTACCCTTGCACTTTTTAATGGATTACTAAAGCTGAATCCTCCCAAGGCTGGAGAAGAGAGGCAGGAGACACCTTGGCACAACCAGGCAGCACAGATCATCGGACCGATGACGAATCTGGCAATCTGTCACGCACAAATGACAAAACTTAGGCAGAGACTTTCCAAAGGAATAATGTCATGTGCTATGGTAAAATCTATCTGGTTCTGAAGAGCATCTTACAATGTGGACAGAGCAAGTGGCTGCCCCTCTCCAGGCAGGTAAGCCAAGGTAAGAATGAGTAGAGGCAAAAACTACTAAAGGCTACTGAAACGGCACAATGGACATGGATGGTCCATCCACTTGCCAAATAGAAAATATTTGGTACCAAAGGAAGGAGAAGGGCAGAAAATAGGGGATTTGAGTGTTAGAAAAAGCAATCATATTTTTCCATCTGCACGGAGTAGTAAATGTCACTGTAGTCTTATTCAGAGAATGAAAACTGAGTATCCTAGTTGAAATAGACAGGTAATTAATTCTCTCCACAATAAATAGCTAGATAGATGATAGATTACTAAATTCTCCATACTTCTGACCTCCTTTGATGGCAAAGGGCTATTAAGTTTGATATAAACAAGCAACTGAATCAGAAATACATTTTATCTGTAACTGCTGTAACAGCAATTATTAAAAGTTATTTTGTGAGCTGTAAGAAATGCATATATAATTTTGAATTTTTCAAGTAATTTTTATGTTTCCATGTTACATGGTATTTACTTGTACTGAATAGCTTATACTTTTGGATCCAGTTAAAATAGCTACTGTTTTAAGCATACAGTCTTCTTTCTTGAGACTTGAATATAATTGCCTTAGCCACATGAAGAAAGCTCTCCCAATGTGATCAATATGAAAAGACCTCTTGAGAGTAATCAAGTTACGTCACTTATAGTGATGTGGATTATATAAAATAGGAGTTAAATTTTAAATCCTAGCAAGAAATAGTAGAAAGGACTTCAAATGAAATATTTTCTTATGTGAAGATCCATAGTGACAGCAAAAATTACAGAGAATGGCAGGAAATACATTCATTCATACAAGCAGAATCAGGACTAGTGACTTCATGTAAAGGTTAAAGCACCGTTCTCTTTTTTCTCTGTAGATGAAGATCTGATGATAATAACATTTGCGATGTGGTTATGACATCACAACTCCCATAAACACAATCTATTAGATTTTTTTTTTTAATGACTGCATATACCAATGGTTATTTATCAGAATACAGTTGGCATGTCTGGGTGATGGAAAACAAATAAAACTTTCCAAACCCTAGATACATTTCTCCAATCCTAAATAATAACTCATCTGAGAAGTCAGAGATAGTTTTGGTTACTCTACTAAAGAGGGCAAAAACTTCAAGAAAAGGATCCATAAAGCATGAATTTTGTTCTTTATACATCATGTAATTAAGACTCAGGAACTAAGAGCAGACACTCAGTCAATTTACTGATTTACAAATGAGCCCGCCAGCTCAATGGCACAGGAGGGCAGCCTGTTGGCTTCTATGCTAAACTTCATACCCTTTGAATTACCCAACTCTAGTAGATAACTATTTTTTTTAATTTATCTGGGTTTCTATACTACAATCATTACATGCCATCCAAATGGCTCAAATAACTTACGCTATGCCTATCAATGGCAGATATTCTTACTAGTATTCTCAGCATACCTGTCCAAGGAAAAAAGCTTTTTCAGTCTCTCCTTCTTCTCTCTTTTCAACCTGTCGATCCATTTCAGCCTGTGCGGCAAAACTAGACATCTCAAAGGTATTTATTACCCAGGTGTTGCATATCTACAGACAGAGAAAATAAAATCTGGTAAACTTACTGAGTTTACCTCGGCACGTGGCACTGCCTAGATCATTAGCTCATTCCTAACTCTAGCTTGTGTTTCTCCCCTCACCTCAGAAACACAGGGTGAAAAAAAAGAAGACAAGGACGTAGAGGCAAGTGCTGAACTGGAAACTCTGCCAGCACAGGAAGATCTCAAGTTACTGAGATGCAGATCTCATGGGATACTGGAAGGGAAACTGGCTTATTGCAGAGAGAGGTGTTGGGTGACAGAACATACAGATTTGGAGGAAACCAGGCTTCATTAGTTGTGCTGCTTATGGAATAACTTGTCGTCCCTTCTGGTTTACTTACTGTGTTTCAGCAAGCGCATGGAACATTAACTATTCTAACAGCATCTTCTAAACTAGGCAAATTTTGAGGAACTGCATTCTGATATAGGTTCTCTTTTTCTAGTTGTTATGCATTAGATGAAGGTGTCATGGGATACTGCTGCTCAAAGGTAATGCTCGGCCAAAGCTGTCCGGATAAGAATGGATGATCATTCCAGCTGCAGGAGATCTCACAGGTGTCCAGCTGTGTGGGAAGGAGGAGACAAATACTCTTACAAATTCCGAATAAGCTTCAACAGGAAAAAATGTCCCTGTTGCAACATGTAACTGCATCCCCACCCTTAAAAACCCCCAGACAGATAACTTCTCCCTTTTGCAATCATGCCTTTACCTCTATTTAACAGGAAATCTGAGAATATCATGCAGCTGTCTGCATTCCCCTTGCAGCTGGAATAAATTGCTTTAGATCTATTCAGACTAATTTAGGACTAGAAATATTAGTACACCTTTACCCTTCTCAAAATATGATGTACTTGTTTGACACGCCAACCAACCTATGTTTTGGTTGCCTTCACAACTGCCGATCCATTTGGCAATGGACTAAATCTGAAGTCAGAAGGCCCCGGTGCTTAGTGAGCCCTGAAAAGGAGTGGGTCAGTGGGAGTTTCAGGGCATTCACTGCCTTCCAGAATCACCTGTTTTGGTGTCACGGATGTTGGCATCTTGTCATTGAGTGGTTAACAAGGGTATATTGGCCACATTATGTGCTCAGGAAGACACATCCACCCAGATGTCGGTTGTTGCGCTTTTTTTAATACTTAACCCTCGTTCCTTTCCTCAGCACCTCCAGTGATTATCTCCACATGCATTACTCTGCTTTGGTGGATAGACTGTCAGAAGCCTAGCTCTCCAAAACTACTGGAGAAGAAGATGGGCTGTGAAATTGAGGCAGGAATCCTTTTTTTCGTGTTTTAAATCTTGTTCAACATTCTGGGTTTTCTGAACTCCGGAAGCCAATTCACATAAGTAGGTAGATGGAGACCTGTAGTTCCTTAATTAAGGCAGAGCCTCTTGTTAGTACCTTCATCCACAGCTGGGTACATTACAGGCAGGCATTTTTTTCTGTGTCAAGAGAGCGCTTTAATTTAGACTGCTTCTCTGAGGACATGATGGTTTGGAAACAGAAACTCCTACCTAGGAAAAAAAAAATGCTACAAGCAGAGGCTCAAAGATACTTTATGAACCTCGCCTTATGACAATAGCAGTTAGGTGCTCAATGCCTTTTATGGACCTTCTTGTCTTTGCACAGACAGCCATATTTTGAACCACTTAGGAATGTTATGATTTGTGGTTTGATACGGCCTGTGGTTTCAAAATGATGCTGAGCTTGTCATTGAGGTTACCCTGGAGAGACAGGCAGATTTGTTTAGCTCATTCTTTTCTAGTCTTTGCTAATCTTTGCACTCTTTAGAGGAGTTTGTGCAAACTGTAACATCTAAGAGGCTTCAAGAATTACAGAGGTCCCAAAAGAATACAAAAGAGTACAAAAATGCACGGAGCAACAGTGGCAAATTTGATCACAAGAGTTCAGCCCCTTTACCCCATCCTACTTTCAATACCCTTTATGAAACTTGCATAACTCCTTACTTCAGTTAAATAAATACTCAGTTAAATAAAGCTACTCTAGCTTCACCTCAAGATCTAGATTTCAGTCTCCATTGTTGCTGTCACAGTCCCATGCAGAGGTGCAAGGATGTCAAGGAAGCTGGTTTGATCAGTACTGCTCGGTCTCAGAAGCGTAAATGGCTGGTTTGTGGGTTTCCTTCCCAATGTGCAGCTGCACAGACTGACGGCTCCCTCTGATTCCACATGGAGTTCCGAATGGTTGACACTGCTGAAAAGTTCAACTCTGTATTTTGTTAAAACTAGCCTGATTTTTTCGAAACACACATTCTCTACGGTCAGTGCTCTGGATTTTCTGGTCCCACCATTTCCTGGTACCAAAGACTAAGGGAGAAACATCTGCAGATGGTATAAAATGGCAAAATCAATAAAGGGTTTGGCTTGTAACCTCTCCCTCAACCTTCATAACCTAAGTTGGAGGGACAGAAAGAATGATATAAAGATATAATGTTTTACCTATGTTTTATATAAACAAATAAAGGTAGCCATAAACTCAGCACCTTTCTCCTTGTCTAACATCAATTGCCATCTGAAATTAAGAATCTTCTTTATCTTTTGAATATATTAGATTTTTGCTATTGTATTATACAGATAGTAAAAAAGCTCCACTTCTATTAAAGTGTTATATCCTGAAACAATAATGTTTTATAGTGGTTTTAATACAAGATAGATGAATGTGTTGGATGTTGTTTGTTTTCAAATGGAGAAAAAACATGCAAATTAAGTGAAGGTCAAATTTCTTGTGGTCAAATCCGTGAAGTAAATACAGACCATATTTTGTTTGTTTGGATCTTGAGGGAACAAACCATTTTTATGGTAGAATAGTGGTATTACACTAAAGAAAACACTGTCATGTATTGCATTTCAAAATCATGTATTCATAAAATAGGGAGTGTTCTGACATCCAATATAATCAGTTTCAATCACAAAAAGTGGAAACTATTCTGAAAAATGAAAACTTGAAAAAATGTACCTTTATTTTCTAAATTATAACATACAATGGAGGAAAGAAACCTGCACTGAACGCTGATGTAAACCTTCATATCACTAGGATTTAATAGCAAAGATCTGTTTATCGTACATGATTCTCTCACACAAGTCTAGTTCAGACTGGTTGTTCAAAATGGGTACATTTGAAACATTCTGCCTTGCTACGCATCATCAACCTCCTTATGATTCAGGTCTTCATGGTGCAGTATTTTACTTTAATTGCCATACTTGTGTTTCACTAGGAAAATGTATGATAAAAATAAACATTGTACATCATCTTTGATGTACATCATTGAATGTGACTTGGCAGATATTTTTTAAGTTTTACTAGTAAGATTTAAGAGGATGGTATCTTAAGACAATTACAGTTCAGAAATGGTTAAAAGGGGTGTCTGGAAAAATTTTCAAATTTTGAAAATCGTTCCTGTTCCATTCAGGGAGAAAGCCAAGATCCTTTGAGATTTCCTGCAAACAGGAACTCAGAGTAGAGAACAACATTTTTTTATTGGAACTACTATTTGACTGCAGGGCACCATCAATCCAAGCACAGGTGCTCTTTCCAAGCTCCTTTGATTTCAAGCAAAAATTGCACGCAGTTAACACCCATAGCAAAAATTCCTATCAACTCTGATTCACCCATTAACAGCTGTGGCCACAGCTAATCACCATTTTCCAAAAATCTTATGTTGCAAAATTCCTAACCTGCTGAATTGATGCCTCTCTCCCAAGATAAACAAACTGCTCTGTATTGATTTATGAGTGGTTACATTTGGGAATTAGTGTGTGGTAGGGAATTATGACATTTCTAAACAAACAATGATGTTGAGCATGAAAATGCTAGCCTGAAACATCCACTGAAACACAAGATGGATCTCAATATTCCTAAAGGAGGCATAAGCTAAGCTCATTAGTTTTAGGGATACAAATAAACGCAGTGTGTTTCCAATTATATCAGTGAGTCCGAGTACAGTGAGAATTAATAGGACACTTCCGTGTGCCTGAAGTCTGTCAGCCTCTTCAAAAACAGTGTGCTTGTCCCTCTTCCTTTCCCCAAGCACAGCTGATCGCTAGGCAGCTTTAATGCATCATCACAGCCAGGACAGTTTAGGAAACAATCCTTAATCTCCTTTACATAGGGACATTTATGCTGTCACCGCATAAGCCCTACACAAGTAACACAGCCTCCTTGCTGGCTGTGCCAAGTGGTATGAGCTTAAGAAGTGTACTACTACATAAGTAGATCTGAAAACATCCCAGTCACACCTACTCAGACCGTCTCAAGCTCAAAAACATTTAAAAATCTACTTTTCAAGGCTGTCCTCATAATAAAAGGGACAGAAAAGAGAACATATTTAAAGAAAACTTCAAAACAGGCATTCAAATATGACGGTCTTCACAACTTCTTACGGAAAAACATTTTGCAGGCTATCACTTCTTCATATGATTTTTCATATTAGAAGTGCACTTTAGACAGCTACAACTCTAACTTCCTGATTGCTTAACTTTTGTAAGATTCTGTTCACTAAGAAAACCCAGGAAAGAGAACAGAGGTTACCTAAATTGGACTTTTTGTATGGGTATCTGTTTTGGAGGAGGGTTGTTGTTTAAAACTGCAGAAACACCATGATAAATTAAATTTACTCATGACAGTTATGATTATTCGTCAATCACCACATAACAGCAGACAATATGTACACTGCATAGTTACCTTGGCAAAACTGCCATTAAGTAAGGCTATAGTTTATTCAGCTTGGACAAAGCACATCTTCATGGTTAGAAAAAGAGTTTAGAGAAGTAGCAGGAAAAGAAATTATTGTACTTCTTTCTTTCTCTCTCTCTCTCTCTCTCTATCTATCCACCTATCTATCCACCTATCTATCTACCATAGAATCGTAGAATGGTTCGGGTTGGAAGGGGCCTTAAAGATCATTGAGTTCCAACCCCCCTGCAATCTATCTATCTTTCTCCTGAGCCCACTCCTGCACACTAGCTTAGAAATTTCACAAGTCAAAGAACTTCTAATGGTTCTCTGATCCCATTTTCCTCCATAAGCATCAACAATAACCCCTAGATCCCTTCCTCGATTCACATTCCCCTCTCCGCTAGTCCCTCCACCCAAACAATTCCATAACCAGAAAGGCACATGCAATACAGTTTAAGTTTATACTAAAACAATGCACTAATAAAAACAACACAACTCTGACACATTCACTCCAAGACCAAGAAGTTTTACAGCTCTCATCTGGACTTGTATACTTCGGCAAATACACTAGCATAACTCATGCAAATTCTCTAACATGAATAAAGTTGTTTTTATTCTGGAGCAATTAGTGTGTTCACAAAATAGAATAAATGTATGTTTGGTATTAGAATTTAATTTATGGTGGAAAAGTCTGTCCACCTGGAGAAGACATTCCAGAGCAGTCTAAAGAGAGAAGTTCCTCCATCGTCCTCCCCAATGGCTTGATAGGATCCATACTGTTTATCCAGTCAAACAGCTCCGCAGCAAAGTCACAGCCCTTCCTGATTTTCTCATCTGGTAGTCCTCCAGCAAACTTCACCCTGTGCAGCAGAGTCTCCCAGTAGCATCTTGATTCTTACTCTCCCGTCCTCCATACATGAGTCATCCTTCTGGTTTTCCTCAGAAATTTCTTCATATGCCCTGTGTGTGCATGTCCTCCTTCCCATGACTTTCTCCACCACCTCCCTCTCTCAAACTGTTTTTCCAAATTGTCCTCAACTCCCATTCTCTCCATGCCAAGAAACTCCCTTTTTTAGTTCCTACTCCCATCCCAAAGTTTTCTATTTCTTTGCTTTGAATGCATTAAATTAAGGAATTTTGACAAAAACAGACTTTTGCCTGATCCCAAGCAAGGAAGCTAAATGGTCCCTCATGCAGAAAAACTGGAGTTACAGTTGCTTGTCCAGCAAAACGGGGGCTCTGCAGCTCCCCGTGTGTGCTGTGAGCCAAGAGATTCTAGGATCTGCCTCAACATGAAGCTGTGAACCCCCACTGTCCATCAGACCACCTATAAACCAATGCTCCACTTGAACTGCCTCCCCAAAGCTCTCACCCGCTAAATCTTTACAAAGAAGATTAAGATCTCTACAAAAACTCTGAAGGAAGGGGTAGATTTTTTTTTAATACTGAAACCCAGAAACTCTAGGGAAGGCAACAGAGAACAATTTTGTTAAGGCAAAGGAAACACATGGTGTTATACTTAACTTGGGGATAACATAAAATCATACTATAATATATTTGCACTGGCCCTGTGCTGAAACTCTGTGTGCTAACATGTCTTTGTTCGGTCATTGGTCACTGAAAATCCCAAACCTCCAGCACAATGTTTAAATGTAATAAAAGGACAAAATAAGTGGAAAGCCACTGGGCGGCACATCTTCTGGCAATGGACTGACTCTTTTTTCTTTGCTGTTCTCCCTCACTTGAAAACATGCTGCGCTCAGCCTCCCCACTGCTGTCCAGACACAGCTCTGCTTTCGACACCCGCCGTGGGGAGTACCTGCAGCCTGAAGCCACCACAGCTCATCCTCAGCCCTTGCAGGACAAGGGGAGGGGGGGGAAACCATTTGTCACCTTGAATATTCACCCCACCAGCAGCACTATTCCCTGTTTTGTGTCAGAAAGCACACAAAGATCATATAAGTAATTTCTTATGTTTGCAAACGCTTTTAATACCATGTATTTTCTCTTTTCTACTATTTTCTCTTTTCTCTTTTTCTTGTTTTATATTCTCCCTGTTTTTAATTTTTTTAAATTTTTAAAAAATATTCTATTTTCTCTTTTCTCGCATTCAAATCTATTTGCTTCCTTCTCGTGTTTTTCTGTTACTGCTTCCTTATCACTCATGCCACCTTTAGATGTGTGTCAGAAAAGTAAAATTAGACCAGCTAGCAACTGTCAGAAAAAAACACACATATCTTAGAAGCAGTTTAAAGCTTGCTGCCTTTGTCTTTACCTGAAAATACCTAGTTTTGCAAAGGCTTGTCTATTTTTCTAAATATATCAGCTAACCTAACAAATTATTTCACAACTCTCTCACACTTTTATCCCTGGATTATATATACCTGTTTAGCTCCTCCTTCTTTTACAACCTTCCTTATCCTTTATTTTCCTTCTGGCTTTTCTTCTGGGCAGTATTCTTTTTAAGCTGCTTTGCAAACTACCAATTTCTTTTCACCCAAACCCTCTCTTGAGTATTTCTCTCCTGGGAAACCTAATCGAGATTTAGCAGGAAGCCCTTCATCATACATACTTATGAAAGAATGGATTTAAAATAATGGTTTCATGCATGACACAAAGCCCTACCGAGTTGTTACCCTATCACCTTGTGTCCCTCATCCTACTACCTGTTTTGCTATTTTCTTGGGTTTGGTTGGGATAGCTATTTTTCTTCACAGTAGCTGCTATGGTGCGATGTTTCAGATTTGTGACCAAAACAATGTTGATGGCACACCCATGTTTCAGCTATTGCTGAGCAGCACTTACACAGCATCAAAGCCTTTCCTCACTCTGCCCCATCAGTGAGTCGGCTGAGGGTGCCTAAGTTGGGAAGGGAAATGGCTGGGACAGCTGTAATTACAGCTGTAATTTGTGTAGTGCTAACCCAACACATATCCATAACTTGGATATGAGTATTTTAGTAAACTGCAATCCAAATTAAACTAAAAAGATTCTACAGTGGCAAGCACCTCACTTGGGAATGGGATGGCTGTTTGAACCATGAAAGATCTTTGCTCTTGTAGCACACATCAGCACAACAAATTATTGTAAGCCTACTTTAAATGCACAGTCCATTCCAGTTTTCCTTCTCTCTACGCAGGTGGAGAAGATGTGGGTGCCGTTTATGATGTCTACACCAAAGGCAAAATTTCCTAGATGCACACCCAGAGTACTGATCACGCAGGTACTCTGCAAACACTTGAAGCTGTGGAATTCGACGTGGGTCCCATAGCAACTCTGCTGGCTGAGTGCTGAAAATCGTACCAGAAAAGGGTCTGTGGATCAGACCATGAGAGCCAAAAGAGAAAAGGGAGACCATGCTCTCATCCATCCACGCAGCTCAGTCATCATTACAGGCCTCCTTTTAGCTCCAGGTTTGGTGGCACATTTACAGTCCTGTTCAGAGAGAATCTGGAAGGGAATCTGCTTCACTCCTGGTGCAGTCTGATGGCTGGCTGGGCAGCAGAGCCAGCCCAGAAAGGGGCACTTGGAGCCTGTGTGTGCTGCTGAGTTTCAGGGGAGACAAAGTGGGCAGGAAAGCAGTGGAACATGGCACACTGTCACAGCACTCCTAATGCACCACAATGCCAGAACTTCTGCAGACGAAACCTGACTGCTGAGCTGACATTGCAGCCTGACTACCTTTGCGTTTCCACCCATGCCATGGAGGTAACAACATTACCTGAGCTCATTGAGCAGGTTGGGGTAAACACTGAACACCAAAACTCGCAAGGACAGATCATTTCCATAAATGAAGAAAGGAAAAGAAATTTACAATTTGTTATGATAATCATTAAAGTAAATAACAAGAGATTATTTTTTTGTGGAGTTAACTATTCACCTTTAGTCAGTTTTGGCAGTACCTGGCTGCTCTCCTTGCTCCTAGTAAAATTATGAATACTCTGTGTAGAAGTTGAAAATATATTTTGTGCAAGACTTAGGCTCTGTTTTTCTTTAACAGTTATAAACAGACACCGATTTGATTTGTGACATTTTAATTTCCAGTTCCTTCGGTATTTTATGCCCTGCATACTCTATAATTCAGTATCAAAGAGCGTTATGGGGTAACCCTTATAACATTAGTAAGTTCCAATGTAGCTGTCAGCATAGGCCTAAGTAAAACTCAGGACTAATTTTAGCACTTATTGGAATATGCTACTAGAAAGAAAAGGTCAAAGGAAGGCAGTGCCAATTCGAGTTTCTGGCTTGAACCCGTTTCTCCCTTGCAACAAGTGACACCCTTCTCCACCCATTCCTGTCAAGCAGAATAAATCCGAGCAGTAACATCTGTTTAAGAGGAGGAATTTTGTACACACTTGCAATGTTGTAAAATATTCCCCCTTCACAAAATATATTCAAAACAGCACTTCACTACCCAAGGAGGAGAGGGGAGTGCATTGACACGATACCTGTCCTGTTTGTGCTGTCAATAATGTAGACAGCATACTCAGCTGATTCTAACATAGATGCTTCTCTTTTAGCAAGAGTCATAAGATTTTTTCAGCAGCACTCACTGCCCCTGTCCCAGTAGGAAAGCTAGCTGCTGTGTTTCACGTCTATGGAAGCAGCTGGGAATTCCCGCTCACTCCGTGGGACTTTATCCTTTCTGCCCTTTCTTCACTTGTTTAGAAGAATCCATCTTGCAAGAAGGAAGAAAATAATTTGATCTACGTGGGCCTTCAGAGAAAGTCTTTGGTTTCTGAAAGGCAAATGCCTCCAACACCTTTCCTTTCAATACTTGAGGGGGAATCTGTACCCCAGAGTAGAATTTTTCTTCTCAAAGACAAAAAAATTACTTGCCAGAGCTAGCAGTTGCTCTCAGGGGCTAATCAGACTTAATCTTCTCCCATTACTCAGTTTCACAATAAATATCTCTGAATTTGAAAGGCATAATTCATAACGAGAGAGACAGTCACATTTTGGAGACAAGTGATCTCAACTGCCACTACACCCAAGCCTCAAACTTGCTCTCTGAGGGCACTTCAGCCTGCATCTCCAGAATACAAACAAAAGTGGAAAAATACTTATCTTGTGGAATATTGAGACAAGTAACCACCTGTGATACCGGGACTGCCAACAGAAAAACAGCAGGTGTGGGGAAATATGGGAAAAAATAGATTAGTTAAGACATCCTGAAGGCTTAATTACTAATCCATATTATTAATGTTATAGTCTCTGTGAAATTAGCTCTGTGCACAATTTATCAAGGGCTATCAAAAAGTAGTACAGATAATACTTACTACACTTAAATTGCTATGATCACATGGAAGGGTTTCTCCCCAGAGAACTTCACTAGCAGAGAAACTGAGCTGAATAGGGAAGAAAACCTTATGTGGGAAATAACACGATGTGTCGTCTCAGGTACTGTAAATACCAAATAGTCTCAGCTACTGTTTAATAATATTTCATTTGCAGTTCTATGAAATGCCCAGTTAGGAAAAAACGCTTTCAGTGATTCATTTACACATTCTGGCACCCCGAAGAACATCACTTAAAAGGCAGGCCCTAT
Organism: Numenius arquata; assembly: GCF_964106895.1. Classification (NCBI taxonomy): domain Eukaryota; kingdom Metazoa; phylum Chordata; class Aves; order Charadriiformes; family Scolopacidae; genus Numenius; species Numenius arquata. The sequence goes on from NC_133616.1 coordinate 70,489,064, forward strand.
GGAGGAGCAGTATTGCCAATCAGTTGCCAGGCTTCTTTAGCTAAACAATGCCTCAAGATGACCTCTCTTCCTTTTTAGCAACAGCTACTGCAAAAGATTAATGTCATTCTTATACATATATATGTATGTATACACACACATATACATATTGAGGGTTGGGGTTTTTTTGCAGTTACAAAAGCATTAAAAACATATAAATTTATAATCAAGAGTTTAATGATTTACATCATTCTAAGCAGTAGTTAAGAGGACACTGGTGAAATAGGAGAAAGAATTTAAAAGGCGTATCGGTCTCATGAAGGTGATGAATACTAGCAGATCAGCATCGTGGAAAACCTCTGAATACCTGCAACACAAGGCAAGCCCTAGAAGGTCAAGAGTAAGAACTCCATTTCCATCATTTCTGTCAATCAAGTATTCCATCTTCCTCTGACTGGTTTTAGTTTAAGGCCTGGCAGTGTCAAATGACACGTTAAGAGGAAAATATATCCACTGGCAAACTAAGACACTCCTCTGGCAAAAGGGTGGCAAACAGACAGGCTCAGCTACCATGAGGAAGCCCACGTTGTCATACCATCTCTTCTTACTTAAGAAAAAAATACTACCATTCTGGCTTCCTGTGGTACCTCTTGCGTGTGCGAAAGTTTCTTTGAAAGGAGTGCAATTTTACCCTGAAAATCTGATAAAGAATTTCTTCCCATCCAAAGATCTTCTGAGTAAGGAATCTCCAGTTGTTAGTCACAGCCTTGCATTAAATATTTGCTGGCCAGTAACAAACAGAGAAGCTTCCTGAAAAGTCTGGAAGAATTGTCCAGAGAGGAATCCTTTCCAGCAGAAGCCATGTTGTCAGGTATGAGAAAGGTAGCATAAACAACAGTAATAAAAAATACAAAGCTAAAAAAAAAAAAAAGCAAGCTTTAAAATAGTCATATAATTGTTGAGAGCTAAGATCTAGTTCAGTAAAATGAATGAAAGCCTGGCAATTGACAAATAAGAGGTGAGAATTTAATCTAACATATGTTTCATGTCAAGATGCATCTCAGACCTATTTTTCTCATTTGGAAAAACGTTTGATTCAAATAAACCCAGAAAAGATTTTTCTGTGAGGAACAAAAAACTTTTTAACTACATAAGCTTAAAAATGTGAAAATGAACCCCAGGGAAAAAAGCAAGGCAAAAAAATAGAGGACTTGGAAGAATTTCTGAAATTGTGAGCTCCTCTCATAAATAGCCAGAAAAACTCTCTGTAGGTCAAGAGTACCAAATGTTTCAAAATTTCCAATTTATCCTTTAGCAGCAGCACTAACTGAATCCTCACAGGGGGAACAATGTGGAAAATTTTCAACATCTTTACTTTGGATGTCACATGGTCTATGCATTAAGCAGAAAAACAAAAGTTGGCAAAAGCAGGTGAAATTATAGCAGTTCCAGATCTGTACTAGCTAAACTGTCTAACTTGGGAACACCCTACTTCATGAAGGGGCCGGGGGGGGGTGGAATGCTGCACACTTAATTCTCTCAATTTCTCTAGTGGAAATGAGAAAGTGGCAGTTTTCTACTTAAACCCCACCTGAAATTTCCTGAAGCCTCAAACTAAGAAAGTTAATTTGGAATGAAAAATATTCTTTTCAAGAGGTACAAAGAGGGCAATGCTGTTTTCAAAAGCATTTACACAATAGTGTTACCTGATGCTTAATAACTATAATATGAACAATACACGCAAAGTTTCCCCCCCGCCCCCCCTTAGAAAATACATCAGAGTTCCTTGGATTGTATCAGATTTTCTGCCTCAAAAGTAAGTTATCTTTTTTCCTCTCAAATGGCACCAATAACAGTTACTATGGATCAAACAGAGAGTGTGATGTGATTCCAAGTTTATCCTATGGGGTATGTCTTAACATTTAACTCAAAGGAAAAGAATGCTTCGTTTACATCAAATCCAAATTTCTGAAGTAACACAGGACCTCTCTGACTAGTCCTGAAATGTGTTGTCCTTGATACTTCATTATTGTATTTTCATATACATATATTATTAACTGCACACTTTTTTAGAGAAGGAAACTTTACAGGAATTCTTAAATATGCCAATGATATTTTTATTATTCATTTAAACAGACTTGTACATCACACAGAGCTTAAGAGCATGATTATAAAAACCAATCACTATCCCCCTTTATTCTTTTCAAATCACAGAAGAGTTTAAGAGCTGAGCAACTTACACAGAGGTGATAGCACTTAGATTTTCTGAGGTCTTGACAATACTAGATATCTCATAAATCTAATTCTTGAAGTAGAGAATCACAAATGTCACCAGGCACAGAGGCGCTATTAAATTATCCCCATATATCTTTCCAGAGTGCCTTTCTTTACCACAATACTTAATACACTCACATTTACAGTTCTGAGCTGCCCAATCCCCTCAGCCCATTCTGTACTTCTCACAACATGCACAGTAACTGCAGAGACCCTTTTTCCTAAAACAAAGTCAGACCATCAGCGACAGTCTATCAGATTGTGTAAGTATCTTCTCAACGTCTATATGTAAACAGGAGTCATCAGATCTTCAGTAAAGGCAGTTTTTCCTTCAGAATAATAATGAACAGCTTTTGTTAGGAATGTAAAGAGCCAATATGTTACACAATATCCCCGTGTAATTCCTTCAGAGATTAAACTACAACATTAATGCTTGCTACAACAGTATTTATATATAGTCAATTGGCTCCATGAATAGGAAATAACATGATTTATTGCAAAGAGTAGATGTCAGACTAACAGGTATTTAGAAGTCTGGTTGGTTATGATTTTATTTAAACAAAAGAAGAGTTTAATGTTTTCATGCAACATTTGCACTTAAGTCTTAAATAATCATGACAAAGAGCAGAAGTAGTTAAGGAATGCACTAATTATAGACCTTAGTGAATATACAAAAAACTCAGTATTATAGGTTATACAAAGTAAAGAACATCTTAAATACTTTCCCAAAATACTGCAGCAGCCTAGACACAGTGATATGCCTTACACAGGCACAGGAATGTAATTTAGAAATCACACGGGAACTACCCATTTCCTTTAATTTCACAAACAAGACAAAAGCAACATTCAACTCCACACACTGATTTTTCAAATTATGTCTATACAGTACCTTGAGTTTTATCCAAATAGCAAAAGTTAGACATGTTGTTTATTTAGTAAACAATTATGCAGTAAATCTCTATTACATTTCTTCCTTGGCTTTACCTGGAGTAGCCATGTTATTTAAAAGAGGGCAGGTTTGGCACTTTTATACTGATGTCACCAATATTAATATTTCTTGGGATCTCTGGCAGATTCATATTCTTTACAGCTGAAACAGCCCGGGCTGGAGCTCCTGCTAAACCAGCCTGTGTATAAAGTGAGGAAAAATGCAAGTCAGGCAAAGCTGGTCACAAGAAGATTCACTAGCAACATACACAGACAACTAACTTTTCAAGTATTTCCATGGTTACACAATTAGAAAGACCAGATGGTAATTGTGTTTGGAATGAAATGGGTTATTTGGAAATATTAAACCAGAAAGAGAAAACAGTTCACACATTCCTTTTTATATGGTAAAACATGTAATGTCAAATTGATGGAAAAGTATATGGGGAGGAATAGGAGGCTTATCCAAGCGTGTGTAATGTATAGGTTATAGAATAGACAGTCCTGAGATATTTAAGGTCCAATGTGCTGTCTTTGTCTCTTACCTATTCTAAAAGTTCACATGGTTCACAGTTGACCAACATTAATTACAGGTTCAGAATATGTAACCTCAAAGTAACAAGTTACTGAGTATCAGTTGAACCACTATTACTTATTTAAGTGAATATATACGTATATATACATATGAAAGGTATTCAAGGTGGCTTAGCCTAAAATGAAAAGGATAAGCACCTTGCATTTGTGGGTGATAAAGAGCATGCAAAGATATCATTTCTCTAGACCAGCTGGAGCACTCTGTTATCCCACAGCACCTAATTATACGCTAACTTATCTGCAGCCTGCGGGCACACTGGAACATTACATAATAAACTGATAAGCCAAATTAAACATTGAAATAGCTATTGTGTATTAAAGTCTTCTACTGCATGTAGTCTCTCTTCATTTAAAGTCTGACCCTTTCTGTAAAAATATGCAAGTTTTACAAGTAAGTTCATTACTGCATTCTGTTCAGTTCTGCCTTTTAGATAAAGTAACTGCCAACTTTACAAAACACTAGGGCATATTACTGAAATGCTAACACGGATGATTTACAGCTCAGAGGTCTGAAGACATACAGAACATGATTTTTCCTTACTGCTTCTGAAGAACACCTCTCTGAAGAACACCTTGTTATTTTAAGGACTACTGAAAAAAGGCCAGTAATTAAGTTGCTACTGTGTTTGAGGCTGTGTAGAAAAGGTACTATTCATTTTAACTATGGAAATATTTCTCGTAAAAATTCAGACTCTCTATGCGTAATTAGAATTAGCTGTGTGGTTTTCCTTCAGGCTTGTCACTGAAGTGTAAAAATCAATTTTGTCGTTGCTGGGAAAGGAAAAAAAAAGTTTGGAAGATTTTAAAAACAGAGCTCTTATTTGCAGAAAAAGACATCATATTCCAAGTTCTGTGAATACGTAAAAAACCCCAACTTTTTATTTGATGTTTTAAAAGTAGGATTAAAAATATTAAAAAATAATAAAACACACAAAGTGATTTTCAGAACTACTACAGTTCTACAGTGTGGCATCTTGCAAGCCCGGTAAAAAGGAGCAATCCAAAATAAACAAAGCAACATGCAAAGAACTGGTTAATGAAAAGACTGAACCTGTAGAAATGGAAGGTCTTTCATTGTAAGAGTCAAAGATTGAAGAAACCAGTGCATTTGCAGATAAAATAATTTCTAAAGAAATACAGCAAAACAAAAGAAGCAAAACTTCTGCAAAAGTTTGTATCTTATCTGTTTATTAAATGGTGTTGGTAGGTGACTACTGCTCAAAGTATAATCTTTTCAGATTCTTAATATTCACTGAAATTCACTGCAATTGCAGGGTATAATTACTGAGAATTACACCAGACTTACATGGTGTCTGCCTGCACTACTGCACAAAAGGAGACAGACTCCTCATATACTCCTCAGATAACTCTACTTTTTGAAGGTTGTCCAAAAAAATATCTTCTCCCTTTTACTACTGTCTTATATTTATTTCTTGTAAGATCAAATTAATAAGATTTGCAGTTAAAATGCTACCTACTCTCCTCCTTCTCCCTTCAAAAACATATTCAAGATAAAACTGATTAAAGTTTCCAATTTTGGAATGACCCTTTTTTATCATGTGGAAAGGCTAAAGCATCATAAATCCCTAGATTTTAGTCACAGGAGGATTCCCAGCACCAGGAACAGAGACCAGAAAGCCACGAGTCATTTGTTGTAACATCCCCCCTGCCAAACGCTCAGATAGGAGACATGTCAAAGTTGGGAAAGGCATGCGGGGATAGAGAAAAGAAAGCTCAGGAAATCCTAAATCTCTAATGCAACAAAACAATTTGCTCACTTTGGCCCTGACGTAATCCAAATTATTGGTTTTCAGAAGTACAGATTAAGTAAAAATAAAAAGGTGCAAAAAAGTATTTTCAAAGCCTCTTTTTCCTTAGTTTCCCTTAACATCACCAGGTCTATCAGGTCATTCACTTCAGAGGCTGTTTTCTCCTTCACGAAGGGGAAAATCTGGACCTAACACTAGTAGCATTAAGAAATGGAAGTATCCAAAATTAGCATCCCTGAATGTGCAGGAGCAGTATTAGACACTACAATTTCTTGCTACTTATTAAAAAACGGTGCAGAAGACATGAAGCTGCTCGACACTGTCCTTTTATATTTGAGAACCAGGAAATACTAATTTGAAATGAGCAGGTAACTACCAGTGAAGTTTTAACAGATAAAACAATAAATGTATTTCCTTTTTATTTGGTTTTATCCTTTAAGTTCTATATTCAGTAACTGGAGAAATATTCCTTAAGCGAAACCAAGAGTGGGGCAATGTAAACTGTTTTCCATAGAAAAGATGAAAATACTAATAAAGTAGTAACAAAAGCAATGAATTATACAATTTGTAACTGAAACAATGGGAAACCAGAAAAATATTGTAAGTGATGGACATGGTCCACACAAACAGGCATGGCTGGCAATTCAAAAAAGAGATGCCTTCTAGGTGACTAGGATGGAGATTCCTTACCCTAGTTTAATGAAAGTTAATTATTCTTAATGGACAAATAAAAGTTTTAGTATAACTGGTCATTATTTTTACCTACCTGCAGCTATCCTCTTTACACAGACTTACAGTCCCTGCCTCCCGCCCCAATGGCATAGGATACAATGGAGACACAATTGAGAATTATTTAAAATACCACAATTGACATGACCATTGCCCTTCCACCCCCCTATATAGTCACGACTTCCAACAGTCACATTTCACGAGGACCATTCTGGACCAGGATCAGCGAAGATCCCTGACAAAAATACTGTGAATTTCAGGTTACCTCTTTGGTTTTTGTTTTGGGTTTTTTTGCCAGCAAGACTGTCAATTGTCTTTCACTATCATGTGCTGGAGTAGAGATTTCCAAACTATTACATTCTCTTCTCCTGTAATTCTCTATATTAAGTGGGTTTGTAATTCAATGTATACATAATATGCATAGCAGAATGCTATTTGTTACAAAGTCAACCCTATCAAGCACAATACAGTCATACAGTATTTCTAAGAGAGAGCAAACAGTTCATAAAAAATGTCTAATGGATAAAATGACTGAATAATGAGTAATTAAACTCCCAAACTGTGTAACTAATACGATATTCCAAATGCTATTATATCCAATGCCTTAGCATTTCTTTTTAGCATGTCAAACAATGAACTAGTATGCAGTCCTCCCATTTATTTATCATCTCTTTTACAGAAAGTGAACTGTATTTACAAACACAAATGTACTCCAAGAAGTACTTCCAGCCCAGTGTGCATTTAAACAGTTTTATAGAGGTACCTGATTAAAAGAGCCATCACTGTAACATTGAACTGGCCAAGTTTCAACTGCCTTTTTTATCAAATAATTCAGCAGGTAAGTTGGTGAAGTGCAAAGAAAAAACTGTTTCACTTGAAAAAACAAAACAAAACAAAACACGTAGCAAGCTTTAAACATGCAGTGAATGATGAATTGTCTGTCACAGAGAGCCAATGACGTAAGCAAGTGAAAATGAAACTTCTTAAGACATATTAATGAAATTTCAAAATACAGTACGAATTGCATACAGCTGGTAATAGAATAAGCCAATACACCACATTTTTGCCGCAGCTGCTTTGTATTCTCAATTTCATTACTGAAGGTTGTACTTTAATGTTGAAACTCTGTATATGAAAATTTTAGGTTCAGTTACTGCAAAAAATCCTTTTAAACATGTTCATATACTTCTACAGTGAAAGAGCAATGCCACATATGCAAAACAATAATGCAATTTTAAAGATTGAAATAGATACATTTAATAACAGAACTTTTATTCTACTGCTCCTAGTCTATCAAGTGAGAAACATGAGCTGTTGTTAGTTTACTTAGGTCATTATTTATCACTATAGGAATCAATTTTCTTCATTCTTATCATCTAACTCCCCACAGGTATCTTGATATTAAAGTGATCCCGGTTTACTCTTTAAAAAGAAATTCAGATCATTTGGAAAAAGTACTGCACATCATAAATGTAGTTAATATGCATATACAAATATATTAAAAAAAGATTCAAACCACCATCCCAAACAACTCTACACAAGAGCTAGCTATCACTAAAATAACTACATAAAAATATACAGCCTACTGGAAAACAAAATAATGAAGGCTAACGCTTTGCAAAATAAGCCACCCTTTTCCAGATATTTCGGAGGTACTAGGACCTCTCTGCTGCTGGTGTTTCATACCAATGTTTCTTTCCAGAATAAGTATGATTTCAAAGCAGCAGGGTTTATGAAATCATGAAAGGATGCAATACATAATATAAAGGAATGATCATGTCCCCTGCTTATGAAGTTAAATAAATGAACATAATTAGAGAAAAAACAAAATGAAGTCTGCAAGTATATCAAAATGAGGCCAAACAGATAAGAAGACTTAAGACGTACTCTTAGAAATTTTAAGCACTTGAATCACAAAGAGAGTAATGGATGGGAATGATTAATTATTTGTTTGTTTGTTTTTCATTGCCAGACCCAAAAATAAAAAAAGAATATGTGTGAGCAGAACACAGAATAAGAAAAGTAGCTTTGCACAAATTAAAAAAAAAAATTAAGAAACCCTAAACCTGAAATCAATCTCCCTACTCTTACAATAAAATGCAGATTATAAATTACAAGTGTTGACATATTAGGCAGAGGAAGGTCTTTTGCTTGATTTTCTTCACGTGCTATAACACGCTTCAAATTTAGGTAAAATGTTTCATACTACACAAAAATATTTTTAGCTAATGCTTCACAACTTAGTGCTACTAAATCCAATTACAGATTTATATTTATTAAATCTTAAAGATATGACATTACTTTATCCTATAAAGATCATGTAAAAAGTAAAGAGCAAGGCTATTCGTAAGTTAGATAAACTTCATCTGCAGTTTGAATACACAGATACTTAAAATGAGTGGAAATGAATTTTGAGTACTGCAATTCAAGTTAACGGACATTCAAACTGTTGAGCTGAACTAAATGCTTTATAAACAGCAAATGATGGGGGACAATGACCATAAACTGAACTTCAAACATCCATTTTCCTCCTCCTTTTTCAGTTCTTTGTTAGTATTCATGTTTAGTGACTGCAGTTAACCAAGACATCTTAAAGCAAAATCCAGTGATTCAGATAAGGGCAGCAAATGTACATCTGAAGTTGAGTACATGCTGACAGCCCTTCTCATTTTATGTTTGATATACTTCAGGTTGAAAGATCAACTTTGGTATTTCTACATCATCTTTACAAATTGCACTGATAATTTTATTCTGTAGGCATAAAACTACTTGAATTTGTTGGTTTCGGTGGTGTTTTTTTTTTTCAAAAGTTTTTTTCACCTGAAACCTCTCTGCAAGCAGGTAAAAGTTCTGTTTTCATTTGGAAATACTAAATGGTGAAGCAAAAGAATTCAAACTACCTATTCTAGATTATCAGGTATAAAATTCTCCCAATAAGAAAGCTATTTCTATTACATCATCATATCACATTTTGTTATCTGTGTGTTCAATTTTTATTCAGGTTAGTTTTACAGGGTTTTTTTGTTCCTATTAATACAAGTTCATATACCTTTGTTTCTTAAACAATGACACAAAGAAAAGTTAAATTCTAAAATGCAGGAAGAGAAATAAAATAAAAAATATGATGTCAATGGAAAGCTAGTAAAATACACTATAGCCAATAAAAAGATGAGGGAACTACAAGAAGAAACTAGCACAAAAAGTAGGCTACAAGGACTAGTATGGGTATTTTTACATATAATTTTTGAGTCTGGCCTACATAATTTATTGCCTTTGACATCATTTTGCTTTCCCTTTTTGTTAAAAAGTACATTTTTTCTAAAAGTCAGCAATACCTTTGTCTACCTGTCCTGTCTGGGAGACTGAAAGATAAAGGTCTGTAAGAGAGAAGAATGGAAAGAGCTAGAAAAGATCAGGAGGTTCGGAAAAAGTGAGGTCCAACTTAAAAGTCTAAATCACACGCAGTCGAACACTCCAAATAGAGAAGAGGTAGCCCAGGCTTATCTACAATACTTCCACAGGCTCTGGATAAAATCCCAATGACCCCTCTCCCAAAAATTCCCTCCCTTAATCATAATGATCCTTTCGCTTTAGGAGGATTGACCAGAAATCCATTCACAGATAAAGACTAAACTGAAAGGTAGGGAAATACATTAAAGACAACATTTCTCAGGGTAAGAGCAGAATTTCCTTTGTAGCCCATCCAAGTAATGTAAGAGCTGAATCAGAAATCAAAGCTAGGGACTCCCTCATAGTGGTTTAAATAATTAATCTCTGTTGAAAGCATTAACAAATTCTTTGAGTTGATAACTTTGCTCAAATATTTGTGAATTTAAAAAATACATTTTATCTTCTTCACTGAATTCTAACTGAAATCCTGTTTAGAAACATAATACATAACTAAACAAATACTTGATATCAAATGCCTACATTTTGTAACTTAAGTCAGGTGGGCACAGTACAAAATTTAAAATGTTTCTTAAAATGTAGCTGAGTTATGATTTTATTAGCTTCATCATTTCAGCTGTAAAAGAAAAAGCAATTTCACCTTAAAGCAGCTATTTTATAGATGCAAGAACTATGGCAGAGGTCTAACAAGCCGAACAGACTAAAGCGAGAGTGCTGTGGTATATGTGGCAGTCCTATGAACTACAGACTATAGCAGTAAAAATTTCAAAATTTTAATTTTTTTTTAATTAAATGAAACTAAGATGATCCACTAGTTTTGATTTCTTAGTGACCAGCATTCAAGAATATTATTAAGTTATTACTGATTTTGAGTTACATGAACTGGATTTGCTTATATCTTGAAAATACACGTTCAGGAAAGACATGTTGAAAGATTTACAATCTTGATCAAAAAGACAAAAGGAAAAGAAATAGCAATCAGGAAATTTCTGTGGATATACATGAAACAAATGATTAATGACCTGAGGAAATAGTTACCAGGTACTGTGAAGTATCTCAGCATTACAGTAACTGTTAAATTCGAAAAGAAACAGTCACTGAACTAACAAAAAAAAAAAAAGTATTTGTGGTGAGCAAACTGCAAAATGTTCTACTCCATCCCAGTCACCAAGTGCGTTAATTTATCACTGCTGTTTCTTTACCTTCTATAATTCATTGCTGAACGTAAAGGGAAAAGTTGCTATTTGCCTTGCATACCGCCTGAGCTCTACATGTTTTTTTATATCTTCTACCACCTATTATTATAATAAAAGCATCTTAAAAGAAAGAATGACTTACTGATGAATAATGGAAAATAGCAAGTATTGCAGCTGGCTGCATTGAATTGATGTGTTTCAGATGACTAGTCAGAGACTGACTACAATTGATTTGGTAACAGAATTCACATAATTAAGACTAAATGCTTGTAGGTAAAACTGATATGCACATAATACACAGTAGAACACAGCTGCTCAGTAAACTCAGCTTTTGGGACATTGTTATTTTTCCATTAAATAAAAATACACGTATACAGCAGTTATTCAAATATAGTAAAAATTTATGAGAATAATTCCAAATATTCATCTCTGTGATTACTGGCTACTCTGAGTTTTAGAAAAATGTTAAAATGAACATTTTGGACATCTTCATAGTCTAAAGTACAATCTTCTGGGTGTATACTGCTCTGCATTGTGTCACATCATACCTAGCATTTTCCTGTTTTTCAAACAATGTTGTCATGTTCTTGAATACCGTTTGGAATGTGTGCAAAACAGACAACTAAGTGTATTATAAGACTTGAGGTGGTGCAGTGTCAGACTGCAGAATTATGTGAACAGTATACATTGTACCACAAAAAAAGCTGAAGAATTCATTTCTCTCTCTCCGTTAAAACTAGGAAGTTCTCTGGGTCTTCTCCTAAAATGTCACTTAGTTCACATTTATGCCACCTGCAATATTTCAGTCTACTCAGCTGACCTCAACTTTAGAAAGTTTCCAATTCAAGCAAATGTTTGTTTAGAAATTTGAATACTAGGCTCTGAAAATCAGATTATGTGCTCTTCTGTGGAATTAATCTCATCAATAAGCATCAATCACAGATTGAGTTAAGATGTACTAGTAGAATTCTGATTTACAAGGCATGTCTGGTGATGTTAAAAGAACAGTAATATTCTATGCTGTAGCTAAAGTAATTCTAAAATCCTTTCTTAATCTAAGTTCCCTTCCGAAACACAAATTCAATAACTGTTGAATTGAAAAGTGATTCCCACAACTTATGTGAGTATCCCTCAGTCAGACTGTTGCAGGCATATAGAGAAAATAATTTTCTCACTTGAATCTACTCAGCTGAAGACCAAATGTTGATTACCAAAATGATTACCAAAATGGTAGAATTCGTATTTACTTTAAAGGGTCTAAAACTGGGTTTTAAATTCTATGTAGTCCATTTCAGTCAAATTTATTATTTTGTGTTGCAGTATTATTGTGATACTGAATATGCTGCCATTTATTTCATGTGCTAGAAACATACTAGCAGACAGGAATATGTAATCTTTGTATACACAGTTGGTTCTTTATTTCATTTAAGTGTTATAGTCACTAGTCCAGCATAATAAATACACTGGAAATAAAATGCTTTCTGCAAGAGAAACTTAGAGACCTACAGAAGTATCTCAATAGCAATAGCGCAAAATGCTATTAGATACAAATAGCAAAAACTAATCAGCAGTGACTCTAAGCAATTATTACTTATGAAAGGTATGACATACTAGCCTAATGATACATTGTCAATTTTCAGCATTATAAGCAAGCAGCTGTATATAGTTTGCTACTGAAGGACAAACAGCACTATATAAACAAGCATTTACTACAACCATGTTTTTAGTTTAGAAACTACACAGTGCATCACTCTTACCTCAGATTTTTCCAGTTTATTTTGAGCATCAATCTGAGTGACAATTTCATTCATGTTGGTCTCCAAAACCATTCCACCCATGACCATTTCGGCCAATATATTATGGACCTAAAAAAGACCCGAAAGAAAATTTAAAAATGCACAATGTCCTACACATATCTAGACAGATGGTATCTAGATTAATTAATACAGGAACACATATATGCTGTAAGTCAATTGATGTTAGCAATTTATTTAAAGCCAAATGGGAACAAAGTCTATAACTTGATGTACATTTCTCCAGTATCGTCTTTGCTTGTAGTCAGTTACAAACTCATCAGCTATGCCACGTTGCTTATCAATACTAGAAGAAACGTTCACATTCATCTCTCTCTCAGTGCCTGTTTTCTATCCAAGGACTACAGACAAGGGTTGTAACTAGTATCAATAGTAGTAACAACCCTTAAGGAGCAGGTTCTACAAGATTAAACAAATTGCTCACAAACAGATGTGTAAAAACTACTTTGGGCTACATCTATGAAAGAAGCGATAGTGATGCTCACCCACCATTGGTACCAAGACTAGGCTTAGAAGTAGAATTAACATACTTGAGCTGACCCGTACCTGAGCTACACTATAAAGAGGGTGTCTTCAGCATCTAGGACTAAGATTGACAGCTAGGACTCAAACAGAAGGACCTCATAAGCCAGCTGGAGACATTAGTGAAATGGGTACCTCTAAAATCCCTCTTCCCTGCAATCCTAATTTGGGGTTGTGAGCCCTGTTTCACGAATCTCTGCTTCAGAATCTGTATTTAGACTAATTTTTTTAAAAAAAAAAAAGCTTCCACATACTTTCTAGTAAAAATCCAGAGTTAACATGTAATGTATAATATTTGAATCCCATTATAATTCTTGAAACAAGGAACATTTTATTACTTTTCTGAAATAAACACATTGTGCAATTTCATACTTCAAAAGAAGTAAATCTCTAAATGAAACAATGCTAAAGATGAGTTGCAAGTACTACATCAAAAACCACCACACTTCCCATTTTTGCGCTAAACCTCAAAACCAAAATTGAAGCCTTGATTTCCTGATAAGTCATTAATATATTTCCATATAAGCTTGCAATGAGTATCTTTAGAGAGCTTGAAAACAACTCTTCCTCTCTGCATATTGCTGCTGAGTGGAGCTTTAAGAATCAAATACTTATAAGAAAGATTAACAATCCTTAATGAGCCACTCTCTTAGTCCTGGCATATGTATGTCCCTCGTAACATACCAAGCTAAAAAACATAAAAAACTTACATAAGTTTGCATTTGTCTACAAATTTGCGAAGAAATATTTCACAGACACCTGATGAAAGATACAATATATTCAATAGAATCAATGGAAAAAAATACTGATTTTTTCAGGCAGTTGTCAGTTTTACTCATATGAAAGGCTTGATAATATAAGTTGATGATGCAAAAAGTTGACCTAAGATGTTTTTAGTATCAAAAAGAAAATATCAAAGATGTTAATATGGAAATTATTATTTAAAAAAATTAAAATAGACACAAAAACGGTATTTTTTTTTCCTTAATCAACAAGTTAACAATAACCATTAATGGCATTTAAAACACAACACAAACATATGCCTACCACTGGTGATGGTCATAAAGACTGACACTTTAAAGAGGTCTAGCTAAAGGTATTATTGAATCAGTGTTTAAGCTAATCAACACAATATCAGGTTTCATTATTCCTTAGGGACAAGATGTACTTTAAAAGTAGACACATGTGCAGCTTCAATCACAATCAGACTCCACTCCAAGATCAGTTATGTTTTTAAGCTTCTGCACAGGTTTATCTGGCCTTCTTGATTACACCACAACTTTTAAGCCGTGAAGGTCATTTTGGTTATATTTCACATTATTCTATAGAGAATTTACTAAGCAACTATTTTTCACATACTGTGAAGAACTGAGACGTTAAAGCTATAAGATAACAAGCTGAACTCCGTATGAAACCTACACCAAAATACCTGAAGAGACTGAGCACCTGATTAGGTTTTCACAAGTGTTCTGTTTTCTCTGAAATAAATTACAAGGTGTATTTGAAAAGAAATGTAATTAAATTATGCCAGTTTTGGCAGCTATTTTTGCCCCCAATAGTTAAAGGTAAGCTATTACAGTCCTGTCAACACTACTCATAACAGAGATTTTTTTCCTGTAGAGTGTTACTAACATAGTAAATATATAATTGTCCTGGTTTGAGCGACAAGGGATTAATTTCTCTTTCAGTAATTTTACTTTTCAGTAAGGTCTCTTCTAATACTAGGGAAAACTGCTTTTTTAGAAGACTCTAGTGTCTGAATTTGTGAAAATATTGGCTGCCATTCTGAGAACTTCCTGCCCTTGTACTGGACCCCTGAAGCCTTCCCTTCCTCCTGAAGCCATAATGCTCACAGTGTCCCACATTTACTGTCCACTGCCAGGGGAGGGTAAATTTACATTAGATATTAGGAAGAAATTTTTGACTCTGAGGGCAGTGAGACACTGGATGAAGTTGCCCAGAAGCATTCAAGGCCAGGCTGAAGGGGCCTTTGAGCAACCTCGTGTAGTGGGAGGTGTCCCTGCTCATGGCAGGGTGGTTGGAACTAGATGATCTTTAAGGTCTCTTCCAACCCAAACCATTCTATGATTCTAAGGTTTTACATCAACCAACTTCATAAAAGCCAAGTTATAAAATTGCTCAGGAACACACTAACACTTACTACTTCTCAAGTGTAATAAATGCTTTAAAGAATAACTGTGGAAGGATCACAGGGGGTTAAACAGGTATCCAAACAAGTCTGCAAATGTTTTAGAAAAGAGTGACTAATATTAATGTTCTCTATCATCACTTGGACTGAAGGATATACAAGACATCACCAAACATATTACTTAATGAAACACACTTTCAACTATGAATTCAGAGCACATGCAGCAGCAGCTTTGCATGTGGTGTTTAAATACTGAAAGCATGAACAAATGCCAGTGTACCAGGTTAAGGTTTGGGGGGTTTGGTTGATTGGTTTTGGGTTGGGTTTTTTTTTCCAGCCTGGTAGAAGATGCAGAGATATTGCTCAATATATACAGTAAGAGGCCCAGTTGGTACCATCACCTTAAAACAGTAGTGGTGGTGCAACATCTCTACCATAAGTCCACATTATGTATGACAGTTCAGAGAAAAACCCATATGATATGACCTATCTGATGCTTTTATACAATATCAAGACAGACATAAATTCAAAAAGTGGACAAGCTTGAGCAGAATAACTAAATCACATGTCCTCCAGAGGTCTCTCCCAGCATAAATTATTCTATGATTCCAAGAACAAAGAAGCTGAACTGTTTTACTATTATATAAATTAAAAAGGTTAAAAAAAAAAGGCTTCTTGAGCAGATAGACCACTGATTGTGGTCTGTTGTAGCCCAACCACAGCAACAAAAGGCGGCAATAACTGCATGGTTCCAAGAGAAAGAATTTGATTTATGGGTTCAAAGAATGCATCTCACAAAGACATCAATTACCCTTGGTGCAAGATCTGAAAGAAGTCCTTAACTTGCCAGCAAGGTACAGATTAAGAAATAATTGACAAGGGAACACCGTTTGCAGAAGGCAAATTTCAGGCTTCTGGACAGTTGTAGCACTGATGCCATAATCGTACACAACATCAATATACTTGTATGACTAGCATTAATATATAGCCTCTGGCAGTTATTGCCATTATCTTTACTATGATGGATGCAGTGAAGAAGTGCAATGAATACAATTCTGAATACAGCTTCTCACACACACACACACAAAATGCTCATAATCGAGATGTGTATATGGAGATTTACCAATACTACAATAAAGAACTGCAAGAATTTTTTTTTCTTAAAGCACATTAGAGGAAGTCCTAGTATTCTACCTCAAAACATTAAGAAAATACCTTCCTTAATCTTTTTAGTTGTGAAGAAACTATTTCATTACTCTTGTGGTGTTTTAAAGACACTTCTTCTAAAGCCTCTTGTGGCTTTATTATCATTTTGCTCTCAGAAAGCCCCCTAGTAAGTATACAGTTCAAATTAAAGAATCATGAATTACTGCTGAGCAGTTGTATCTGTATATCATGTTCAGTGTTTCACATTACAGTAGATATTCATCATAAGATTTACCTTCCCATCATGCAAGTTGCTTTTAAAAACATGAAAATTGTATTTTCTACTTATGCTCAAGCATGCTTAAAAAAATTTATTAAGGCAGAGGCAAAACACACCTACTTCATTATTATCTGGTTTCAAAAATTCACCAATTGACACTTAAAATTATGCAAGAAATCTTAAGGGTACTATTTATTCTGTTATAAGTTCTCTGCTTCGAAATATGTCCAACTTAAAGATTCCTGAAACAGAGACTTTTGGCTGTTTCTTGCTATACGACTGTATTTCATAGCCCCTGTCAGATTTTCATTTGGTTAATATGTCTAATCACTTTTGTACCTATTTATAATATTCTTGGTATCTATGATAAAACACGACAATAGCATTCCATAATCTAATTATCAATCATGAAAAATACATTTTCTTTTTTTCAATCTTACTTCTCGAAATTTTATTTGATATGCCACTGTTCTTTATTTCTGAGAAACAAGGTTGTTCATTTTCTTCAGGCCCTTCAACACCTTTTTTTTTTAATACACCTATTTCTTCTCTGCCTCCAGTATCTTGAATATTTAACAGCTTCTTCCATGCAAGCTGTTCCATACCTTTGATCATGCTTCTTACCTTTCTCTGTATTTTTCTTCCTACTTTTTGTATACAATATGCAAGTCTAACATGCAATATTTAAAAATGTTTATCAAGCATGGATTGACACTGTAGTTTAACCATTATTTTTCTTGGCCCTTTTTTCTTCTAAAGTGGTGATTTTCTAAATAACAGAATAGAATTAACTATTACTTTTCTTTATTTTTCATTGCAAATACATATTAAATTAACAAATACACATTATTTTCTCTACTTTTTCTAATTAAAATTTTCACTAATTCTTTTCCTGAAGAAACAAAAAAGATTATGAAAGCAGTAAGTGGCAATGAAGTGCAAATCTGAATTTCAAAATAGTATTTAAGTGAAAGACAGAAGGCACAAGGAATACTCCTCTTACATTTATATTCTAAAAGCAATCAAACTGTTGAGAACATCAACTTTTCAAAATCTGAAATTGCCATTTTGTAATAATAATTTTGAGGGGTTTTTTTATAAAAATCGAGTGCTTCCTACTTCTATTCTATGTGCTGTCTAAAAGTATGCATACATACTTTAACAAATGTGGAAAAGCAATGCATCAAGAAAAAACTCTCCTGGGAAGATCTGGCAAACACATTTCCTTGTCTTCAAGCCTCAATGTGATTCTAGAGGGTCCACTGTTCTGGTCAGATGACAAACCCTTGGAAGAGATCATGATACTCCCAGGGACATTTCAACAGGTGCCAAAAACTTGTGGAAAAATAGAAGTATTTCCTTACATGTCTAATGTAGAGAATGTATTCTAGTGTTTTAGTTGATGCTTATGAGAGAGCTTTCTGTGATGTCTTTTCCATGAAAAAGCATTACACTCCTGGACTCATTGTAGGAATCAGAACAGGACTGAAATAAACCTCTGTCTCTGGAAAATATTTTGCTACTGCTATAGCAAGTTAGTTTGTTTGTTTTTAATACAGCTTTTCTGTAAAGGAGAAGCCCAGTTATGTCCTGTACAAACTGCACTCCCTGACACCCGAAGTCTTCAACTGCTACAGCACATAAAACCCACTATCCCATTCCCACTTATATTCCATTCTCCAAATGAATTTCTAGTATTATACCAATATTCTTCTTGAATAAGCATCTACGTTGGCTCCAGGTTACTACAAGTCATCACTGGGTCCTGTATAATGATGGCTGCTGGGTCCTGTATAATGATGGCTGCCTGATGAAGGTAAATGTTTCCTTACAGAGATGCCACCTAAAATGCTACTTAAAGAGGCAACAGCTGTTGAGATTACATAGTTTAACTCTTTTACATGCTACATCATTTTTTACAAGAAAAGTATTTCTTGTTTTTAGGCACTTCTGGCAAGAAGACTGGAAGAAAGTTATCTCACACAACTCCATCAAGAACTGAAGACACAGACCAACTCTCCTCCAAATCAATTAGTCAATCCTCACTTTTCCCAACACCGGACCACTCAAAATAAAAATATTTGGAATGTTCCATCCACCGCAAACAGCTTCCACATGGAAGTATCCACTATAACTAAAATTCTATCCAGACCAAACATCCAGCACCAGTTGCTGTTTTTCCCTAGTGCACACTTGAAATCTATTAACAAGCCAGACCTCAAATACCTGACAAGAGAAAGTTAATGTCTTTTAACTCAGAAGACTCAATGTGTCTTGCTTCTTGACAAGGTGACCTTACCAGCAGTTTAAAGAGAATTTAATGCTGTAATTTCATTCTCGCAGATACATTTTACAGTGTTTTTTCTTACAGATCTACAAGAATACTAATGAACTTAAACTGTACCAAATCAAATGTTTTGATCCTACGTGACGGTATAAAGTCTTACAAACCAAATACACTGGAGAAAAAAAAAAGAATGGAGATGACATCAGGCTAGTCACAACTGCAAAACTAATGCTGTTGTACTGCTGATAGTAGCCTGGCATTACTACAGGAGTTCAGTTTTCTGTATTGTATTCTTTTGTTGACTTGCGCTCAAGTTCAAAATCACTGCACTTGTAAATGCCATGTTCAAAAATTTTTTAACTCAAAGTTTCACTGATCTTTTATTTTGGAAATGGGTTACTTTTTGCTAAAATATCTAATTAGTATTTAGGATTCACATTTTCCTCAGAGTTGAAAATTCTAGCCTAAACATTTAATGGGGGTCTCATGCAGTTTTTTAGTAAATCAAATGAACCATCTTAATTCTAGCTTCCCTTTGACAAATAGTTTTCAAAAACAAAGTAGCATCTCATATCCGATACAAACCAAAATATTCTTCAAAAAATTACACATTTTGAAGCATCAAACTTATCTACATTTTATTAGAAAGATCGCAGAGCAACAGCTTGGACTGCATAGAAGCTGAAGTATTCTGCAGCTAAAGGTAAAGATCAAACTCCTTGTCACAAAACGATTGCAGTATTTGGGTTCTTTAAGCTCAGAAGCCAATACATAAACCACTCATAAATTCCTTTATACTTTAATCTGCCATTTTGGAAATAGACAGTGTGTTCCAGCCAGGCTAGAAATCCTAATGACTTGTCATGAGCAAGGTATCACTTCAAACATCTACTAAGGTCATTTTCATTTCACTGTCTGGTCAAGGTACAAGTGTTTCTTCCAAAAGAACTTCCTGATTTTTAAACAAATTGAGTCAATTCCAAATGGTTATTTCAGATACTTGTTATTATACTTAGTCCACTTTCAGTGATTTTTATCTTATTGTCCTTTCATATCTTTTGCTATTGATGCAGAAAAACATTCACAGATGGGGAATGGTGACTGCACAGAAAGCAACAGAAGGCACAAAATACAACTGAGGAGTAAATTCTGTATATTCATTTCTCAGCATTTTAGGTATTACATCAAGTTGTGCCAATGTCCTTTTAAATGAAATATTACTATAATAATAGCATTTCTCAAAACTAGATTAATAAATAAAACACTTATGCCTGATAGCTAGGAATATCCAAGTAAGATTGTTTCTAAATGTGTGAAAAAAGACATAACCTTTTTGAGATTTAGAAGAGAAAGATCTGCACAGCATTTAAATTACAAAATCATAGCATTTGAAAGGTAACAACCAGCCCCAACTGGAAAACCCCATAACAGTTTCAGTTCTGAGTGATATTACACCTAACCATAAACAAAATAGAACAAATTATTTCTTGAAACTAAGTACTACTCTGAAAATATTCACGTCTCCAATTTGACAATTATATGTGCAAGACACTACACACATCTCACACGTTATTTTATTTTTCCTCAGAAAGATGTTCCACCATAGTTTTCAAGTCTTAAAAATAATATGTTGATAGAAACTGTCCAGATTTCTCTAACAATAAAAGTAGAATCACTGCAGAGTTTAATATCAAGTATCAGTTGAACCAAACGTTTTACTTGACAAGAAATATTACAGAATTCATCACAGTACCTTGTCTACATGGAAAATTAAATCCAGTTCACAGACGTTTTCAAAACATTTGTCTAGTGTTTCCACAAATACCTGCAAAGAGGAAAAAAAACCCCAGATGTCAAGCTTTAACAGAAACTCAATAGTTCCATTAGGTGTGAAGTTTAACAAAAGCAAATAGAGAAAATAAACACTAGGCAGATTTTAAGTCAATAAAAGCATCTATAGAAATTATGTGGTTAACATTATTATGCCAACAGTATGTTATTTGTAGAGGGCAAAACTATATGCACAAGTCATTTTATGCTCTAACCCTGCTAAAAGTCACACGGCACGCAGTTTTAAACAACAGTTGTATCTTAGGAAAAAAAAAAATCATCTATGCTACAATTTTCTCAGCTGTGATTCAAAGTGTTCCTTCCCATTTCATTAGAACTCAAGCAACAAACAGCTAGTTTTTTATTCTTATTAATTGTAACAATTACTACATTGCAGGCATCTGGCAGTTAACCAGACTACTGTTAACTTTGCCATACAAAGGCACGTGTGCAATGCAAACTGTCAGCATCATGCAAGTTTGTCAGCATTATGGCTTCCAGCAACAGTACAACAGCTTTCAACTCATTTAGACCTGTTGAATTCAGGATGGACCAAGGAAAAAGGTAGCTGTCTCAATATCCCACCTGCTGATTCTGTCAGGCTTACCACCACGTAAATTTAGAAAAGTCTAGCAGCTTGTACCAAGGCAGCTCCTCCATGAATCTAGAATGTAAGCGCACAAAGCAGAAAAACCCAACCAACTGCTGAAGTCCAGCCACTGATGATTTCTGCTGAATATGGACTGTACATTAGCCTGCTCTGGCTACTGCTGTAACAGATTCCTTGGTATTCAAGTTAGCCAGTTTTGGTACACTAAGGGCATGCCAGCCCCCAGTTAGGCCAGACAATGAAAAGATGACTGTACTTGCACTCCCAAAGCTCCTGAATGACAATCACCATGTGCTTGTGGCAAGTGCTGACAAAGACTCCAGTCTTGGAAAAGCACAAGCACAGTGCCCTTTATGCAAGGGATAACTCCTACTGACTTTGATGAGATGTGTCAAGACCTCTAAGTTAAACATACGCTTAAGTTCGAGAGCTTAGGGTCCTCAAAATTAAAAAGAATTTCTGTAAGAATTTACAGATCATTTACTAATGACTAGTAAATAAGTTGAAGCTTGTGGGAAATTCTAATCTCAGTTTTATATGTTTCAAGGCCGTTTTGTCAAATATGCACTTAATATTGTCAGTATATGTAATTTTTTTTTTTTTCCACTTCAAACTCAAACCCTAAAGCACAAATATGGAAGAAGTTAAACACCTGGTTTTGATTCTCTCTCTTTTCAACATGGTTTATTCATCCCATCTTAGTTTTTGAGAGGTACCAGATTTCAAAATGCCTAGGCACAGAGCAATAGTAATGAGAAATCATGTTCTGATGACAAAAATTAAGTGGATAAAAGGCCTGCTTCTATAGATACATATTTATGTCTACAGAGCCAGTGAAACAGGTCTACTTGACATTAGCCATTTCCAGTTGTCTACTTTGCATATCAAGAAAGATTACTCTTATGTCTGAATCCCCGTTCTCAGATCCTGCGAACACTATAGAACAGAAGGGGATCATACTCTACTGTTGCTACTACTATTACTATCAGTCACCATTTTAAAGCCAAACTACATCTAACTGATGTTCCATGCATTTAGAACAAGGATCATTCTTCAACACCAAAGTTACTTAAACTAGGAACAGAGAGCATTTTCACAGGCAGACTCAAGACAGTACGGTTCAGTGACAACAGCTAAATAAGTAAATGAATACGCTTATGTTAAATTATACTGAAACTAGGCAAAGCAAATTTTTTTTTTTCTTCGAGTACTTGTTAATTTTTTGTGATAATAACAGCCTTCTATATAGAAGGGAGGCGAGTAAACAAAAAAACTTATATGTTAAGCAGAACAAACTACACAGTTCACAACTATGTGCAGCAAGACAAATGACCAAAGATGTTCTCTTACTTTCCTTGTACCTTAGGAGAATGCGGTTACAAGGACAGTGCTGTTGGATATTAGCTGCAGGAAGAAGATAGGAAATAGTGTGTAAAATGTAACCTTTATCCAAAGGTTTCAGTTATAAGCATTAACATTTTGACACTATTTTTGAAAGAAAAGAAAATATTCCTCATATACATCACCATGTTTGCACATGAATTCACGTACTGACCTTGACAACCAACTAGTTTCTTGGAGGACAAAGGAACATGTTAAAAACAAACACAAGTCTAATATCCTCAGAAAGGCCCCCATAGATATGTGTATTTAGTAACGACGTACACCCACACATGCACAACACAAAAGTTTTATTTTTGTGTCCTTCTTCCACATAGCAACACTTGGTTCATAGTTACAATGGTTACTTTTAAACCTTTATCCATTATATAGTGACAACAATATACACTGAATGAACCCACAGATCTCTCCCTGCAACAGATGACCAGTAAGGCATACAAATATATTTTAATCTAAGGGAAATCAGCTGGCACTGGTATTCTTCAGAGAGATTTTTCACTGGCTAAGGATTTCTCATGGAGACTTTCTCAATTTTCCACTCACAACACAGAGTTCACTCACAGTAATACCAGCACTGTGACAAGGTACGTATCTGTTACAAATAACTGGTCTTTAAAAGCATTAGTCTACAAGGTAAACTAGATTTTCTACACTAACATTCCTTGACCTATTTTAAGACAACTTCAAATAATCAATGTGGTAAATAAAACTAGAGCCGCTTTCATCATAATTTTAGTTGAGAGCCTAAGGAATTGCACACTATGGAAAGCAGCGCTTAAATTCTAAGCACTTCAGTAATTACTTCAGATGCTGCAGACTGGTAGATCAAAATAACCAGAAGAGAAAACACATCAATTGTTTCAGGACACACAAACCACACATCAGTTGAAATGCACCTTGTGACATTATTGGAAAAGAAATATAAATAAATGAGTCAAATTGCAGAAAAATAAGGATGCATGTCCAATGAGTTACTAGCTCCCCCTTGTGCTTAATTTTTGAAATCATAATCTTTCCCCAGTCAAAGAAAAACCCTTGCACACCTCCACACAAGTAAACAGCAAAAAGAAAAAAAAAAAAAAAAAAAAAAAAAAGGAAAACCCCACACCTTTATTTTGTAACAAATACGGTTTAATAAAGCCAGATACACAACTGGAGAGTAAAGTATATGAATCAAAATACCATATGGTTATCGGATATAAACAAGCCAGGAGCTCCCTACCCTCAGTAATACAGCAAAACATAAAACACCACCTTTACCATAAAGGGCTCGTTTTTTGATTAGACAAATAAGACAAAGGACTAGAACATACATTAATAGTGGGAAGATAACAAGGCTAGCAGAAAAATCAGAACACGTAATCAATTAAATGCATCCGATGCTAGATAATGTCAAATACTAACAAAAGCAGGTACAAAAAGTAAAAACAACAGGAGTAACTCATATCAAGAATATCCCAACCTTCTTCTAGGCTAAACAGCAATGGCAAACCTTAAGACAGAATTAATTCAATCTGCCCGTGGAGAGCCCTCTCCTTCACTGCTTTTGACTGTTCAAACGCTACTTGAGACTCCAACTAGAACATAATAGTCTCCATACAGTTCTCCATACACAAGACCAGTTTCTCTTCTGCTTTAAGAGCCTTAATAAGTCATCATTCATGTATCATTGCAAGCATATGAAATCAACTACATTGTTTCCCCAGCCTTTCTAATTCATAAATCCTTGGCGCAACTGCTGCATTTTCCCCACAGTTGCACTGACTTCCCAGTTTTCTTTCAATATTTTTTTTTTTAAACTAGTCATAGCTTATACAAGAATGCCAAGATTACCATGTAAGGGAAAGACTGTACAAGTCCTGCTGATTAGTCAAAACAGAAGTGTGTTAGGTCTTTCAAGTAGACCTGCCAATAGACTTAATGCATTACCAATAAGGCTTTTTAGATCAAAATGTTCTTTCTCTTCTTTATTCTTCTTTATTCCTGCCCTTTACTTTCCACCCAACTCTAAAACTAACAGTGTTAACTTAGAATTATTCAGGTATTTTTTCTGCCAAAATAGGTATCCAAATCTTATGCCTCTCCTTTTTTTATTTAATTAGCATAAAGGCATCTCTGGTCAGGATGATTTATCTTTAAGAACTGAGAAAAACATCCTTCATTGACTGCACTGCATTTCCCATATGCATCTTACTGAAGAACATTATTTTGCAATGCTATATACAACATTTCACGGAAGATTGACCTCACAGATTTAGCTTCTTACTGAGTCAATATGTCTTAGAAGCACAGCAATGGGCTAAAATCCTCAAAAATGCTTAGAATGCTTAGAGTTGAATGGGCTTTTATGTCCATAAGATAGTTAGGTAACACTATAAATGTCACTAAATTTTCCCTCACGGCAGTCTATCACTACTTCTATTTTCTTATGTACTCTATTTCCATGCACTATAACCTTACACTTCACAAGCTAATAAGAAGAGTTGAAAATAGCTAGAACTCATGACATAATTTACACTGAATCCAAATTGACTGCAAAACCTACCAAGCACAGAACAGATACTGACCTATCTCCCAAAACCAGTAACAGAACCTTGTATTTGTGAAAAAAACAAAAACAAACAAAAAAAAAACCAAACAAACAAAAAAAGCCACCAAAACAACCACCACACAAAGAAAATTGACAAAAATTAGAAGTATGCATTTGCCTGAGCTGTTCCAACACATCTAGTTGGAGCACAGTATAAAATCTGAAGGAGAGTCTATGATTTGTAGCATTAAGCCTGAGCCAATAAGACTTACCTGTGAAATAGCTCTGACCTAATGGCTTGAATGTGTAAGTGGCCTTCACAGAAGCTTATCTTAAGTATTACAACAAAACCTTTATGCTGAAAAGAACTGCAGACTGCCACATGTAATCTAATGTACTATAGATTTACTCTGTTTACAAGACAGAAAACTCTTAAGTGCCAGACTGAGTTCTGGGTTCGTTTCACCAGTTTATTTTCATGAGATCATAAAGATGATTATTTAAACAATTCAGTGTATGTATGATTAATAACGAACTCCAGATGACTTACTCTTACCTGTGCTATGGTAAACAAAGATGTACGAAAATGGTTCAGCACTTCTCAACAAAAAAATGACAAAGTTTATTTGCCTGAGTTGATGTGTATATGTTGCCAGTCTGCATTGCAGGCGAGTTTGACATGTAATAATAAACATTCTGAGGGCACTTTTCCAATGTAAGATACATTTAATTCTGATTACTGTTGCTAAGAGGATTAAATAGATCCTTTTTGTGAGCCAGACTGGAAATTAAAAATGTTTAATTAATCTCTGTATGCTTTCTCCTATAATTAAATGGTTGAATTACAATGATCTAGAGAAATGGGAGTACTAAAAAAGCTGCAGGTACTGTGGTGAGACTCTATTTATAAACAAAATCATACAGGTCAGAAAAAAGTAAAGTATTTCTATAAATAGAAATAGTATTTCTGTTATTTCTGCTTCCCTCCTGTAATTATACTGGCATGTAATTAAACACTGGGGCGTAATGGAAAAGATGTGAAATAAAAAAAAACTGAGAGACTGAAATCCATCAAAGTACTTCTGGCACAAGAAGCAATACAATTTAGAGGAAAGTTTAAGATCTCCCTAATTCAGAGAGTTTGAGGGCTATGCAAATATAGGTGGTAGTAGAAACTTCAAGCAATTTGCTTCAACACCTTCAAGTAAAATTTAGGTTACACTGTGTAATTGGAAATAATCAAGGCTACTGATGTGACATTTTTAGTATACCAAAATGAAAAAAATCTTAGTTGAATTGAATAGTGGCCCTGCAAAATATAACAGATCAATCTGATTGACCTAGATAATCTTTCCTATTCTTATTATCTAATTAAACATAAGACACTTATAATACCCACTTTATTTGAAAAACACCCCTAAGTCACATGAAACTTTAACATGCTTCTTTTCTCAGTTCATAAATATTTTAGCACTTCCAAGTAAGACGACACATTAAGCAACAAGCAGCTCCGTCCAATGAACTGTTAAGAACAGGTAAGGCCATTGTGTACCACAGTCAGCAACTTGCACTGTTCAGCTATTGCAGAATGTTTCTATGACCAAAGATGATATAAGAATCTAGAAACGGAGTTCCCTTCCCTGCTACCCAGACAGCCACTCAGAAAGACAATTTGGATCTACTGTCCAGAAGAGTATTAAACACTGAAGAGATGTTCTGAACACTAAGAGGTGACTATGAGAAGCTATTTAGCTCCAAAAAAGGTCTGCAGGGGACGGCGAGGCCTTTAGGGCTCACAGTGCTTTCTGTAGTGAAATAATCAATAGATACAGGCCTATGACTCAGGATACCACAGATTTTACTTATGTAATAAATCATTTCTCTTGATGTGCAAGCTTTTGAAAGGCTTAATGGTAAAAGAATCATGCATATATATATCCGAGACCCACTTTATGTAATAACATACATCACTACATGGTATGAAACTTTTTTGCCACATCTGACTGCACTAATAATCATGAGTGAAATTGTTTATGTGCAAATTTTAAGTTGAAAAACCATCGGTGTAATCAGAGTTCTCTTGATATAAGTGTTCATATTACCAGACATGATTTTTGTTGCTGAGTTGATACAGACATATTCAACAGGTTAAATCATATATGCTGTATTGGGAGCCTTGAAGAAGACATTGTATTCAAGGAGTTATCTTGAACAGGCCATGTCTGCTCTACTGGGCTCGAGAAGCCTTTATCTTATCAATGTAATCTATAACTTATGTCTTTAGGAAATGTAACCTAGGTGGATGAAGGAGTGGAATGTATTGATCCTGACCAAAAGACCATTGCATGTTTAGGAGTTAATGATCCACATTACATTTGACCTGAGTAGGAACAGGCCTGTGCTGTGCTGCACAAACTCCCTGGCTGAAGGATGAACTCAGCCAGCTCACCATAACAGAGGAGCCTGCAGGCTCCTTCAGTACCAATCACCACTTGGTACTGGTGATTAAGCCACCTACATGGCCTTGCCTGTACCTCAAAGTGCAGCAAGAAGTTCTCCTGAGAACATTCTTTAGGAATAGAACTGTTTTCTTGTGAGGAAATTATATATTAGCTTAAAGGTCAAAAATGGGAGAGCTTTTCTCTGTGGACATAATGTGTTCTGCACAGTGCATTGCGGGAAAATACACCTGGGCTCCATTGGATGCTGCATGAACACAGAATGCCCAGCATCTGAAGGAGTGTAAGATTTTTACATTCCTCTTATTCTTGTTTGTTAAGCAGTTATCTTATTAAGCCTTTTTTTTTTGTCAAGCCTTTCTTTTTGAGATCCAGAAAGAACCTGTACCACCTCTCCCCATCCACCCCCTCTGGTGGCGAACACGTGCCTAGGGGCAGCTTTTGCACTCATTTCCTAAAGTATATCTGAGCAAAAGCTCATAAGCCACAAGAAAAGTTTCATCCAAAGATGTTTTGGATATGTTAATCCATTGTATATTTGTAATGAATAAATATACATATATATATATATATCTCTTTCTCATCAACTTGGGAAACAACTTTTTCAGAGTCCAGAAAACTGCAAACAATCTAAAAGTAATTCTCAGTACTTTGGGTGTGTTCACAGTACGAAAGCCACCTTCACTTCCAAATATTACAGAAAAAGACACAGCTAAATATTGAACTTGTAAGATACTCAGAAGTATAATTTCACTTATTAAAAAAAAAATGCAGCAAAAAAAACTTACTTGTATGAGGTCTAAAATGCCAAGCTCGCTTTCTGAAGAATCAACACAGAAGACAAAATACAAGGTAGCATAGTGTCGGTAAATTAGTTTGTTATCAGATCCACCTATTAATCTAAAAAGGAAAAACAGGAAAGCTTAGTTAGCATCTCAGGATAAGCTGAGCAAACCCTCGCAGTTATTTCAGTTAATAGGAGACCTAGTGTTAATGGCTGGCTGGAGCTTTCCCAAATGCAACTATATAACAACTTTTATTTTGTGATAAAATTAGATGGAGAATACTAAGTACTAAACCAAGTTACATTTACCACACAGGCACAGTTATTGTTATCCATATGGATAATAATTACATCAACATATGCAACTTTTTATTAGTATCAATTCAAACAGATCATGCAGCTTCATCAAAAAATAGGTATTAAATGTACTTCCATTACACATTAGTGTACATGCTGTACAGGGATTAATCTGCTTTACAGATTAACAGAGAGTATGGCTGTGAATCCTTCCCTGCCCTTCTCAGAGGAGTATCAACAGAAAAAGAAAGCTATAATGCAGAGTGGCATTTGGATTATGGGAAAAGCCTTAAATCGGGTTTATGGTCCACTTAGTAACCATGTAACACTCTTGTGCTACAAAATGTTTCATACCTTGAGAAATAAGATTGTACTACAACCAATAGCTTGTGATGCAATGTTAAAGTCACAGAAGCAATTACATTTTTATGCACTCACTAATCATCAAGTTACTGAACAAGAAAGAGGTCAAAACAGGTATTTCCTTCCACTCTTCTGTTATAGCCTTTGCAAAGAAAGTACAGAAATCATAAAAAGAGATGTTCTTGGATCACCAATCTTTGCTGCGAGCAGCAGGAGGCCCACTCAAATAGAAATGAAAATATTTTGTAGCCTGAAACTACACGGCTACAAACATCATAATTCTCCCTTTATTCTGTACCAGAACTGAATCACCTTTTTGGTGTATCATAATTTATCCCTTTAGTTTCTGCCTTTAATATAGGGAAAGTATACATTGATAAATAAAAAAAATGAGAAAACGTTTAGGTCACTTTTGCTTAAGCACATTGCTTTGCATTGATGCTTGGGTGGGGGGAGGAAGAACTCTTTGTTCCTCAAGAGCAGGAACAACGTTTAAGAAATATCAGACAAAAATATTACAAACGAATGTGAAAGTGGAAAGAAATGGCAATTAAACTTTCCTCTTTTGTGCTTTATTTACCCAATTCTTTCAAATACTTTAGTACCCTGAGTTAGTATATATAAACTGTTGAGGCCTTTGGTTAAACTGCAACCTATAAAGTGATCCCTGTCCTGAAAAAAAAAAAAAAAACTGAAAAAAAATATATTGAAATGGTAATTAATTGAGCAGTAGGAGGAAAGCCAGAATTATGTCCCCTGTTTTAGTTTCTTTTTGTTGCACAGCTGTGATTTTTTTAAAAGGCTCTAAATGGCTTCTGTCTTTGACTTACACAATTCAAGCCAGCATGCTTCCAGCTTGAAATCATCTGCAAGAACCTAACAGAATCACCAGTTGAGTAGCTGGAAGAGAACTATTTTAGTTTAAAAAATAATAAAATAAAAAAAACAGGAATCATCTTGATCGGGAAAAAGACATCATAGCTGACAAAATACAGAGAAGCATTTAACTGACTCTGCACACAGAAAATTAAGGCATTAACATACTAACTTTCAGTAATCAGAAATTTCCACAATTACAGTATTTAATGGACTGTGACAATACCTATACTGGAGATCATGAGCTTTCTCCACCAATTATGATCCCTTTTCCTAGAAGGTGGCTTTGTAACTATTTACTCTTGATGACTAATATCACAAAACAAAACACTTTTCCATTTCAGAATTTCTTCTCTTCAACTAAAGCAAGACCACATTAAAAAGAAGCAACCAAGATGATTCAAGAAAGAATCTAGAGACAGAAGACATTAAGTCTGGCTTTCCTCCTACCTTGCTCTACCTATATTAATTAAATATCTTGGTTGAAGCTGCAATAGTTAGCACATTTAAAACCTACTTTTTTTCTTCCTAGCTTATACAGCAAGTCTGAACCCTGGCAAAAAGGCAAAAGGAATCCTACCATCAGGGGCTGTACACTCAAACGTTAGAAGCTCAAGCCAAAGCAAATATTTCAATATTTTCAATGGGTATGGCAAATGCCAATGCCTTTTCAATTGAGGCCAGAAATCTTTAGCTTGATTATAAAGAAACTGGTTACATACAATCTGCCTGTTTCTTCCCCATTTGTGTTTGAAACAATTATAGCAGTAGATATTACTTATTTCAAACTTGATACTTACAATCCTCCTTCTAGGAAATTACAGACATTTTCATCACGTTTTGATACTAAATGGAAAGTTTCTCGGATAATTTGTTGCTGCGTATCTTCACTCTATGAAAGAAAACATATTTTGCTATCAAGTTAAAATGGATTAATTAACAATACACAGCACACACAACTAAGAAATAGAACACAAAGTATATCAGCACACAAACTACTTCAGAAGCCTTAAATCTGCCAGTTAACAAGCAGCATATCGTTTGCGTCATTTCAACACAAAAAGACATTTTTACAAGTTAAGTTGCAGAAGAATACATTACTGAGAAAGAACTGTGAAAAAAAGTGACTGGTTTTAAGAAACTGCTAAAAAAAAAAAAAACCACATCAAAAAATAGTTTCTTCAAGTAAACAGAAAATCTTCTCAAGTATTCTGAATTTTTTGTATTTCCACTGTAGCCTGAACAGCTACAGACATGCTTTGAAATGACTTTCACCCATGAACAGGGCAGGGAAACAGTCTCAAAATCTTGAAGGGAGTGGGGAAGCTAGAAATCCCACAATACATAATTCTTTCAGAAATAGTTTAAAATGCAACAGCATCATGAGCAACAGCTTCTCCTAAGCCATTAGATTTCCTTCTAGCAGATCAGAAACATCACTTCCGAGTTTGAATTTGCCTGACTCTTCTGGAGTCCCCACTGTGACTCCATCATTCCTGCACACTTACTTTTGCTACCCATCTGTAAGAGCAGCATTTTTAACAAGCCTGTTCTTTCATAATAAGGAAAATATAGATACAATTCCTAAAATCCTGCATTTGTTTTACTGCACAGAACCCTAAAGTTATCAAGCATAGATAGCCCCCATCCCTGCCCAAGCATGTAAGTCCGCATTTTAAATCGTTATATGAACTAACACTCTAAGCAAAACTGGTATGTATCTTAAAAGCATTTTCAGCTAGAACCCTGCATGACTGCTAAGCAAAGCAAGCCTGGCATTGGTGTGGTTCATATTCATCACTTTAAATTCATACGTCATTTTACAGAAAACCTCTAGGATCCACAAAGACATCAGCAAATGGCTCCAGCAGAAGTAAGTTGTTCCATAAAATGCAGAACAAGAAAATGCAGGTTCCTTTGGTTCTATAGTTTGTGTTCCTTAAACTGTGCCTGCCTTACCCTGCTGCAGTTATGTCAGTTTTTTCCGTCACATGTTCCATGGTAGTAGGAAAGAGACAATGTGTCTTTTCTCCTTAAGAAATTGAGATACCGAGTATTTAAAACAACTTTTGTTTTCAGAATCTGGCCCTATTCACGAAGTTGTTCAGAAACTTATTTTTAACTTCGAAATTATGGCCACAAGTCTATATTCTGAAACACAAAACCAGGTTACATATATCTTCCTATTTAATTGCCATGAATTATTATTTTTCTACCCAATTGCAAAAGATTATTAACCTCATTTTATGCAGTAGAAAATCTTCCCATTCTCATATATACCAGGGAAAAAACATTACACACATTTTACAAGTTTTGGTACAATGAAGCAAATACCTCTTTCACAGATCTGACCAAATTAATTTCTCTAGAAAGCATGAGATGGTTCCAATTGTAGAAAAAAACCTGATATTTACCTCCAGTACTTGTTCAATTGATATAAAGCTATGGTTAAGTTTCAAAAAGTCCATAAATAAACCCATCTTATTGAAGTCACACACAAAAAGATAATCAAGACAATTGTATCTGTTTCTGTGGGTCATGAAGCTTTAGTGAAATCACCTAACCATGTAATTTCTTAGTCTCATTTGGTATTCACATTTTCAAAATTTCAAGGTGTTCTGTTTATACAAACATATTACCCTACTTTAAGCATTGAGGATTTGTTCTAATTCCAGTTATGATAGTAGTAAAGTAGAATGGAGTTGACAAGGAAAATCTGGTATCTTCCCGCCATTCTCTCCTCTCCTTGCTCTTCTTCTCCCTCCTAGGACTTTTGATTACTCAACAGTAACAGAACACACAAAAAGATAATTACATTTGAACGAAAAATGAGAATGGAAGTAAACTGTTTGACATTAATCCAAGTTTTGTATACCTTTCCAAAGTCTTTCATCTACCTATTTAATTGTTACCTCCACAGGCAGGAAAAAAACAAAAGGAAAAAATACCCACCAAACTTTTTTAATAAGTTACTGTAGCGCTGCAACAGAACAGAGTAGGGATGCACATTAAGGGGAATGCTTATCAGTATGTGTAGGTGAGAATATTCCATTTTAATCTTTAAATTAGAAACGGTAAACAAAAGACATCTGATTGGTAACCCCGAACTGGTAAGAAAAAAAAAAAAAAACAGGTTCACAAACACAGAATTTCCCAGTATTGCTTTTCTAAGGAGAAGGGATCAAATTTACTCATCCACAGCAGAGACCTGTATCAGTTGCATGCCTTTAATTGAAAGCCTGACAGTGCAAACTGAAGCGTCAGGGCCATCATTTCTGCTCTGAGATGTAGATTCATCCCATCCAATAAAGTTAAATATTACTTCCCTAATAGCCAAAATTGCAAGTAGCCAGAAATCCAAGTAAGTAATAACACTAATGAAAGAGAATATTTTGTTTACATAATTATGGGAAGCATCAGTTTTTCCCCTGTGCTTTAATGCACAAGGTCAGCCTAAGCAGAGCTTAGCCTACTCGCTAAGAAATACAGTACATGACCACAACAGTACCTCAAAATCTCTTATCCTTGAATTAAACCAACTGTTTCCATATTGTTTCTTAATTCCCTGTGGCTGCACTTTCTTTTCATTGATATCAAGTGCATGTGCTGCATTTTCAGAGCTGCCTTGCTACTTGCCTTCTCCCATGTAAAAGAATATACTATTCTACTTTGTAACGTTTCTTTTTCATGTCAACTGTATTTTTACAGTACTCTGAAAGTTTCCAAAGGAAAAGCCTCTGCTTATTGAACCTATCAGTCTCGCAAAACTCATCCTCCCAACTCTAACACCTCTGCCACAGCATGGAGACAAGCAGCCCTACATCAGAGAGCCTGAAAGCCAGGCTACAAAAGCGCTTCCATGAATAAGTTCAGAGAACCCAGTCTGCCGTTGAAGGAGACTCCCTTCCTTCACCTTCAGCCCCTACCAAAGGACAATTTCCAATGAAAAGAGCACTGTCCGAGAAAACAGCTTTTTTCCGAAATCCCATTTTCCTTGCTGACGGCTCTTACACGTCCTCAGCACCCCCCCATCTTCCCAACACCACAGCAGCAGGGGCGCCGGGGCGGGGCCGGGCCAGGCGAGCGGTTTCCCCTTACCCCCCCCCCAAAACCGCCGGTCCTGAGGAGACCCCCGCCGCCTCAGGAGGCCACTCCCCACCATCCCGTCCCCGGCTCGCCCGTACATAGCGCTGGTAGAACTTGGAGAGCCGCGGCTTGCCGTGGTTGTTGAAGATGAGGATGGCTTTGATCATGGTGGGACGGGAGGGCGGCGGCCGCCGGGCTCGCTGCCTTGCGCCCTCCTCTTCCTCTTCCTCCTCCCGCCCTTTCCCCCCGCCCCCGCTCTCGGGGCGGCGGCAGCCGGTCGCGCGCACCAGCCGGTCGCGGCGTGAACGGTCGCACCGCACGCACGTGACGCCCCCCTGCCCCGTCACCTGACGGGAAGGCGGTGTCCCGCGAGGGACGTCACTTCCGCTGGGGAAAGCAGCATGGCGGAAGCGGAGGAGCAGGCGCTGCCTGCATCGCCTCAGGGCGAGGGCCGGAGCGAGGGCGGGGAGGAGGCCCCGGAAGGTGGAGCGGCAGCGGGGGCTGCCGACCCGGCGCCCCCTGCGGCCGGGTCGCCGGGCACCGAAGAGCCCGCCGGTGACACGAAAAAGAAAAGTAATGGGGCGAGAAGTCATCGCCGGCGGGCGGGCGGGCTCGTGCGGTGACGGGCGGGCGCGTTGGCCAGTCGGCGGCGGGAGCGGGTGGCTCTGGCCAATGAGGCGGTGGGTAGGTGGGTGGGTGGGCGGCCGGCCGGCCCTAACGCATGCCCCTCCCCCGCAGTTGACATCCTGCTGAAGGCCGTGGGCGACACCCCTATCATGAAGACCAAGAAGTGGGCCGTGGAGCGGACCCGGACCATCCAAGGCCTCGTTGACTTCATCAAGAAGTTCCTCAAGCTGATGGCCTCCGAGCAGCTGGTAGGCGCAGGTGTACCTGGTGGCCCGCCTGGCCTGTCCAGACGTACCCTGCGGGAGGCCAGGAGGCAGCCATAACAGGGAGCTCTGCTCACCCTAGGTCCAGGCTGTCACACCTTGCTGGGAGATTCTTTGCATCTAGGCTATGGCTTTTAGCAGGAAACTTGGCATAGGAGCACTAGTAAAACTGTTCAAAGTTCACGTCTGTCATGGTTTAACCCCAGCCAGCAACTAGAACCATGCAGCTGGCTCACACCCCCTCTTCCCCCTTCACACCCTCTTCTCCTGCCTCACACCCACCCCACTCCCCAAGAAGGGTGGGGAGAAGAGGGAAGAAAGGAGGAAAAAGGGAGAGAAAAAAGCCTTGTGGGTGTAGATAAAGAGTTTAATCGAAACAATAACAGAAAAGGAAAAATAATAATGACATGGTTCACTTCCACTGTCTGGTGAACTGGCACCATCCTGAGCAGTGATTGCTGTCCCCCCCCAAGCCCTGTACATCTATGGTGTGGAATATTTCATTGATCATTCCATCCCTCTGTCTGTGCTTCTATAGGAAGCTGAAAAAAGGCCTTGAATGGTGCAAACATCACTTAGCAACAACTAAAACCATAGGTATTATTGACATTCCTTTCACAGCAGTCACTAGAGAGAAAACTCATTCTTTCCCAGCTGAAGCTTGGGCAACACTGCAGTGTAACGTTGAGATGAGCTGTAGTGGTGTGGTTTAAATGTGCTTGGGTGCTCAGCTCCAGCCTTTGGGCTTTTTGCAGTGTCTCGATTTCTTCTTGTCTGATGCTGATGTGCAGAGCTCTGTGTGTGTTGTCCAGTGATGCATTTCACGGAAAGGTTCATATGCACAGTGTAACTATAGAAGTCGGGTAGGCAGTAGGAATATTTGGGAAAAAGTCTAAAGGGTTTGGGGTTGGCTTTCTGAACAATAATGTCTGTTTCCTTCAGAACTTCTCAAACAGTTTAGTTACTGTTCTAGGAGTGATTTATCTTTTAAAATGGATAGCCTGGAAATGTTCACAGTTCGGCAGCACGTTACTGCCTTCACTATTCCTTCCTGGGAGGCCCAAGTGGACTTCTGATAACATTGGAAGAGCTGGAACAGAAACCAGAACCTAGTACAGAACCTAGAAGCCAGAAATTATTACAACCAAAAATATGGTTGTACTAATTTTGCGATTAGCAGTAAACTCTTAAATGAAACCTTGGAGTGCATGATTGTTAAGATGTAAAGTTAAAGCTAGACTCATTAAAACAGTCAAATGTGTAGCTAAAGTGTAGATCAAAGTGCTCTGCTCTTGGTCTGGAGGCTCTTATTTAAGCATATAGTCATAAACAGTTCCACCAGCCATCTCTTTCACTGGGAAATCGTGAAGGGTTTCTTTTTCCCAGGGCTAATATCTCAAAGAGGAGTAATAGGTCAGGTATTTACTGTTCATGGGTATTCTAACAGTTTAATTAACTAGCTGCCATCTCAGTGTCTCAGGAAAAAAAATACAGGAGCATGGAGTCGTCCAGTGTGATTTAAGCTTAAGGTTATACTTCACGAACAAAGCCATGGGAGTTTTATAACTCTTATTTGGAAATAGCACATAATACCCTACTTCACATTGCCATCTCACACTGCAGATCCCAAGGCCCTTTTTGATATTATGGACAGGCTGCTGTATGCATGTATATGTTTGGAGCAGGAAGTGAGAAAGATGACTTTAAAAAAGAACAAAAGAATTCTAATTTCATGGTTGCTGTTCTAATTGCACAAATTTGAAATAGCGGGAATAGTTTGAGTACTTGAAAGAAGAGCAAGAACTAAACCAGTGAGTTCACTTCGTGCTGCTGTAAGGGAGACTAATGGGTCAACTTGCAGGAGAAGGCAGTCAGCATGCTTGCTGTGGCTTGGCCAGTCAGAGGTGACTCCCAGAAGTCATGTTGCCCCTCCACACTGAAGTGAAAATACTACTTCGTGGCATTTTGGTGTGGACTGTAAAGATTATAAAATTAATGGTGAACAGAGGACAGATGTATCCAGCTCTGGCTGCAGAATATTTCTTCTATGTGATCTGTGGGAGATCTCCATCTTCTGTTTTCTTTTCTTGCAGTTCATATATGTAAACCAGTCTTTTGCTCCATCTCCAGACCAAGAAGTTGGGACCCTCTATGAGGTGACTTTCATCTTAAATATCCTTTGCAAATGTGCTTAGCAGAACTTAACAGTACACTTCTGGTACTTGAAATCTGTTACTGCCCCTAGCTATGCTGGCAATGCCTTGTATGTTAATATAATATGGTTGATACTCACAGATCTGTATGAACGTGATATAAAGAGACATGACTTCATACCGATCTCTGGAAATGTGTTCCTTTACATGCAGTATGTTGTCGTGCTTTCCATTATAATGGAGAGCTTTGTTATAAGTTACAGTATTCCATGACACAGTTATCTGGTGAGGGGCTTTTTTGTTTGTTTTCCTTCATGTATAAGCTAGCCCATGAATAATCTAACAGCTCTTGTTTTGTTTTCTGTTTTTTCTTGCAGTGTTTTGGAAGTGATGGCAAGCTTGTACTGCATTATTGTAAAACCCAGGCATGGGGATGAATTACAAGCAATACAATTGTTTAGGTGTTGTTTTCAAAAATGGAAAAGGGATTAACTTTCTTAAACTCAACTTGTAAACACACAGAAAGAAGGATTTTTTGCATTTCTGCTTATGACTGTACATTTATAAAAATGATGCAGATGAACAGCAAAAAAGAAGAGCTACCTAGGCTGTCTGATCATGTAGTTTTTCTTCTGACGTACATCTGAGGTACAGAAAAAAATCTGCATCTGCCATCTATAAAGTAGAGCCAGTTCTCTTGCTGCTGAGTTCTCAATTGCTGTATCTGAAGGGAAACTGTTTCAAAGTTGTCTGGAGGACTGGACAGCTCTGTCAGTCTGTATGCTGTACTGAAGAGAAAAGTTCCTTTTTATTAAAAGGGATGTTTATTGTACATGTAGCCTGGGATTCAGTCCACTTCTGACATGTTGTATGTCTGTTATGTGCGTTCTATTCTTTGTGAAGTCTTCATCTTGAACACACATTACTCATGTCATTTCAAGACAGTATTTTGATTTTTTTCTCACAATTAATATGTAGGTATTGGTATATAATCTAATTACTTCACTCTGTGCCTTCATCGTGTTTGTAATCTAAGTATCTCATTTATATGGCACAGCATAATGATAGGCCTCAGAAATACTTGCCTCCTGCCCAAATCGTGTAGTGATTTTTTGAAGGCTGAACACATCAGCAGTTGCCAAGGTGTTTCTTCTGGCACTGTTTAATGACTAGCATCATTAGTTGTATGATGCAACTAACTGTTGCATCTTCAGTTAATGAAGAAATAGACATGAGGTGCTAAAAACCTATTCTGTATTCTTTTGGCTGCTGTTATTTTCCTCTTTCATCAGCTGCATGTTCCATCAATAAAATAGAATGTGATTTATATCCTTTTACTAAGTGATAACTTAATGAGGATTTTTGTTTTTTCATCCTGGAGAGGACTTGGTGCCTTGACTTGGGTACAGACCTTTGCTTTTATTTATTGCAGGGTTTGGATGTGGGGGATGGTTTTTTTGTGGATTTACTTTAAATGTCTGTTGTAGAATCTTTTATGTTTGTTTAAGCTGTACTAAATTAAATGCTAGTGGTTTGCTTGCCGAGTGTTCTTACACTAGATGACAGTTTTTGTCTCTGAGGTAATCTAGTTCTTTAGCACATGCAGGCAAAACAGCCTGTTCTAGTTTAAAGCATGCTTGTACAATACTCTTGAGCAGTTCATTGCAGTTTCATGTATAGGTGGCTCTTATGTGGTCTCTGCAACCTGTGTATCAGATTGTTTCCACCTTTGGAGGACTTCTGGAGAACTAATACTCAGCTGAACTTACTGACGTTGCTGCAGTTTGCATGCAGCCTGCATATATATGGCACAGGAACACAGGCACATGCCCTGAATGCTTGTTACGCGAATAGCTCGATATGTTCTACCACTTTTTAAGTGGAAACCCTGGGTTCGTTGGATTAAGCTAACAAGGCAGAATTGGTTGTAAACTTAAAACACTTCAAATAATCCATACGTGTGCCTGCTCAGAACCCTGATCTCATGAATCTTTGTCTATTGAAGAGAACTATTGCAGAGGTAAGCACTCTCTTAAATTGCCTGCTCAGTTACTGTGAGGCCAGCATAACCTTGCACAGCCACTAGAGGGTACGCAAGGACAAAGGTATTTGCATAGTTTTTCCTAGTTTGTTTCCCCCCCCACCCCCAGCCTTTTTCGTAATATGTCCACTTGCTGGCCTTACAAATATAAGTAGTTTGTTCTCCTGTGTGGCAGTATGTTTACCTAAGATAAGCTACTAGTCTGCCTCTCTTTAAAGAATGTTCTATTGGTGCCTTTCACCTCATTTGATCCTAAATGAAACTACTGATATACTGCAAATGTGCTTTTCAGAAGTGATGCAAGAAGATTGGGTTTTGTGTGTGTGTTTTTTGAGGGGGTTGTGTTTTGTTCTGTTTTTTTCTTTAAAAAATAAAAACAAGTGAAAACCAACTCAGATCTCAAGGTGAAGGAGGACTGTAGGTTATTGTATCTTGCCAGCTAATAGTAGAAGGTTGTCCTTCTGTCATCTATAGATAATTTTTATCATCTGGAGTTGAAAAAAAAAAAAGGTTTTGCCTCTATCGCTTCAAAGGTAATAGTCCAGTAGCATAAAACCCACAATAGTGGTTTGGATTTACCATTTTGTGATTCTGTGATTGCTTTTATTCACGGCATGCATTTTTGAACTTGGATAACTTTCTCATGAGGATTTGAATTATTCATTTACTTAAGATTCAACTTTTTCCTTGAACAATGTTTATTTATTAAAATTTCTGCAGCATTTTTCTGCTCCTATTATTTCTCCAGTCCCAACTAATTATTTCTTGGCCCCTAGTTTACCAGTGCACAATGACTACTCACCTGATCCGGCTCTTGCTTTCTGTTTACTGAATGCTCTAAGTGGCCCCCTTTATTCTGTTTCTTTCCTTTTAATGACTGCCAGTTCCAATTCTGCTAATTCTCCCCTGTAGTGTCTGTACCTCTTTATGGAGAGACTTCTCCTTTTTGCCACTTTTCTCTGTAGTTTTCTATCTTCCCACATCAGGAAGGTAAGTCAGTGCTTGTTTATCTGTGGTAACTCCTTAATGACCATGGGCTCTCTCTGTCTGAAGGCTCGGTGTGACTGTTTGACAGAAACTTTTCCTTGTGCATGTTCTTAAATAAGTCTCAAATGTAAATGTGTCAAGTAGATAATGTGTAGAGTGAACAAATAAATGATTAGCAGCACGTTGCTTGCAGAATTTGCAAAAGGCATGTTAAATCTAATACTTTAAAAAGTGACAGTTACAGCATCTGAAATCATAGGTGATCCTGAAATGCTTTAAAATGTATGTACTTACCTCTTTAAAAAAGAGTAATTCCAGTGAACTGGAAACACCAGAAGTTTAAGTAGAACATGAAATATGTTCTCTGTATTCAGTGTGCTTTGGGCAAAAGTGTTGACTGTATAGTTTAAGTG
Organism: Numenius arquata; assembly: GCF_964106895.1. Classification (NCBI taxonomy): domain Eukaryota; kingdom Metazoa; phylum Chordata; class Aves; order Charadriiformes; family Scolopacidae; genus Numenius; species Numenius arquata. The sequence goes on from NC_133616.1 coordinate 70,529,858, forward strand.
ACTTCAGTTGCAATAGTAGGAAGAAAAAGGATCTGAAAGTAAAGGTTGACCTTTTGGGCAAGTCTGTGAGAATGGTATAAAAATATAAATATGTAGACTTAGAAGAGTATTGTGTTCCGCTGCAAGATGCTACAGTACTGAGCAACAAAAATGTATAATATATTTTAATTCACTTGATTTGATGTAATTGAATTAACAGAATAGGCAAATCAGAAAACAAAAAAACAGTAAATAAACTAGTTTTTAAAGATGGAGAAATTAAGTACTGGAAACGAAAATTATGCTGATTTTATGAAATGCTTAGTTCATCACAACATCCTGATACTTAACTGAATTTTGCATAGCACTATTTTTTTATCCTGTTTCCAAGGCAACAGTCACCAAATTCAAACCTTCTAAACTGGGAGGCCTTATTTATATGAACTATTATTCAGAAAATGGTTTAGAGACTAGCATTCATTACAAATTTCTAATTTGTAGCTTCAACTAGTCTTAAAAGCACTAATGAAAGAGCTAAGTGAACTAAAGTAACTTGAAAGTGAAATGATAAAATATGTAGTCATATCACCTATGTGCATAATGAGCAAATGTAATCCTTACTTTTAAGTCTTGAGGGATTACTGTGAAGGTATTAATAGAAGATGTGTCTGTGTTAATTATCCCCACAACATAATCTTGAATGTGCTGATCTGCAGGTGAGGGGGATAGAAATCCACACATCAGTTCTGCAAACTCCTTCTCAACTCTAAAGCAGCTTCTGTGTATCCATTGCTGCTGTTCATGCTCGTTTTGCAGCTCAAATTCTGCTTCTGGTTACACGAGCTTTTGGCTTACACTGTTCTTGAAGTTCCTGAAGTCTTAATTACTCTTCAGGGATGTTGTACAAAGGTTACTCAAGGCATACTACAACATCTTCATACTTGGAGATGAGACAAAAAAAGGGGGGAAAGTGCCTTTAACTCTGGGTTTTTCATGGTGATTATGACTCCATTACAAGCTTATATAAATTCCATGTGCATTAAAAAAAAAAAAAAATAACCCACCAAACAGTGTTCTCAGCCTTGTTTTGTATTGCATCATCAAGAGAACAAAAACATTTTACAAGAAACTATGTTGAATGTGTTTGTTCTTATTTGTGGAGACCATGCGTCAGCTTTGCTAGCATCATTCTTATTATGCTCCCAAGGCTAAACGTCATAACATTCCAGATATTTTTCTTGTCCCTGCTTTGCACTTGTTCCAATAGCCATAATGCCATGAGATGCCAGGTGCATCTCACTGTATTTTAACCAGAAAGCTTTTAACTTGAGGCCAAAACACCTAGAGAGACAAAACTCATTTACAGGTTGTTTCATCCTAAAATAGGTGTTAAGAAAGGTTGACTAAAGGGAGACCAAAATAAGTACATTAAAAGCTTAACATTAAGCCAGTCACACTAGACTAGACTCAGTAGTGCCAGGAAGTTTTCTGGGACACTGTAGCTCAGTCATCTGTACAGTTAGTTGGTAGAACAGTTGCTAGCACAGATTTTGGCCTGTGCACAATTCAGGAGTTGGCAAGGCACCATTTCTGGTGGGCACGTTGGACGTGACCAGCCTGTTCTGGAGGTTAAAAGGTAAATAATGTGGTTGCAAACTGTTCTTTGCAAGTTTGCTTCTGTGCCAGAGGGCAGGCCTTGGGATATTTGTTAGTGGATACACAGCCCCAGTTTCAGGTGAGATTTGATTGCTTGTCCACACATTGAGAAGAATTAAACTTTGGGGAGAAAAACATTGTCCATCTTCAAGCTTCAGGAGCAGTCTCAGAACTCTTTTTAAATGGTTCTCCAGCTTTTCTTCCATGTAATCACACCATAGATGCTTGCTTTAAATGCCTACCAATAGCTAGATTCTGCAACAGTTTTTGTTAAGACTGCAGGTTATATACGGTGAGGAATTACTACTTATACATCTCAATTCGCTCATACCTTTCCTTATTAGAAGTAGTTAATTAGTAAGATTTAGGAAAAACTAGAGGAGTCTCAGTGTCCTTGCTGTGTATTTTCTCATGTAATAGTTCCACATGAATATTATTTTTATATATATAAAAAAACCCATATCATCAATTGGACTGAGTGAATATAGTGTTAAAATATAATTGCATGGAGGGCTTAAGCATAAAAAAATAAAAAAAAAGAGGTTCAAGTTACACATTCCAATTGCAAAAATCAGTATATGACGTTAAAGTAGACAAAAATGCCTTTCCCTCAAATCCAGTTTGGTAACAGAACTAATAACCCTAGCAACTCTTGGGAACTAAAATGCTTTAAGAGCTCTTCAGCTCTGAAACAGGAAACCTCAAAGAAGAGAAGGGCTCCAAACAGAAAACTACACAGTAAATATTGCCAGTGCAGAGAAGACTAGCCAGCACTTCAGCTTTCTCATCTAAATACCACAAGTTGAAAGAAACAGAAACTTATTTTAAAGTGTTTTTCTCAGAGAGATAAATGTCAATATTTTATATTTTATTTATAACACATGCCTAGTGTACTAACCTCCCACCAAAAGTGGATCAAAATTATTTCTTCCGAGAGTCCTTTCTGTGCTGTGTGGTTTAATGTCTCACAGCTCTCCAGTATGGTTTATTTTTTCTCCTTCAGCGGTACACACACTGCTTAGTAGTTGTTAGTGTTTTCAATGTATGGCATGACTTAGTATGTGATGCCCTCATTTCACTCATTGATTACTGCATTTTGTATTCTGCTGACGTTTCACTGCATGATCTATGTTTGATACGATTTGTTCTCAGGCTTTTTTTTTTTTGGTAAATCACTGTGCAAGCAGCAGGTTCTCATGCAAAATCTGTTGTGTACTGAGAGATCAATCTCACTTTCCAGGTTGTTTGACTGAAGAACAGCTGCAGCACTGTTCCACAGCCCCAGAAGGAGTCATCCCATCTGGATGTAGGGCTCCACAATGATTTAGCTTGGTCTTCCAGATCAGAGTTTGGGAATTGCGGTTTTAGATAGTGTATTGCGTCCAAATAGCAATCTGAGTGACGTCTGCAACAAACATTTGCTTATATCTCCTCCCGGTTATAATCCAAAAGGTCTCCTCTGTGCAATTGGCATCCTTCCAAGAGTTCAAAGACCTTGATGTGAAATGGCAGGGACAGAACTCTAGGTGTCATAGACTGAGGCACTTCAGGTTTTTCAGGTGCCGGATGCAGTCCTTCTTAAATCGTACAAAGCTTAAAGGAACGGGCAGTAACCCTTTTGTAATGCTTTGGGGCTACAGGACACAATGTTGTATTTCAGTAAGGTAGTTTCCTTGGCACAGGTTATTAACCTTTTATCTGTATCATGATCTGTGCGGTTAAATACTCTCTTCTCTTAAAGCTCCTCAGAGAGGTAATGCCATTGAGTGATGTAGCCCCAAAACTTGCACTGCAGCTGCATATCCAGATTTTTCTCTTAAAATCCTCTGAGATTCTGTGCTTTTCACAAGGGCTGCATAAGGTGAAATACAGGAGAAGACCTTAGACCTTTTTGCTTCTTCCCTGGAGCTGCTTGCTTGCTTGCTCTTTCTCTGTAGCCTAAAGAATATATATCCACTTCAGGAACTGTGGTATATGACATATGAGTATGAAGTACGCATACCAGTTGCAGTGTTGCGTTCTGAGTTGTAAGATACCTAGATGTGAATTGCTGTGCCGTTTTCCTCAACTTTGGACTTACTTTAAAAATAAGCTTTAAGTAATTGGTCCTGAAAGGGACCTAAGCTTTTTGCTATAAAATTGAAAGCTACAACATCCCTTACATCTTTTGGAATAAAGCCTCCTACAGACTGAGTATTATTCTATAACAATAGAACAGTGAAAAATATGCACAATGGTTAATTTCTATAGGGGTATGAATATATGATTTTCAGAAATAAAAAGAAATGGGTAAAATGCAGTACACTGATTTATAAGAAACACAACTGAGAACGTGAAGACAATTCCCATGCTGTGTGGATTACAAACCTCTCTTTTCTTTTTTTTTTTTAAATTTTCAGTGACGGATATCCTCAAGTGACTAAAGCTAGAATCTGTCGACCACTGTATGTGCTCAGATCCTTGCACCATTTCTGTCAATGGGGTATAGGCAAAAACACAAGCTGGAGAGCTGTAAATATTGTTCCTAGTGATTTTCATGCAGTCAGGTAATCAACTCCTATAAAAGATTTCAGGATCAACAAGTAGTGTTGAAAGATTCAAAATGAAAAACTGTGTAAACACTTTGAATAGGAGCAAATAAAAGATAGTATTTTCTATTACTACTAGAGAAATTTATGGGATAGGTAAACAAGGAAAACACTTTGACAAATTAGTACAGCAATGTAGGTGAGCTAATAAACAACAAGAGCAGGTCAAAATGGCAATAAGTAGATCCAGCCTGATCCCATAGTTGTAACAGAGAAAGGTAAAAAACTGTCCTTTTGCTTTTACTAGCAGTATTTAAAAACATCGTTGATGATCCCATCAACATTGTGGCAAAGGAATCAAAGTTCTGAGGTTTCTGGGATTAACAGCAGAAGCATAATTCCTTTTTTATTTTTTTTTTTTTTTTATTTAAATGCCAGAACATCACCAAAGACACCAAGCACATGAGTGTAGAAATAAGCAGAGCAACATTATATCTGCTGGAAAATAATTAAAATCAGGTCTTGGGAATATCAGAATAAAACAAAAAAATCTTTTAAATCTTATCTCACTTTTCATTTCACTTTACTACCCATCCCATTTTGGTGATCCTTACAAGAACTTATTCTTGTAAGATATTTTATTCCTTTGGGCAGTGTTTCTGAAAACCCATAAAGTTATATGAATTCTTCCATTGAAACATATGGCATAGACACTAATTCTAACTCTTTGCAACCTACAGCAGTTTTAATGGTGCCCATATGTGAATATTCAAGCAAAGAATGGAAGAAGTGCTACTGCCCATACAATCTTTTGACACCAACCAATAGCTAAAATGGACCTGAGGCAAATTTCATTAAGAAATAAGGCACTTGTTCTTAACCATGAGTTTCAACAAGATACCAAGGTAAGTGATGTGTTTGCTCATTACCCACACTCTCCCAGGAAGACTGGATATTTTCTTATTTAACCACACCGCGGCTGTTGATATCAGTGCCAGGGTGTCCTGGTTGCATTTCAGAGTCTTAGGTTCTTTCAGACCTTAAAGAGTCTACTTGAAATCATCACAGTTCTCTCTCGCAGACACACACACACAAGCACAGCTTGTTAAAAAAAAGTAGCAATAAGGTTGGGTCTGCTTTCTGTGTGCTGGGAGAGATTCTGGAGTGGTGCCTGACAATGTACCTATGTACCTATTCAGTACATTCATTCGTATTTCACTCCAGTGCACCAGATCCCAGCCCCGTTTAAATCTACAGGGATGTATTCCTGACTGCAGTGGAGCCAGAAATTCATCCAGCCTCTCAAGTTGTAGCTACTGTATTCATGGTGCTACTTTTTCTCACACCTACTTTATGCAGCGATCAGGAAGAGGGAAGGGAGAGCAGGCACGCTAGAAATCCCTCCCTGCAACTGTCTCTAAGGGAAATCACAGGCTCCTGGTATTGTGAGCACCTTTATGCCTCAGAGCTGCAGCAGACCACACCACCAGTCTGCTTATTTCCAGCCCCACGATCATCAGGCAGACCTAAATAACTCAACTCGGGGGTATTTTGGTAGTTTGGTGGGGTTTTTTTCAGAAAGAAAAGATGTGGTTTTTTAAAGCACAGTTCTCTGACTTACAGTGAATTCCATTGCCAGAATTTGTGACTAATGAAGAACCTATTAACAGTTGAACTGCAAATGAAGACAGCCAGCGTGGCATCGGCTTGTTCTGCAGCCGGTGTATGGGTTTGACAGACTGAGGAGTGTGAGGAAGGCTTGTCCTCTTAGCCTGGCCTCCTTTGTCCCCTTCATTACATTTCTAGGTGCCACACCCAGTGCTAATGGTCACAGCAATCCTAAATGTGACTGCAGAGTGCGTGGTTTTGAAGGACCAGCACTTGCAACAGGCAGGCTGTATACATGTAACCTCCAGCGGCACTTTTCTGTGCGAGTTAGGCGCCAGTGTGTTTCGTTTTGCTTTCAAATAGGGCTTCTAGATGTATTTTTTCGCGAGGCCAGCCTCAAACTGGCCCTCCTGTGCTGCGGTTTATCTGCCTGGAGGCTTCTCCCGCTGTGATACGAGCAAGGAGGCAGCGGCGGGCCAGGCTTTGTAAGCGGCAGACCTCGTCCGGAGAGGATGAAGATGCGCACACACAAAGAGGCCTGGAAGGGAGAGGGAGAGCTGCGTGGAGGCTGCCGCCGGCAGAGATGCTTCCCGCCCGGCAGCGGCAGCCACTTCTTCTCTTCGTGTTCCCCCCACCGGGGATACCAGAGAGCCAAACGCCCGCCTGCCCCAGGGGTTAGAGACCTGCCCGGCACCGCCCCGGCTGGCTGGCCGGACTGAGGGCGACCGGAGGGGAGGCAGAAGCAGGCGGTGGGAGGTGAGCCCCCGCAGCCAGCCCCGGTTGCCCCCGCCCGCCGGGGTCGGTGGCCCCGCTGCCGGGGACGGGGACGGGCACGGCTGGCCGCGGGCCCGCCCGCCGCCGCCCGGCCCCTCCGCCCGCCGGGGCGCTGGTAGGCTCCCGCCGTGCCTCCCGGCGCATAAAGGGAGGCGACCGGCGACCGGCCGGGGGCAGCCGTTGGCGGCGATGGAGCAACCGGCGATGATGGAGCAGCCGGTGCAGACGGAGACGTGGAAGGCGCGGAGCCTGGAGGAGCTGATCCGCATCCTCCATCGGATATTCGCCGAGGACAAAGTCAGCGTGGAGGAAGTGCAGGAGCTGATGGAGTCCTACGAGAGCAACCCCGAGGAGTGGCTGCAGTACGCCAAATTCGACCAGTACAGGTACAAAAACACACACGCTCCCCCCGCCACACCGGAGCAGCCACCTCCCCCCGGCGCCGCGCCTCTCACCGTGCAAGCGGGGCGGCGGGGCAAAAACCCCCCTCACCGACCCGGCAGCACGACGCGGGGGAAGGGGGAGAGTGGGGGGGCGCGAATGGCAAAGCCCCCTCCCGGGGGGACCGCGCCGCGGTGCCCGGTGGCGGGGCCGGGCGGGGGCGGGGAGCGGGCGGGGCGGCGGCGGCCAATGGAGACACCGACGGTCCCCCGGCACCGACGGTCCCCCGGTTGCGGATCGGCGGGTCTGTCCCGTCGGGCGGGCGGGATGGGTGCCCGCCGACCCGCAACCGGGAGACCGCCATGTCGTCGTGCCCACGGGTAACCCACAGAGGAGAGAGAAACATGCTAAAGCAACCCCAAAAAATTTAGGAAAAAAAAGCCCCAGAGAAGCGTGCCGGCAGCAGAAACCGTTCCAAAGTGGGGTTTTGGTGTCTGTAGAGGAGCCGGTGCATGTTTTCCCGGCCTTACCGGTGGGTCAGGAGCCGTCTGCCCCCCACGCTTCAGACCCTTCCTTCTCCGGAGTTGAGGCTTTTTACTGCTTGCCAGGAGGGAGGAAAATACCGATTAGGGTTTTGAGTCACACCTACTTAGCCAACAAGAGATTTATTCCTGCCATTGGTGGCTTCCCTGTCTTAAATTTCAATATAAATAAATTTTATTTGAGCATTTCCTTTAAAAAAACCCACCCAAACTCCATAACTTTTCCTTTTAACCTTGCTATCATGAAAGCATCATTCTGGATTGCCTTTTTTAAACATCCTTTGAACTTGTGTTGACTATCCTCCACTCAGAACAAATCACAAAATTTGTAACAGAACATAGGAAACTAAGAATCGGAAAAACAAAGTGTGCTAACATGAGAAGTATGCATGGCAGCCTTTTTTTTTTTTTTTTTTTGGCCAGCCAGACCTGCTGTACAGAAATAACAGCACTTGTAAAGTTCAGTCAAATGCCAGCATTGATTGCTTATATTCTGACATAATAGAAAAAATATGTCTACCCAATATACGCACAAATTGTGGATGCAGTGAGAGGCAACATGTAGATATACATGTTATGCTTTAAAAGTAATTCATTATGAGCATTCTGGCTTGAGTAAAATAGAATGGTCTTATGGGGAAACTAATTAAGAACCACTCAGTTTACATCAGTGCACTTTCTGTGTGCCCCTGCTTGCATCTTTTAGGCAAGAGTGAGATGTCCTGTCATGAGCACAAATACTTGCTTCACTTGGCAAAGCAGAGTGCGAACAGCCATGACTAAAGCTAGCCTGAAATCAGAAGGTCCCACTGGGTTGCTTGCACCATAACAGCTTGAAGCACCAAGCCCAGATCAGAAAAACTCCACTTTGGAAATTAATCAGCAAAATCCCAGTCCCTTCTCTGGTGAACTTCTCAATAGAATAAGACGAGCAGCAACTGAGGGAAGGCTTGCAGGAGAGTACAAGGAAAGAAACATAAGATGTGGCTATCAAATATGTTTTCAAGCCCTGAGAGAAAATCACAGTCTAGAACATGCATATCAATAAAAAACCTTTAGAGGCAAGCTTATTCTGTGCCACCTGTAAGTTAGCACATGAAAAACCTCTAAGAAATTTTGCTCTGATAAACTTTGTTTAGAAGTAGATGCTGGCAGAAGGTACCCCACAGGTGTTTTATCCAGACACAAATTATGCAGTACAAGACATAGAACTTTCAGGAACAGAGTAGGAGGACCATGTACAGAAAGCCTGACATCTTATGTCTTTGTTTTTTTGGCTTTGTACGAATGAATGCTGCGTAACACAAAGAAAGCCAACAATATCTGAAAAAGAGCTGTAGCACAATGTAACCATGTATTTTTCTTGTTTCATTGCAGTCTTCTGTTTCTAATTATAAGCCAGCTGCTGAAGTGACTTCATTCAATAACTATTTTGATTTGAACCCGTCTACCACTCGAGTCTCAGACTCACAATTCCCAAACTCCAATCATCTATGTAATTTAAAAGCCATATGATTATAAAATATTAAATGTCTCTTTTTTTTTCTTCCCAGAAAAAGAACTCTTACAAAAAAGAAAAAAAAGCTTAAAAACACAATTTCATTTTTTCCAAATAAAACTTGGCTTTCACCAAAAAGAAGAAAAAAGATTTTTATATTCACAACCTTCCTTCATAAACATGTTTGTGTAATTTTGTCTTTTATAGGCATATCAATACAGTAAAAAGCAAACATTTTTTATTTCAGGTATACAAGAAATCTTGTGGACAGTGGAAATGGAAAGTTCAACTTGATGATCTTGTGCTGGGGTGAAGGGCATGGCAGGTTCGTATCCAAAGACCGTGGTTTTAGGAAACAGATATAAAGCCACTGTATCTTTCCTTGTCATACAAAAAGAGAAAAATAACCAGCCCTCTGTGGCCCTATCAGCCCTATCAGAAAGCATCTGGAAACTAAGCAGTGAAGAGCTCCTATTGGTATAGCAGTCCTGAATATTTGCTGTATGTTTTGCAAGTTTATACCTCATGAACATTTTTAGAGTACACGTTTTAAAATGCTCTGGTTTTCTACCAAATCTAAGCTTCCCTTCTGTCAGAGGAAGTTTTTAGTCCCAGAGATACAGGAGGTCCTGGGGGCAGGACAGGTTGAACAGACCCTCTTCAACCTGTCCCATACAACAGACCCACAAAACACCTGGTTGCAGAAGCAGGAGTTGGTGCAGTTTGAGTTCTGTCTCAACTGAGAACAGAGTCTTTGTTCTCTCATGGTTCTGTGAAAAGACAAGAAAAGTAGGTTTGGGTTGAGACTGCAGGCTGTGGGGAAGGAGCCCCTTTCCAGGAGTACTTGGCCCTTTTTAGGTTCATGCATCCCATTCCCTTCCTCAGAAGAGACCACACTGCTGATGTGGCCTCCTGAGTCAGGTACTCGGACTGTACACTGCATTGTCTCGTCCTACAAATGCGAGGGCAGGATCTGTCCCTTGGACGGTCTTTCACAAAATGTTGGCTAAAATAAAATGTAGAATAACAAAACCTGCAGGTTTTGACTGGTTATTCTCACATATAAATAGAAAAACTGAGGAGATGTCAGAGCGGTTTTTTGTTTGTTTTAATTGAGCGTGCAATTGAACATTGGCGGTATTGTCTAGGGGATGCCATGACATTATATTCAGAGGGATATAGGAACCAAGCCCAGCACCTCTACTCCTTCCGGGCTATTCCCACAAAGCCTGTAATTTATGTCAAACTGTGTTTAAGTTGGACAAGCATTTGCTAGAACTAGACTGAGACCACAAGTTGTTTTTGCTTCCTACATGAGGAGGATCAGATTGTTCTCATGGCTTGTGGAAGGAGCGTGACAACGTGGCATTTGTGAACTGTTCTGTGCCTGAAGCAAGCTCTGCTCTCTTGGCATCTCAGTTTGTAAGAAACCCTGACATTTGTTTACTGAAAACAGTAACATACAAGTACCAAGTTTTTGATTGAAACTCATTAGCACTGTACTTGCAAGAGGGTAAAATTCCTCCTTCTCACTCGCCCCTCATGAGTGAAGAGCTCTCCCTTTGTCCTAATCCCATCGGCTTCTGTAGCAGCTAATCCTTTATTTAAAAATATAAAGCCAAAACTAAAGTACATATCTAGCCCATATGTCTCCAAGTGTAGTAATTGAAACATATGTTGGAGCAAGGAGACAGATAAAGCAAGCAGCCAAATCGTACCAGGTCCTGCTGTTTTTTTCATATTTTGCCAAACTAGTGAAATGAACAGCTTATTGTAGCTTGGTTGTACTTAGTACTATCGGAGTAAGAGAGACAGCATTTTTTCTTCAACAAATGCCTGTGCACCCCAGCAGTAATGAGACCATAGAAATTAAGCAGAAGCAGCTGATTTCTCCCATATCTCAGGAGCGAGCACAGTGGATCTGCAAATATCAGGTTTACTTTCAAGTTTCTACCAGCCTCCGCCTGGGGTCATTGTGGAAAGCATTGTTTTGTTTCATGGCCCACAAGATTTTCTGTGTTTGGAAGGATTTTTCTGTCCTCCTCCAGACTTTCTTTGTATTTCTCTGTGGCAAAGCCATAGGCTGATCAATATCTGACTCTTCTCCAAGTCCCGCTGCATGTGAGCTTATGTCAATATGTTTCTAAAGTAGCAGTTTTAAGTAGGCATACCTTAGTCACTGTGAATGTTTTTTCCTAAGACTCTTGTGCGTGACCCATACGCAATGGCATTTTATTCTAGGACTATGTCCAGATAGAATATGCTACGCCATCTCTCCTGTTTGCTGTACTGAAATTAAATATGTACATCACACTGAGTTTGGTTATTCTTTTTACATATATAGCAGCATTCATGATCACACTGACTCACACTGCTTTATGAAGATCCTCCAGGGAAATCTAAAGGAGACTCTGTTTGAATGGCCTGAGAAGAAAGGGAATGGTGAAATGACTAAGAAATCAGAACGAGTTTTGAGGGAAAATCAATGTGCCTACATTAACGGTAAGCTATTAACTTGTTTTGACAACTATGCATCCACAAGTCTTATTCCTAACAGAAGAGGTCATCTGCTCTCTACTCTCCTACCTTTAACAGTATAATACTAATGGCTTTATGCACAGCTTAAGAATGTGGCTCTCTAGATTCTTCACAAACTTGTATTTAGATTCAGTAAAACAAACAACAAAAAAGGTCCTTTTAACTCACTCTTAAAACATTGCAGCAATTGCTTGATGCTTAAATATGTTGAGTACCTCCTCAAGATCAAGCAGCCTTCAGCATTGTGTCCCTAATGGATATCTGAAATTGCTTGTAAACATAGACCTTGAATAGTACTTTGTGAGAAATAAGGGAACCAAAGTTTAGATAGCTTAATCATCTTGATTTTTTTTCAAAGAAAAAATCCTTTTACTCAGTCATGGAAATCCGAGAACAAAAAATGTAAAACCTGTCAATGGAATTAATTGACCAGCCAACAGCAGAAGTGCCAGTCCTCAGTGCTACTTCATGTCCAAATCAACAAAAGACTGTAGTGCTGAAGTGCAGTGTCAGCAGAATTGAAATGCTGAAGTCTACCCAATCTACAAAAAAATTGCCTGACTCCACAGATGCTGAGACATGACCAGCAGTAAGCCTCCCTACGTACCAAAATCCATGCCATTACATAGAATCATAGAATCATCTAGGTTGGAAAAGACCTTTGGGATCATCGAGTCCAACCATCTACCCTACTCTACAAAGTTCTTCCCTGCACCATATGTATCTGTATCTGTCACCACTTTGTGCTACACTGGCGTGGCCAGCTGGGTGTGATGTATTCTGATGCTATAAAAGACATTGCACATCATGCTGAACAGCACGGAGTTCAGCAGAACAAACGCAAAGCGTCAGAGAAGAAGACCTTTTATGTCATGAGTTAAAAACTGGAGCACACACACCTTGTGGGGCTGAGCTTGGGAACTCCCCAGTTGGAGGGAGCCTCATGCTGGGTTATGGACTTAGCCAGGATGAGGGCATTGAGGAAGACAGACTAATGCTCTGTAGCCCTCTGTTGAAGGTGTGCCACTTTAAATGAAAATACAAAATCCGTAAGACAGGAAATGCTAGAAGGAGCTTGTCACATCTGCTGATGCTCCCGTGCCAGGGACATGGTTTCTCAGACTCAGGTTTTCCTACCAATGTGGTTCTTTCCGATTCAAGTTATTTCACCCTGTGTGGGCCTGGTCCAAAGCTTCCTCGCTTGTTTTAAACAAATCTGCTATCCAATTCTCTGGGGCAGTCTGAATCTCTGCCATGTTTCATAACAGATATTTCAGTTTAAAAGAAAAAGGTAAAACCAGTAGAAGAAAAACACTGACAGTGTGTTGATTGCCCTAACTACTTCAACAGTGAGTGACCTTCATGTTTCTGTTGTGTGCTTCTTGGTTACTCTTGTACTTTATTTTTAAGGGTAGAACCCACTAAACAGTGAGGGGTCACTCTCCCACTAATCACTAGGTGTGCACAGATTTAGGACTTTTCGCCCCTACGTCCTCTATTTAGATAAACTATGCTAACGACACTTAGAGCTCACCCTTCAAATGTGTCAGAGTTAAGAGTGTACTCATGATTCTCAGGGTATCATGCCTACATTGCACAATACAGGTCTTGGTATTATATAACAGGTTAATTCAAGTACAAAGGCCTGAGTTGTTTTTACAGCAGGGTCATAAAATTAAATTCAAGGTCTCATTTAAGTAACTCAAAACCTCTACTGTAGTGTAGAGCGGAAATGGTTTATTTCATGGATGTGATTCTTCATACCTTACATTTTCACATAATAGCTTGATTTCTACTCCACTGTTGCGGAAAGTGCCATTACTTCATTAGTAACCACACAACAGAGAGTGCCTTGTTTTATTACGTGTTCAATTATGCTTACTATTCAGTTAAAGTTGGAAGTATGCCAGTCACTACTAATTTGTCACCTTAGTCAAAAGAGCAGACAAACGAAAAGCCTGTTCTCCAAACTAATAAACTGGAAGAATTAATCACTAAACAGATGCCTGCAGTGGAAGACAACTCTGTCTCTGTCCCTAAGTCCATGCCCCAAATACACATAGCTGACTTTTAATGTGACTGATATCCTTGTTACCAGGCCAGGAATTAGCAGTACAAAAACCTTTTCCCTGTAAAATGTCTTGCTAATTTTCAGAAGCACAAACCCTCCTGCTTCTGGAGCATCTATAACAACAGCGTCTCCTAGGAAAGTAAATAACCTTGAAATCCTCTGAGAATGATGACTAGAAAATTACCGAGAGCCTGGCATTCCTTAAGTTTCTCTGGATTTCTATTGGCCTTTTTCCTGTGGCAAATAATCCAGAAGTTACATGAAGAGTGGAAGGCGATAATGTATTTTTAATTACTAGGGTATTTAGGAATCTGTGCTAGAAAACAAGATGTCAAAATCCCTGTACCAAGTTACTCGTTGCCCATAAAAGTACAGGCTTGCTCATGAGTTTTGGTTTGGAAACCATCTTTCCAGCCATCTGAGATGTTGTTACTTCTTCCCGCTAACACAATCTCTCCTTTCATGCCCTCGCCGGTGTAGACTCCATTGGCCTGCACCGTGTGGAGAACATAAGCCACACAGAGTCTGCCGTCAGCCTGCATTTGTACAGCCCACCCTTTGACAGCTGTAACACCTTTGATCAGAGGACTGGACACAAGCACAAAGTCAAGATGACTTTCTACAGCCAGTTTGGAGAAAGGACTGTCTGTGTAAGTATGAGATAACACCGTCCCTGCCTGGCCCCCAGGTCGGAGCCCTGCAGGGGCAGGCACCGCTGCCCCAGGACAGGCAGGAGGTCCAGGAGCCCTGCCTTTCCCAGGGCATCCCTGTCCCCAGGACCAGCATAAAACCTGTTTCCAAGTACTACTTGATTTGTACTTCCCTTGTGGGGAGTTCCCTGCTTTGTAGCTTGCCTCCCCTTGATCAACAGGAGATCAGTTCCAAGCAGAGAGGAGGATTAATGAGAATTTTGCTACTAGCTAAGCCTCTTCAGGCAGCAAGTGGTGGTAAATGCGACCTAGTCAATGGAAAACCATGAAGCAGCCACATTGTTTTGGCCAGATTAAGTCATGTGTAACATTTCCTGCCTAAACTTTTCTGCCAAAAGGCATCACATTTCAAGTCAGTTGCTATAAACCTTGTAGCTTGCTGTAAAGTAAAGAATTCTTTAGTAAATTTAATTCGTTAAAATAAAAACTTTGACACAGAAAGACATGCTCTGAGGGTGAGAGTAGACTGGTTGGCTGTTGTCTGCATTCTTGAGCAATGGAATGAGATTTTATTTTGATAGAATAGAAATCTTAAGATCAGCTTTGGAGAACCAGGCGAGGACATCTGGGAGAGTTTAATAAAGTTCCTTCTAACATTCTTCCATGCATTGGGAAACATAACCACTTGTACGGGGAGAAAAGACAAATTCCTGATGTTCAGCCACAGAGGTTCAAAGACTGTTTGGTTTTGTTAGATACAGAACATTTTCACCTTTCACTGAAGCCAGAAATTCAATGCTCACGAATTTCCCAGAGTGAGCTCTTAGTAAGATCCGGTTAAAGTTTTATATAATTGACAAGTACTATGTAAATTATTTCTTTGAAGCCTGTCACGTTACATGATTACAACTTTACCAAACAGCTGAAATGCAAACTTTGACCTTCCCTAGTTTGAAAGGTCCTTGAGAAAGTAAATTCAATTTATAATTCAGATTTTAAAGGGAAATTAACAAGGAAAAATGTTAAACAAAATTCACACAAGAATTCAGTGTTTGCTTGCTTTCTTTTTGGTTTAAGTGTTTATTGACTATGAAATATGTAAGATAACAAGTGAGACTAGATGTTTTGACTTGGACTGTTTTCCTACTCTTAATCTGTAACCATCTGGCAGCGTTTACACCTTTTGTGGGAAACTGGATCTGGCTTTCAGAAGAGAGGTAAATCTTAATCATTGGTTCTCTTTCATGAATTCCTGTAAATGGAATTCCAGTAAGGGGGAAAGTGGTAGCGAGTCTGGGCCATCCAGCTGCCTGAAATGACTTCACGCTACAAAAACCTTATGGTCTCAGTGAGCGTTTCTGGAAAGCTGACTGGAAAATCAGACTTTCTTCTGTTTACCAGATCTCAGAAGGACGTAGGAAGACACACAGCTATAAGTTAAAAACACCAGGAGAGTAACGTAAAGTATACTTGTGCATCTTTTATGAATGAGAAGATCTGCCTAGCTAAAGCACATTGAGTGCTTCCTCTTTGTCTTAGATTTTTCTGCAGGTAAATCCCTTGTGGCTTCTGGCCACGATGAAATCTTAATTAACCAAATCTCCAGTAAATACGTAATAAGTTATATAGCCTTAATAATTAAAACAGTTATGTAGTATGTCCAAGGACTTCCTATGGAAGTAACTGTTTCCACGGTTCAGGTACAAACCATGAGAATGCTGATGCAAAAGTTCACAGAAGGAAAACTGATTTTGTCATGGGTGTCACAGCACATCAGTTTCAGTTTCAAGCAGTTTCTCTCAAAACAAAGTAGAGCAAAGTATTGGGGAGAAAAGATAGCCTGAAGGAGAAAGCACTCCTCAGCTGTCCCTTCTGCTGCAGGCTTGCTGGTGGTGACACAGAGCCAATGGACAGGGTGATTTTCTCAGGTGCCCAGTGCCCTCTATAAAACTCTGGCAAGGAGTACTGAAAATAAATACACTAAGTATTTTAAGGTGCTGAACTACTCTGGCAATAAAGGCCCATGCTGAGAACATGAAGTAGGTGTCTCTTTCCTTAAAATAGCAACTTCTCTCCTCTTTCCTTCCAGGCAACAGCAGTGCCGCAGGAGAACAACTGAGAAGCACCAGCACGCGTTTGCATAAGACCTGCTGAATGTTTAACTGGGGATAGAAGACTTGCATGGCTACGGCTGACAGCCAGCTGTATTTCAATACCTTGTACATAGGATTACACTAGGGCAGCTTCTAGGCCACCCGCAGCTCCCCCGAGCGAATGCCGATTACAGGACACTAAGCTAACTAGTGCCATAAACTACTTCAGAGGTCAGATGCCTTTTCTTAGGCTCCTGTCAGAGTTAAGTAGTTTGTTTTCTGATTCTAGCCTCCTTTTAATTCCACTTCTGACACCACACTGAGAATATCAGAAATAGGGTTTTTAAACATCGTCTGACACTACTTAATAGGCCTATGTGTATGTATGCTCTCAATATAATTAATAACTACATAAACTTGTAAGCTTCCAGTCACTTGTACCTATGGGTAGTACACTAGATACAACTAACAGCAGCTCTTTTTTCTTGTTTGTTTGTTTTAATTAAGTCTTTTAGGTTTTAATGCTCTAGGCCATTTTGATAGTTTTGTGCATTTTTTACTTTTTATTTTTTACAATTTCATTTGTCAGATCTTGTTTTAAATAGGAACAGCAAAATGCTTCATGCACAATGATTTTCAAAATTGATTGGGCAGAGACTCGGGTTTTTAATAAGACTAATCATACTTAATTCAGCTAATGTCCAGTTTCAAAGTATTCTGTATAGCTACTGAGAAAGGTAACTGAAATAAAACTGGATTTGTGCAAAGATTTCAAAGTTTTCAGCCTTTTTCTCCTGGTAACAAAAATATTCATCATGGTTTACCAAAATCCACATTCCTCATGAACATCTAAGTCTTTTCCAAGCAATACACTACTACAAGAGACTTTAAAAGGTTGAAAGGATTTCAAACATGCGAAGAATCCTGATCCCAATTAAGCTGGTGGGAGTTCTGCCACTGAGTTCACTGATGCTTAGTTTTATCCTCCAGATTTAGTTACAAGGAAAGAACCATCTTGAAAAAAGTTAACTCTAATCAAACTTATCAAAATCAGCAAAGCTCCCTGCACTGAGGCTATCTCATTCATTTAATGCAGCTAGTACAGAAGGCGAGTAGAGAATGTGCAGCAAGACTCATAGGTGACCACTGGTTATTCAGGCAGTAGTTTTAAGTTTAAATAATACCCTTTTTAGGTGAGTCACATATTTCCCTCCGTTTAGACAAGCCCAGAAAATATTTACTTTATGAGACCCTGTTTTCAGGGAGGCTGTGTCAAATTTTTAAAAAAATGTTTGAGCTCTGCCCTTGGGCTGCAATTTTGCCTTGAGGTCCAGTGGGAAAGCTTTGTAGCTTTGCAAGTAGGTGCTTTGCAATATTCTTTTTGGGTTTTTGGGTTTGTTTTTTTGGGGGAGTGGGAGGTGTACGTGGGAAGAAAAGGGCATGGAAGGAGAAGGAAAAAAAAACAATAAAAGATACGGAAGGCCTAATAAAGGCAAAAGAAAAAGGGCAAGCATTGGGAGTTAGTGGGGACTGTCTGCATTAGGTGGACTTGGAGGCTGTGCCAAAGATGGGTCAAGCGAACTTGCAGCCCAAAACTGGAAGAAGCATTAAAAGCGATGACACCTCAGGCATAAAGAATCCCCTGTGCATTTTCTGGGCTCCAGCATACCCCAGAATTTAGCATGTTTCTTTCTCATTCACTATGAACCAATTCCTGAAAAATCTTGCCAAGCCAGACGTTGGTCTTGAGCATCTTATTTTGGCATGGCTCAAGTTGCTGTGTGAGTGTCACAGCACCAGAGATGAGCTGAGGCTGGCAGTTCAGCTGCCCTGCTCATGCACAGTCACCTCCAGCAGGTAGCTCAGGGCTCTACGTCCAGTTGGGTTTTGAGTATCTCCAAGGATGAAGGCAGCACCGCCTCTCTGGGCACACTTTTCCAGTGTTTGATCACTCTCACAGTAAAAAAGCCTTATGTTTAGACAAAATATCTTGTATTTCAGTTTGCACCTACTGCCTCTTGTCCTCCTCCCCCTTCTCACAGGACATGAGCAGTTTCACTTAACTACAAATACAGCATATTCAGCACGCTATTGCTTACTGGGTAAAATTAAAGGACAAACCCAACAGCTTGTAGATCACAGGTTCAGTCAGGGTCAGGGGAACTGAAAAGGTCGGAGACACAGCCAAAAAGTACAGTAGCGACAACAGCAGCTAGCTGTACCGAGATCCATTGCTACAGAAACATAGGCAGTACTCCAGCTAGCCACACACATGCCTAGCAAGTGAAGCAAAGGAAATATAAGCAGAAAAGGTAACAACTATCTACCCCAATTGTCCAAACACTGTTTAGACACGGTAAACGGTTTCAGAATAAGGTACTTACCAGGTACTTATGCCCTCAATAACAGAAACATAAGGGGGTAGCCTATCCAACATAGAGTGCACTGATAGAGGAAACCTCAAGAGAAATGATTAATTGGGTTCAGAGTCCTTAGAACACATACCATAGCCGCTACCTTTGCTACTTCCTAAGCACTAGATGTGCATCTAAGCATAAAGCTAATACCTACTGAAAGCAATATTTAATCAATAAATATTAAGCAATATAATGAGAAACAGAGTCACCTTTTCACTTACACAGATATGTTCATATAACCTGTGCTGGCTTAAACCATAGAAACCAGTAACAGCAAAATAGCATTTGCCCATTATTATGGGTGAACAGCCAAGGTATTAAACTTTCTGGTATATGAAAGTACTTGACCTTTGGAGTGGTGCTAACTGGCCAGTTGATGAGGTAGCAATATGCTGTGGGCTGACAATTAGCCTTCACTGGGCAGTGAACAGATGTTTGGCGTTTCATACGCTTTCAACTGGGAAGGTGCTATTGAGCAGTGTCACTGCAAATTGAAGAGTTCAACATTTACCTGGGTTACAGCTAAGATCCTTAAGTGGTAAGAGATACTGCCCTAAACCATCAATACTACTAAATTATTCAGGCTGGCAACAGTAGGAAGGAGGTGGTCAGTCTAACTATGGTTTGGTGCATTAACTAAGATTTCAGTGAAGGAGCTTCAGCAGAAAGACGTAGGGAGGCAAAGTAATGCCAGGAGGGAAGTGTAACATTTACATGAATTTAGCAAATTGCAAGGGTTTGGCAGTTTTATTGTTGTTGTGGAAAGTCATTATTAGGAATTTTGCAAGAAGAGACGTTGTTTATCAGAGACATGTTTTACATTGGCATGGTCTGTAGCAAAGAGAGCCTGGGAAGGCATAAGCCCTATGCAAGGGAAAAGCTGACAACAGGGACTCTTCCAGGAATGGAATTGCTATCCCTGTCTGTGTGGCTGTGGCTGATGAGGACTGGATTCAGAGAAGTTCAGGATGTGTGTTCTGGGGGGTTTCCACCTATGTGTAACCAGCAGGTGAGCAGCTCTTTTTCTTCCCATGCTGAGGTGTGGGAAGCCTCTAACAGGAATTGTTGCTGGGAGAGGGTCCTTTGCTGCCTAAACACAGTGTCTTAACGTTCTTGTGGATAATTGAGCCTAGAGCTACTTTCTGTCTAGCTCACTACAAAATCTTATCATACACAGATTAGCTCAATTTGTTATTTAATCCTGGGTAACAGCTAAGCCTTTTGGTGTCTGAGCATTATTTGCCTTATTCCATTGTTGATGTATAATGGAACTCGGCAGAATATATGTATGTATCCTAACCCTGCTTCCATTACAAAGTATTTTCCCTGAACCACAAGGATACAAGATGTGCTATTCACTAGCTAATCCTTATGGTTTTTCACACTCCTCTCATGGTCAAGAGAAAGCTGTGTCGCAAGAATATAGCCTTCCCAAGGTTAAAAGAGGTGACTGTGCCTACACTGACTCTGTTTGCAGAGACAAACAGGACGACGTGAAGCTCAGTACTTTTCAACCATACTATATATTCTGCTCCTGCTGGTCTAGCTCATGAAAGACTTTGTTGTCCTTAAATGTTAGAGAGTCTTATGTTGCAACTTCAGTAGCTCCAGCCTCTCTGGCTGGTAAAGGAAGCAAAGCTACCATGGGCTAACTGTGCAGGCCCTCAAGACTAGTTCCGACTAGCTTATATAAGGATTCATCCAATAATTAGATCTCAAATCTTTGAATCCTGTGGGTACTTTACACTACATTACATCGCTTCAGGGATGAATGACCCCCAAAATAGGGACAAACTATTCTAACCTAATTGATGATTCCTGCATGCTACACAAGACATGTTTGGGGTTTTTTAACAAATAATGAAACATCATATGTCTTTTCCAGACCTGTTTCCTCTTTGCTTTTACTTTCCAATTCACTAAAAACCATTGGTACAGACAAATGAGTACATTATTTTCTCTTAAAGCCTAACTTCTTGGTGTGCCTCCTTTTCTGTCTCATTGTAGGTTCAGAGGAACACATAACATCAAAATCAACTCTATTTGCACTTCATTCCCCAGTAGGAAAAGAAAATCCTGTTCTGAACCACAAAGATAAAGTGCATTTGCGGTTCACTGGCTCATGCTTTGGTTTATTTTTCATGTCCACCCTGCTCTTGGGTTTAGATTTATATTCTTTCAGGGCCTTGTGCTCTCCCAGGTTTAGTTTAGCTAGCTGGCTGACCTATGGCCAATGGTGGTGAAGAACATTTTAAAACATGATGATCAAATGTGAATTAATGTATTTCTTAGGGGATGAAACTTCATTAGTCTGCTTCCCTAATTCATAACAATTAGAAAAATTATGTAAGAGGATTGTGTGGCACATGCTGTACAATGTCCCTGAGATATGGCCAGGGTCCTTGAGATCCACACGAATCACGAAGCTACCATGAGCAAAACATGTTCCCTGACCAGAGAGCAAAACTTCTGCTTCAAAAGACAGCTACATCCTGTTTTCTGCTCCCACTCGGTATTCAGATTCAGACCCCCAGTATCTCTGTTTTTTTCATATTTGTTTGTTTTTTTCAATTACATCGTGAAGGAAAAGTGTCTGATTTTCTTTGTAAGCCTCTGTCTCAGGAAGCTCTGGGAGCAGCAGACAGAAAAATGAACTCCCTTTTCCCTCTCTAGCTGAAAAAGATGCTCCTGCAACACACCACCTGTTTCAATCAACACTCTGATCAAATAAGCATGCGGGAAAGCATTTCTCCCATTGTTTCTATCTGCAGGTAGGCACAAAGCTTTGCCTTTAAGAGAATTGCAAAACTGTGTGAGTGCTTGACGCCTGGTGCGGAGACCTCTTGTCGATCACTCGCTTTGAGGATGGCCCTGAAAGTGCATGTCCTGAGCACAGGAACAGACAATCCTGAGGCGCAGGAATAGCTCTGGAGATTAGAGAACTACTCTATAAATGCTGAGGGCCTGTTGCTACTGCAAAGACCAAGTTCATTTGAGGTCTGCTTACATACGGTTATAGAAGCCCTGGTTTGAACCTTACACTGAAATATTCAAAAACCTGCTGGGAGGCCTTTGGGCCTGTGGCATATAACAATTCCTTCGTCATAACGAGGGCTCTGAATGGCCCTGGGACTTCTGATATGAAAATATTTACCGAACATATTCATGGGAAATAAAACAACATTTGTAAAAGCTTGCTTCAAAGGAAATGTGCAAAATAGCCCTGCTTAAACTCACAGGCTGGAGGAAGCCTTGTCACCTTTTTGGGATAGATCTTTCTTCAACATAGGCTGGAAAAGCAATGCTGTCATCAACTGACTTACAAAGTTTTACGTTAGTTGAAACAACAGTTCTTATTTTAAGCCTTTACTGGGACTGAGTGCTTAATTCTGATACATTTATTACCTGAGACTCCAAACTGTCACTCTCCCTGGACACAGTTACTTATGAGTGAAAAGGTACTCCCTCGCTGCTTGAGAAAATCTTCTAACATTCAGTGTTTCATGTTGGCCAGGAGTATTCAGAATTAGACCCCCTGGACAAAAGGCAAGTGTGAGAGGAAAAGCCTCTTCCCACGTCATTGCATCTGTTAAAACAAACAGTACACCTCTCTGCTTTTGCACTTCATTGCCTCATTGCAACAAAAACTCAGATTAAAGAGGTCCTTTCATTTGGAGGCTTAGGGTTCTGATATATTGGAAAAATAAAACCCTTGGGCTAAGGCTTATGGTCTGAATTCTGGCCCCTGCTCTGTTGGCACAAAGCAGTTGAAAAAACAGCTCAAGTCATCTTCAGGCTCCCCAAACTTAGAATTTTTGTTAAGAGTGGTTAGGACATTTTGCAGAGCAGCACAACATTCCAATTGTAAAACTTCCTTAAACCAGGCAGGAAAAGTACTCAAGGTTCTCAATGAAAACAAAATGCATAAGGTACAAGAATGTAAATTCTTATTGCCTTCTTACATACAATGTGATATCACTAGTGCCATTCCTCCATGAATCGTGGAAGTATGTTATAGGTATCAGAAAATTAGGCTCTCGTACGCCAAATGAGCTAAATTATGCAAAAGTAACTTGTATAGCCCCAACTGCTGCAGCATCTGAGCTCCTAAAAATAATTATTCCAATCATATCAAGCCTGTGGAGGGTGAATAACAGTAATTTGTTTAATAATAGGGGAATTGAGGAACAGTAAAATTGGTGACCTTCTGTCAGTCAGGGCAGACAGCTCTACAAAAGTGTTGCAAACCCCATGCCAGTTTCCAATTAATGTAGCTACTCCGTATTTCTGTTGCTGCCTAAAAAATTATCATCTTGCACAGAGAGCTAAAATATAAGGTGGGTAAATATTCTTACAGAGCACCTCTAATTCAGTTACCTTGCACTTCTATTGTAAGACTGAAAAGTTGAACTAAGACCTAGAAATATTAAATGCTCCTTTACAGGGAAAGTCCACTCCCGAAGAAAATAACACTAGGTATTTTGTAGTAGTCTTTGACTCTGAAGTCACAATCAAAACATTAAATAAAACCATCTTTCGTAATCAAAAAGTCCCAAACACTTGTGCAGGTCTTTTCCACAGAGCTGAAAACGATTCAAAACAAATGGAAAATTCTTTCCATAGACTCATACTAAAATAAAGGTGGGGTTTTGGAAACCAGTTAGTTCTAAACAAAACAAGACCCAAATATTGACTTGCCTTTGGAATTCCCTTATTTGCACCTGCGGAACAGCTAGTGAGAGGATCCCAAGCAAATGAGTGTGTTAGGGAGTCACTGCAACATTAAATGCTTACCTTAATTATAAGCCATGTCTCTGAAACAATTGCTTCTCTCTCTTATTTGAATAGCTGCCAGGGATATCTCACTGTCACTTGAAAAAATTCAAATTGATTGCAAACGACTGCATGTTCGCAACACCACTACCTCAGCCTTGCAACCCCTGTTGAGAGCCAGCTATACCGTATGACAGAGAGATTCCGAAGCTCAGGCTTTGCCACGGGCTGCAGGCTCCCTGGGATTAACTTTGTGAAGATGTTTGTATAGTGACGAAAACTCAGGACCAAGACTCACCAGTAATTTAAAATGGACAGGTCAAGCAGTTGCTACCTCCAGCTATCTCTCTGCCCATCTATTGTCCAAATAGCCTCGCAGGAGGCTGAAGCTTCTTCTGACCCATCACAGTCTGCAGCTTTGCATATTAAGACACTCTGAAGTTAGTGCCAGATTTGTTACACACAGAGCGGTAAATCACCAGATTTCATGAGGAGCTACACATACTTTCAGCTGTCCTTGGTGCGAGGTGGAACGGAAAGTGTGGCCGTCAGGTCACATTCAATAAACAGTGAAGCAGCAACCACTTCAACTGTCAGCTACCTCCTTCAGATTAAGGATGGGTAGAAAGAAAACATTTTGGTGTTGTACCACATCAACTCACTGACATGACATTCTGGAACCACTAGCGGTTGCTTTAACCCTCTACACAGATGCTCTAACCTTGTTGTTAAAGAAATACAGTGGCGTGAAGCAGCTTCAGCTTGGTTTCTCTCACAGCACTAATGAAAAGCAGCAGCACATTAAGTTAGCACACAGATACACCAACATACTATCCCACATCCTGGGTTCATGGAAGTGATTCCATGTTCAAAAAAACAGAGTTTAAACAGCCACGCATGAGGAACCATGCAGCAAAGAAGGAAGGATGATGACCTTGGACCAAGCAGTCCCACTGGCAGTAAGATCAGAGTTGCCTGCACAAACCAGATCTCAAATGAAATTTTTACAGAAGTCTTCAATCAACTCACAGTCTTTGCCTCCTAAGATCACATAAGATCTCCTCATGTAAGATTTCCATGAGGACTCTGGGGAAAACATTCCCTTAGAAAAGATCTGGAATCATTGATTAGTGAAAGGGCAATGACTTAGCAGTTAAAAGCAGTGCTGATTTCTCAATGTTATTGCTGCCCATGTTATTGTGATGCAAATAGCTTATACCAAACATTAAGAGTGCTGAGAAGAGATTTATTTTTGTTTAGTAAGTACATGAAGTTCCTATTAGGGGCCAAAGTACATGGCCTTGTCTACAAGGGCGGGGACATCATGGATTATAGGAGCCAGTATCACCATCTCATTTGAATGAATCACGGGTATACCTGGACTTGTTCTTTTTTGCTGATTGATAGAGATCTGCTGCAGCACACTCGCTGGACCACTGCTCTGGGGTACACTCTGGGCTCTTAAATGCTTTTCGGATGCTGCAGCTCTGTTGGCATTTCTCCTAAACACAGATTCTCATAGGTCAGCCGCCTTCTCAGGTTCCTTCTTGGGTTCCGTCTCTCAGGTAACTTCTCAGGTTACCACTGGTTCTTCCAGCTCCATCAGTAGTTTCCATGCCCTCATCCTTTGGCATTGCATTTCCAGATGAGGTACAAGAAAGGTAACTGACTTACAGAGGATCATGACAGGGAATCTTTGCAATAGGGTGGGCCCTGTTACTCATATTTATAATTCATAAATTAGTAAGAATAATGCCCCAGAAACCTATAAAAAAAAAACCAAACATTACTTCTTTCCACAAGCATCATTAGACCAGCTACTACAAAGAGGAAAGATGGACAAGTTTCAGGCACATACAATCTTTTTCTGCATTGAGACAATGAGCACGTATGATTTAATCTCAGAATAAATTCATGTCTAAGATGTCAATCTGCTGGTTTACAGGAAGGTTCCTGGTAGATTTGTGATTCTTTTCTAGAAGGCTAATATCAGCCCCCTCCTTCCCCTCAAAAAAAAGCAATAAAGTGTCATTTGCAAAATAAGACAATGGCTAATTTCAGAAAAGCTTTTCAGACAAGTGCTTTTGTAACATATCTTGAGTTCCCAGGGAAGCAGAACTGGATTCAGTGCTGTTGATCTGTATCCTAAGGAGACATAATAGTAAGTTTTTGCAGTTATGGGGTTGGAAAGGGCAGCACAAGGGCAGCAATGCTCTTTATACCTGTTACGTTCCCTTCAGCAGAGGCAGTTATCATTTATAAATTTCTGTGAACTCTCCTGGGTCGAACAGGAGACAGACTGTTCTTCCAAGACATGCCGAGCACCAGAAGTTCCTGGGCTAGCTGGGATCTGAGACTCTGTGATGATTTTTGTCATGTCCTGGCACCAAACCCTTTGTTTTCTTTACTTTCCAATTACTTTTCATTGCAGGGCACAATGTTAGTTCATCTCACAGGAACTTGTTTACTGTTTTCCACTATTTCAAGCCTCTTTCCTGGTCAGTTTTCAACTCGGAAATTACCTTTTTCCACACAGACACATTTTTTCCCCTACAGTTCCAATTAGATAAATTCTTTTTTCAGTATTTTGCCTTACTGTGGTAAGTAGCATTACTATTCATTGAAGAAAGTTGGTTGGTCTGCAGCTGTATTTTGCAGTATGGATGAAGGTTTTCTCAAGTTAAGACGGTGTCTTCTTTGTTGGATGCTGACCAGTAATACCTCAGTGGAGTAAAAGCAGTGAAAATAAGCCAGGCATCTTAAAGAGCAGTCTTGATGTGGTTTGTACCTTATTTTTCACTTGCTTGGGTCTGTGGGAATGTAGTATTAGCTTGCAATCTTTTTTTTATTGCCTCCTTTTTTTCCCCTTTCCATTGTTCTTTTCTCTCCTTCTTCCTCTTGACTTTCTACCCTAGTTCTCTCCTAGCCCTGCCACCACTTCTTTCATCTTATTTTGTATGCATCATGGGCTCCAGCCAGGATAGGGAACTTGATTATGTGGAGAAGCTCTGACAAAGCAGAGTGGATGGTTCAAATGGACAGGCAAAGCAACACATCTAGTGTGGAAGATGTATAGATTTTTCTTCCACTTTCCTACCATATTCTTTTCTAACATCTTCAAACTATACTTTATTTCAGGGCTTGAACCTGCTAAATAAATGTACCAAACCACGAGGATTCTCTGTCTTGCCCTCTCCCCTCCAGTCCATGGTGGTTATACCAAGGCTGACAGGCCTG
This sequence comes from Numenius arquata, assembly GCF_964106895.1. Classification (NCBI taxonomy): domain Eukaryota; kingdom Metazoa; phylum Chordata; class Aves; order Charadriiformes; family Scolopacidae; genus Numenius; species Numenius arquata. The sequence goes on from NC_133616.1 coordinate 70,556,603, forward strand.
TGCACTTTAGAGGCATGTGTTTCCATAGGGACCTTATATTTACTAGCATTAAGGCTTCATGCCTTTACCCAAATAGACAGGAAGCTGCGGTTACAACTGGGATGCTGAAGGAAGAGGATATTGAAATACCAAAGAAATTGTCGTTTCAGAATGAAGAGTAAACATAATCCGTGAGACCTTTTCATGGGAGTCCTTTGACCAAACTCTCAAAGGTTGTACATGGCTAAGGGAAGCATGGAGAGAGAATTCAAGAGCCAGATCTGCTGTCTATGCAAACAAAATTCTCCGTACCTTCTGGGGGAGCTCCAGTAGACATCTTCATTGCTGTGCCATGTTGATGATGTATCATCACACTTGTGTGACCATGATGGAGTAGGGAAGTGGAAGCACAATCCATGTTACCAGAACAGCTCAAGCTTAGATGTGACATAAACCCTAGCAGCCAAAGAGAAAGGCGTTGCTGCTATGTTGCACAGTAGCAGCTGGAAGACAGTTTTATTACTTCTGGCTCTTAGTCTAAGCCTGGCTTGTTTAAGATCTGAGTGCTTCTCCTTTAGTAGTCAAATATCTTAAATCATAATACAGTTTAAAACAGATCACATATTATGTCACACCATAATACACAATCTCCACTTTTACTTGGGAAGACTGAAACTTAAAAACTGTTTCATAATCTGCAAATACTTCAGATGTATTTAGCATTTTATATTTTCCTTGGCTGTACCAATTTTCTACTTTCTAAATATAATCCACTGTCTAAAGATATAAACCCAGCTAAGCTGAATATTCACAGGAAAGCAAATTTGGAGGTAATTTTTCCTAGTCTAAGAATGTAGATTGAATAATGCATCCCAAATGGACGAGGGACATTCTCTGCCAAAAGGGTTTTTTTATTAAAAATAATTAGAATGAGACATGTGCTAATTTAGGACAGTTTGTTATACGCAACCAACTATATCTATGTTTATATAACCAACCAGCTCTAAACACCTGTATCTATATCTGTATGTAGGGATTGTATATACGCCTGTTTATAGACAAGGAAATAGGAATTATTTATTCAAGAACTAAATTTAAATACCAATTCCTGCCTGGCTGCCTTCATAGGATGCACAGAAGTATGACCGGAGCTAGAGCAGGTGTCCTGCATGGCTTCTGCTGGAATGGAATTAGAACACCGCTCTACTTCAGACCCTGCATTGCTAAGAGCAGACAGCCTGGGGGTTTAGCTTGTGCTGTACGTCAGAGCCTGCACTTCACACAGTCATACTCCTAGGAGACAGCCAAGACAGATGGTAGAATGAAAACTGTAATGTTCTGGAAGGAGAGGATTTATTGTAGTCTGATGCCATGGCAGGCACAGATGACACAGACAATGCAAAGCTAATTCAAGGCATTAGAAGTCTCAACAGGGAAAATATTCTTCTCTTCAGTGGCAGAAGGACTGGAGAATGGTTTGGGTATTTTTCTCTTGGATCCAACTGGAAGTGTCCAGTTCTCATCAGCACTTAAGGATAAAGATTGTTTTCTGTATGTTAAATCTGTGCACTGTAGTTGAGATGACATGATTGACTTAAATCCACCCATCAGTTGCTTCTCCTTCTGCAACTTTAACATCTGGTTTCGTAGCATGTCTCTTATTCCTTCACATTTACTGTCTTGTACTCAGAATAATTAAACTGCACTCTGATAAATGGCTGGGGTTTTTTATATTTTGTACAGCAAGGCATTCATTCGATTTACACCAACTTTCATTTCCTTGGACTGCCATTTATTTAAATAAAGTTCTGTATCTTTACTTAAACATGAAATGCATTAATCAGTGACATGATGGCTTAAGTTCTACTTTATTACACTCAGGTGGAGGTGGTGAAATCATGTGGTTATATTGACCTGAGCTCAGATCAGGGTTCAGTTCTGACCTTCGATACGCTCACCTAGAGTTCCTGCTGATTACAATGGGAGCCAAGCATATGCAGCCAAGGCTCACCATTTGGCCTTTGGTCAGAATATGTATTACATTTTGCTTTCCTCTAGATGTAGAGGATATGTGAAAAACATTGTCCATTTTAAGCTTGTTTTTCATTTCTTTTGCTTGTCTAAAGTGAGGTGTCCGTTCCCGTCATCCGGACCCAAGTGAAAGTCACAAAACTACCTTCTAACTTTGCCAGCTGGAGTTTTCCAAACTTGCCAGTGCTTCTGCATCAATGATGAGGACAGGTCACATTGCCCTGTTGACACAAAGATATGCCTTTGCAGTGCAGCCCAGGGATGACACAGATGACCCTGGCTGTCTGTTTCACAAGCAGAAGTATTACGTCAGTTCTTACTGGAAATTCCTCCTAGCCAAGCACCTCATGAAAAACGGTGTTTTTGCTGTTTAGATGGTAACTAGTTATGTTTATACAAGAACTGTTAAAATAATTTAGCAATAACATATTTAAAACTACCGCAATGAGAAAAAGCTGAAAACAGCCGAAATGTTAGCTTGAATGGCCTCAGTAGAACTGGCCAAATATTTTTAGCACTTATGTTAGCATCATTCCAAGAGAGTGCACAAAAAGTTGAAGGCGAGAAAGAGTTTTCTCATTCAGGTTCCAGTCAAAGACACAGCAAGAAGTTTCCTGCACCAGGAGCTTACAGTGCCTGAAGAACAGGAAAAGTTTTTGGGGAAAGGACATATTACTACATGGTTTCTGAGACAAAAACCTCAGGCAAAGAAAGATGAATTTTACTATGAATTCACTATGAATTTTTAAGGCTTTTGTACTGAATTTGGCAGTGTGCTTCTGATGTTACAATAGTCCTTTCCTGCAGCAACCTGGGAGTCAAGTTTTGAAACAGGCTGAATTTCAAAAAACCTTAGGAAAAATTGAATTTGAAAGAATGTTGATATCTATACACACATTCAAGTATTTATATACATATACATATTTATGTACATATGTAAAAGATTTAGATTAATATGAAGTGGAAAGAAAGTATTGTAAGGCAGTATTCATTTTAGGAGGTAGGGCTGGAAGAGGCTTCCTTTTATATACATGGAAAGAATTTCCTTTCTGATTCTTCAGGTTTGTGGGATTGCTTTTTTTTTTTTTCCCTTTTTGGTCTTGGGTTACTTCGTGCACACAGGCTCTACCAAAGTGATGGCTGCATAGCTTCAGGCAAAGTTATCATTATATTTTGGCAGCACCATTTTCCTGATTTTCCTCTGAAGGGATTTAAAATAGTTATCCTTTATAAGATTTGCTAGTTTAAGTTTATGTAAGAGAAAGTTTTAAAAGTGGAAGACAAAATTGCTATTTAAATCTATTCCTTCTACTCAAATTCTCTTCTGCTACCATTGTGCTTCCTTAATCTTGTCCACAAGATGTCTGCAAATGGTCATTGATTTTTTTTCAAAAGCGAAATCAATAATTGAAGAAATGTAGTCTTTAAGATCGTGATAAAAGGCTGATAGAACAATATAAAAGAGCAGTTTCAAATCAAAGCTTGACAGTGAGGTTGCAAAGAGATCCATAGACATGCTGACTGTTGAGAGGCTGATGACAGAAGCAGCTTTACTAAAGTAATGGGAGAAAATACCTCCTTTATTAGAATAGGCTGTGTGAAAAGCTGGTGTAAGGCTCCTCTGCCTGACTGTCACAGTCGTCTTCTCTCTAACATGTTTTGAAGTCTAAAAGAATATGAAGAGCAAGAAAGTCTACTCTGTGTCAAGTGACAGAGGAATACTCAATTAGGTGAAAATTCTTAAGATAAAAGTGACTCTTTTTCAGAGTTTAAACACTTAGGAGTGTGGTGAAAGTACTGGGCACCCACATAATAAAGTTTCACACAAAATTTTGTCAAAATGCTGGATAGGAAATGTGCAGTTATGAATAGCTTGTTATTCTTTTTTTGCCGCTTTTCTATTCTCTTTACTGTCTTTCTTTTTAAAAATAATCATCTTGATATTTATTTCTGTTGATTCAATTATTTCACATTTGTTTGACACGTCAGAATATTTTGAAGCAGTAAATTACATAAATCTTTCTGGTACCAGAGAGACAATTCAAATGCTAATGAAGAGGTAGACACTTTTTCCTGGTATATTCTTATCCTGTAGAATATTAGGGCTGATTCTCTCACACCTGCTGTATGAGCATTCAAAAAGTCTACCTCTGAAATGGAAACTCTTTTAAGTATCTTGGCCCATGCAAATGCCAAGTTGTTTCCATGTATTTGAAAGACAAAGTCCAGCATGTTTGTGTTGCAATACTCAGATGAGTGTTTTTAAAGGGAAGATTTAAAAATGAAAGATCAAAACATTAGAAAAAGGTAAAAGTGGCAGCTGTTTTATGGAAACTTTGCTGAATTTCTTTTAGTAGACAATAGTGTGTAAATATTGCTTAAAAACATTGACAGTACTTTTTGTTAAAAGCTGTGAAACCAAAAATACACACCTACTTCTTCAGTTTTTAACTCTTGCCTTGAAGAGGGAAAGACCTTCCAGTGACACAAGCAGAAAACAAGGTCTCATTGCTTAACAATGTCTATTTCTTCAGCTTTTCTTTTTTTTCTACCATAGATATTTTAAACATAAGAACGGCCAGCATTTTGACTTTGTCTTTCTTTCATTGAACTGATGTGGGAGGAAACAAAACGCCTGAGAGAAGCTAACAATCTCTTGTCAGACAGCATGCTGATGAGGACGGTAGAAATATCTATCCTGAGTTCAGGGGTCAGAGTTGGACTCTGTAGCAATAAGCACAAGGAAGGAACTGGAAAAAAAAGAGTTATTTTCCTTTCTTGCCTAGCTTTCTGAAACCCAGTACTCTTTCAACAAAAGGCCCTTTAGATTTGCAGATATTTGGGATTGAGGAAGAGGTGTTCAATTTCACTTTTGTCTCCTTCCAGCCAAAGCTACAATTCAGCAAGCTTTCACCAGCACGCAGAAGAAGAGTTGTCAATCAACAGTTAAATACTGACATGAATAGTGCCTTTGTAAATATTTCTGTTGTGCCTTTGAAAGCACACAAGCCAAAACAAAAAATCTTTTGACAGTGTGTGAAAAACAAAACTGAAATGCTTCAACAGCCTTTCGCAGCTAGAAAGCTGGCCATATAAACTCTTTAAGATTGAATGCTCTTTGTCAGGCAGAGAAAAGCTTGTGTTCTGAGATTTGACCATCAGGGAACCCAACAGTGTAGATATGTGTCTTAGAAAAGTGTTTCTTAGCTGTGTGAGCTGGTTGGTTGCATTTTTGTTCACATTCATGAAGCATTTGCAGTTGTCATTGCATGCGTCCCGAGTGAGTTTCTCTTTTAAACACATTAGCAAGACAGTGAGCAGTTTCCAGATCTTCAGTCAGATCTGATATATTGGAAGTTCTGCCAAACAAACCCCCAGGTTGAGTGATTTCCTTACCTGGAAGAATCAGATTTTGAGTTTGTGTTGTGTCCTTTTTTAAAAGCTGATTGCACTTCGTGTCACAGGCTCAGCCTGACTTTTCAGTAGCACCAGCAGAAAGCAGTAGGTTAAATCAGGCTCAGATAAAGTCTGTTTCTGTGTAATGTCCCAGTTTAATTAGCCCATGTAAGTGTATGTCTGACTTTAAATACAGGGATGATTGGAACTAATCAGAGGTTTAAAGAGAGAAAAACAACTTGCTGAACTGCTGGCCAGATTCTGAGATGTTTTGCTTGCCCTCCATGAGTGGCTCCACTCAGGGTGTTACTCCTGAATTAAACGTGAAGTCCAGATAGCACTGATGGAGGTAAGGAAAGAGAAGCAGGTTTTTTAAGAGAAAGTAGGAAAAGAGCCTCACATACACAAAGAAAATACTTTTCATATGCATAAATTTATAAACATTTGTATAGGATAGTCTCAATGACGTGTATTACTGAAAACATTGCCGGTGGTGACTAACTAAAGAGCAGTGGGACAGAAGTGGAGCAGTTATCTTGAGTTGCACAATCACACTTGCAAAATCGAATATTCAGACTTGTTTGGATTAAAGGGCACATTGGCTAAAGCTGCAAATTTATCTGCTGCTTTTAATGTAACTTGTCTTGGATTTTAACTTCTACCAGAGATGGCAGGAGAATTGTTACTTCATCTAACAATTAGATGATTAGTTAGTCCATCTGCTCATCTGATACCTAGCAGACTCAAGAGCAGCACCACTGCTGTCAGTCAGCTCAGAGGTGATTGGGAGTCCAAATTCTCTCATGAAAATTAAACCAAAGACTTTGTGGCCTAGGCCTTGTGTTTGTGGGAAAGTTGTTTTTTTTACAGGATAAACTGGTTCGTGCTCATATACAACAATTTTGGAGATTTTAGTCATCTGGCATCTTTTGCATACCAGTTAATCCCCTTTGGAAGGGCATAAGTCTATTCCAGAACTGTTATGTTTTCAGGAAAACAATTTTCAGCAGGTACCTAAAGTTACATCAACAGTTCCCCTTCAGACAATTATCCCATAGCTATGCCATTCTGCATAGATTTACAGCTGGATTAACCTGTGTCTTTTATCTATACGTCCTCTAAGGTCACTTCAGCTGACTGTAACCTTCCACTTAGATTTTAAAATTCAACTAGCCCTGGTAAAATTCCAGTTTATGTACACTCAACAACATTGCCTTTATAGCATTCATATTACCTACCTCCAGGCGCACTTGGTAGAAAGGTCTGCAATTCTTTGGTCACTGGGAAAAGAAAGAAATTTTTTGAAATGTCGAGACCTAGCAGCACTGGAAATGTAGGAGATGGATGGAACCCCAGTGTCTTTGAAAAATGGTGAATGGGGAAGGCATCTAAGTAACTGCAGATGTCAAGGAGGGATCTCTTTCCCAAATAGAAAGACTATTTTTTTAGCATGTCAATCTTCATTTAGCAATAGGATCTGGAAATTTAAGATACAAATGTGAATCTTTAGGTAGAGGACTAGCCTGCAGCTTCTGCTGAGGGGAATATCACTAGCTAGAAGGCAGGCTGGGGTAAATCTCCTTAAAATTATGAGGTATAACCTATGTTTTTAATTTAAAGCAGAACAACACAAGATTGCTCAAACAGGAGGAAACCAATGTGAAATTCTGAGGCAGAAATAATTTCTAAATACTGTCCAAACTGAGAATATGTACATACAGATAAATGGATGGTTTTGTACCAAAATATCTAGCACCCAAAGGGAAGGGTTTGGCTCACGTTCTGCAGAGCTGTAATGGATGGAGCTGTTGTTTCCCGTGGCTCTCACCTTAGCACTAGGGATCCTTCCAGCTGGTCCTCACTAATGTAGTAAAACTAGAGGCTTAGACTGAAGAGAAGAAAACAACTGGGTGGATCCTGTATCCTCATTGTAGTCCTTAAAATTTATCTTTGAGCTTTGAATTTGCAGTCAGTGCTTAAAGCAAAATACTTTTTGTCTAAACCTTTATCTGGGATGTGTAGTTATTTTGTCCACTGAAGTCAATGAAGTAACTGTGACCTAAATCACCTGAGCCCCAATGCTGCATGTGGCTGGAAGCCCCAGCTTTTGGTGTTTTCCTCGCATGCTTTGCACTAGCAGAAGAAAAAGCATTAGAGAGAAGTGACATTCCTGTTTTGAATGAGAGACCATTTCTTCTGTTTTGTTTTGTTGTTTTTTTCTTTTCATTTGTTAGTTTATTTATTTATTAATTAGTCAACACCTACCAAAAGTGATACCCCATTTTGAAAACCGTAGGGATGGTAACTGAGTATCAGAAGATCATTTGGGCTATGCACATATTGACAGAGTAACACAGTAGGAGTGGATCTGTAGAGTAGGACAATTGGTGCTGAGGACTGGCTATTCACAATATATTAATTTCAGTAGGCTTTACTTCAGACCAGTTCTGGTCTGACCCATGAATAGAAAACTCATTAGTGGTTGGAGCACTCCAGGGGCACATCTTCTGGGTTAATATTACCTACAAGTAATCCAAATAATATGCTTCAAGACCTCTCTGCAGCATGATAAGCGGGAAAAATCAGGTTTGCTTCAAAGTTACACTCTTGATCTCACCTAAAATGCAATGCAGAAGTACGGTTTTTCACTCTGTCCTGGAGACAGGTCAACAGTTGTACATCCTGCAATAAGTGCATAGTCTGGGTATGGTCTTGTGAGTTCTTCCCTTGTTAAAAGTCTTCTTACTAGATCAAAGGTAAGCTTGCTTGCAAAAGGATTATTTCTGAGCTGAAGTAAAACATATCTGGTGTATAGCCTATAACTATAGGATTGTTTACACTCTTCTGAGGCTTGCCAGAGAACAGCTGTTTCTAATTTTTCAAGTGTAGTGAAAAGGAGACAGATCCAGCAGGAAAACTCAGACAGGAGGTGGTAATGCCTTAGAATTTGCACTCCCTTCTTCGGGCAAGGTGTTTGACTCAAAGAACTTGAAACTGGACCTGGGCAAGCTCCCCGAGGCAACAGAGACACAAATGCCAAAGTGATTTCAACAATTAATGATCTGACCAATAAATTTTTACCCGGAGAGGAAATTACGAGTTATAAGCCTCACTACTGAAGTTTTAAACCTCTTGAGTCATATACTTTCATTTTTGGTGTGCCCAGATGACCAACAACACTTTATTTTTCGGAAAGTAATAACACTATAGATCAGAGGACAGACAATAAAAGATTGATTTGGAGTCATTAAAGCAATTCATCAGTATGCCTATTTGATGGTAATACTTCTTGAAATTAAGTCTGAAACCACTGTTAGCACCAATATTGCAGCTGGTGAGAGCACTTTCCAGAGGGTAGCTGGAGGTGGCCCTGACAGCTGCTCTGAATTGTCATGTTGCACATTCCACGGTTTAAACAGTAATTTATTTTGCAATCTCTGCATCATCAATTCTGGGGTGTTTGTCTGTGATGTTTAATGTTTAAAGAGGTCAATATTTAAAGAGATCTGTGATAGCAAATAAAACCTCTAGGTTGTTTGAAAGTTAATATGTCACACACTGATGGTGATATAGAACAAGAACTGTCACTGACGAAGTGTCACTGTCTCTATTAAGGCAAGAAATTTGTGTGCCAAGAGAACCACCAGTGAGAAAGACCATTTAAAACTTCTGACGCAGTTTCTAAGTATCTTAGTAAAGTTCACCGGAGCTTAAAGGAAAAACTCTGTTTGTTAATCCTATTCAAGACATGCAGGGGAACAAGCCAGTCTGAATAGTACAAAACAGGGTATATAGGATTTGCCAACGTGGAGAAATGAACGTCCCTACCACTCTGCCTCCTGCTCCGAGCCAGGATGGGAAAAAGCAGGCATGTGTATTGGCAGACTGTGGGATACACTACTGCTTTCAGCAATGCCTGTAAGTGTTACCACAATATCTTCCTGCAGGATCACTGCTTTGAAGTAGCACGGTCACCCTTGGCATTGAGGTTCCCAAAGTGATGCAGGAATAACCAAAGCAGCAAATTTGTGGGTTGTGCTGCCCACAGGAAAAGATGGTGGCAATAAAAGCTGCTCCTACGAGCACCAAAATCAGTATACCTGGCTGCACGGTAATACAAGCGAAGCAGAAAAGGGCCAGTGGAACCATTTCACATGCCAGTGACTTGAGGTTAGCAGGCTTTGCCTCTGCTAACCCTGCTGCTTCTAGACCACCCTCTCTGCCCGAGAGGGCTTTCTGCAGCAAAGGTCCTAGACAGCAATACTGAGAAGCACAACCTGCCCTCCCTCTCCTCAGTTCTGAGAGGGAGTAGGACTGCTGCCTTAAACAGCGGAGGAGCAAAAGACCTTTGAGCAAAACCAGTAATTATAACAATTTCAAGGATACTTTTGCTCCTGTTAACTTAAAATTTTAGAAACGGGTTATTTGATTAGTGAGAGGACTTTATAACATACATTTTATATATATATATATATATATATATATATAAAATATTTTCATCTGATTTGAGTAGACTCCCACCTGCAAGCACAAGGAAAATTATTCCTCTGAATTGGAAAAGCAACCCTTGAATCTAAAATTACTTTGGTTGAAGCATCAGGTTAAGCATCATGATGTAGTGTATTTGTTGTGCAAAAAGTAAATAAATAAAAATTCTTATATTTTTACCTTTTCTAATTTTTTAGCAGCTGTGACCATTTGTTTCCAGACTCTCTAAGCAGTTCTGTATTTCTGGGAGAGGGGAACATGTTAAAAAAATCCTGCGTCTTAACAGGAAGGTTGATGTTTCAAGCTGTAAAGATAGCTCACTTCCTTAAAATCACATCTTATACTATCTTCCCTTGACAAGAAATATTTTTTGTGCAAAGGGAGCACAAAATACAGTTTAATAAACACCACTTTTAAAGAAATGAGGGATGTGGGCTTTTTTCCCTAAACTAATTCATGTGAGTTAGATCCTCCATAGTCCCAAAAGGCATGAATAGTTTCTTGTAAGTAGAAAAGAGAAATAGAAACAAGACTTATAAAATCTTCTGAGTTCTCTGCTCTCTCTCCTTCTGCTCTCTCTGTCTCTCTGTCTCCAGACCAAAAAATGCTGTGAAGTTGAGGCAAACTGCCAAGAGTTTCACACTCAGTGCTGAACTGGCATAAAGTCAAAGGTTGCTAGCTGCATTTGGATGCCAAAACATTAGCACGGCTCTCACTACTGGCTCTTACACATCCTTTTTCAAAGCTAGATACTTTGCAATTTTTTGCCTCTTATATAAGCTTTCATTGCTTGCCTTTCCAAGTTTTTTCTGAGGGCTAATCTTGCTGCTGGTAGGAAAGCATCTCACATACTAAAAGTTTCATCTTCAGTGGCAGCTGTTGATGGAGGTCTCTCTTCTGCGATGGGAAGCACATGCACCAAGTGTTGCATGCCCTGGGTATGTCACTATCAGCTCAGTGCAGTTCAAGCCTGCTTTTTGGTCCAGATTTGCCAGTCAGCCCCACTGCGACCCTGAAAGCCCCACTGAGGGGCTGCCTCAGCCTGAGCTCCGCAGGTGTGTTCATAGGGGACAGCCTGTCCTTTCTTACAGCCCCAAAATATGTCCAAACTTCCACTCAGAAATGGAGCATGTTAAGTTCAAATGCAATACTGCCCTGTCAGTGATATCCCAAGCCTGACCCTCGTTAGCACTGTACGAATGCACTCAGTGATTAACCACCACAATTTGAAAAGTCACGGGAAGTGGCAGCTGGGATCTGTCCCAGAACCCTGGTCTTTACCCCACAACTAATGTCTACCCTCAGAGGGTACCACACTGGAACAGCGCTAGGTTGGACGCATAACTTGCAAGCATATTTTTGGGACATTGTCTTTTATTTGGCCCATAATCAGACAGGCACCACTAATGCTACTAATAAATCACGAACTTCACTTTAAGCTTAGAAAAGTTCCCACTGAACTCAGTGGGAGTATTCACATGTTAAACGCTCTAGGATCAGTCAGCTGAGCTATGAGATCCCAGATCTGCTTAAAGTCCCTCGCTGTTATAAACACATATGAGTATCAAAACATCTGACAAAATGGCAGTGACACCCCTACAATGTTCAGTGTTTCAGCACTTTAAACCGAGGCTCTGCTCTCCAGGAAAAGCAAGGACTCCAATCACAGAAAACTCTATGTAACATTATTCCTTTGTGGATGTTCAAGTGGCTGGCAGAAGGAACCAATAAAACTGCGCAGAAGGAACCAATAAAACTGCGCAGATGCCTTCTTGCACCAGGGCAGAGTCAGGTCCGGCACGGAGGGAAAACAACCGCAGCCTATAGGGAAGTATTTAATCTCTATTTTGTGCAATTCTTAGCAACACAGCAAAAGGAACACACACTACAATTAATGATTTACATATTTATAACCCAATCCTCTTGACCTTTGTTAGCCAAAACACCTGAGTAAACCAACCTTAAATTTCTTGTAACAGCTGGGAATGTGACAAATGTTGGGTTCTGTTGTTTGGGTTGGTTTTTTTTTAAAGTGGGCAGGAAGGATAATTGTTTTTGTTTTTTAAGGTAATACAAAGCAGGAATACAGAAATGGTAAATGGAGTTTAACAGTAAGTGCTAAAAACAGAATGTAAAAAGCTGTTTTGCTTGTGTAGTGCATGCTACGATTTTGCAATAAGTTGTTTGTTTATCTCATCCAAGCAACTCTTTCCTTGTTTCACATCACAGCAAACAGCTGACTAGGTGAAAAAGGTTGATCAGTAATTTTTAGGATTATAGCTAAATCACTGCACTGTTTTCAAGTTAAAGGTCATAAAAATTTCATATTACCTTTGTAGCAGCTCTTTGGACAGTATTTCAACTATCTCCAATTCATAGGATGGCAAGCACATCCCAAAGGAATATTTTAAAAATGTGTGTACCCTTTTTGGTAACTACCTCTTTTGGCTTCATCCACCCACTGAAATGAATGAAATCTGAAAGTAAATTTTACGCCCCTGAGCAAGGGCAGGACTCCTTTTCTCAGTATGTCTCACTGATGCTCCTCCAGCTTGCAGCTAGTGTTTTGTCTTGGGCTGACACAGCCAGGGATGTTTGCCAATTTTGTAGTAACATGTGGCATAATGATAATTTAGGAGCCTATTTGTGTCAGACTGGCAAGAGAAGGTCACATGAAGAAGCAAAGTTATTAGGAGGAAGAACGCGTCTCTCGCTCTCAGGAACTCAATGCTCTGTTAGTGCCAGAGAGGAAAGCCCTGCCTACCCTTAGCATTTTGCTTTAGAGGCCAAAAGTAAATCAGGATCCTAAGCACTATGGATTCCTTTAGCTCTACCTAATATCTGTAGTTGCCAGATCAAGGCTTTTAACTGAGTAAACCAATCTATGCTTCTGTATTTGAGTCAAATAAGCTTGATTGTGCACACCCTGCTGATAAAAAATGGTGCTTAATCAGCATAAATGCATGCTTTTTGTGCAACGGCACAGTGCTTTGTTGGAAACAGCCTGGAGAGTTTTAGCTGGGGAAAATTACTGTTGTCCAGATCACCAGCAATTTGGAAGGTTGTTTTTGTGTGGATGCATTAGGTACACATAGAGCACTAGAAGGCAATGGCTGTTGGATGATACTGCATCCATATGGCTGAAGAGAGGGTCAGAAAATTAATTGTCAGACAGGTTTTACATGAGAACAGAAGGATGTTTGTTATTCCACCCTGAAAAGTGTAAGATATAAACACTGGACTTGGGATCTTGCTCAGCAATTACTCTGAAGAAAAAAGGGTATCACCCCAAGTTCCTAAGTACAGACACAATCTTGGTAAGTCTCCTCCCCCCAACCCCACCCCAAATTTTCATTACGATAATTTGTTATTGAAGACAAATAACAATTAGTCAAACAAACAAACCCCCAACATTTTAAATAATCTCACAAAGATTAGTTTTCTTTCTAAATCGATTTTTGCTCTTCTCCATTGTGTAGTCACTATTTCCTTTGTTCTTCGTGCTCAGGACTCACAAAGTAAAGAGGATCTTAATTTCTGAAGTGAAATAATGCAGATGTCAGGCTAATTTACAAACACACTTTGCAGCTTCTTTCAAGCCTGGTGTTTTAGGACACAAGGACCTAGTGTTCTTCTTCACTTACAGGATAGAGAAGCAGGAATAAAAAGACAGGAAAAACTCTCTTTAATACGTGTTACCTGTGTATTTCCTTAAATGGGAGGTAAGTAATCTAATCTAAAGTATTACAAACCCCCTTTCTTTAACCTTAATGGGCTGGCAGAGGTCCAGCTATAGTACAGGAGATCCTTTGTTTGACAAGCAGATAAAATCAAAGTTTGAGTTAAGACTTTTAACTAACCTGGGTCTCAGTGTTGTGCTCCAATCCGTCCCTGCAACGCCATAACTACTGCTTTGTTACTGTAGTGAATACCTAAGGGTATTATGTCTCAAGTTACATACTGGGTATTTAGGGAGAGAATCTGGCCTAAGGGTGTCAATGGGAATTTTGCCACTGACTTAATTTACAGCCTGGATTTCACCCACAGCTTGTTGAATTACTGGGGTTTTTTACTGAATTTTCCAAACTATATGGTACTAAATAACTTTCATACTCTATTTTCAGCACTATTGTTTTTTCTGAATCAGACTTCTCTGTTGATATGCCTAAATGGGTCTAAAGAAAAAGAGGGAGAACAAGGTTTTTAAAATTTTAAAAGAAAGCTTTGTACATCTTTTCTAGGCATGGACCTACAACTGCAAAAATTGTAGCAACAGGACAGAAGAGCATCATTTCAGGAAGATGAGTAACTAAACCTTCGGAGGCCTTACACTTGATATGTTGGAAGAGCATCTGAATGATAGAGGTCAACTGTGGAGGAACTTCAGGAAGGTACACGTTAACCTTACATATTCAAATCTATCTTCCTTTAAAATGCATCTCTTCACAAAGGAAACTGATTTGCTTAAGAGAGTCTTGGAACAAGTGACCTTCTGTGTTTTTCCACTGAAGTAAATAATCATCCCGTTTTCTAGTTGTACTAGTGATTTCTGTTGTCCAAAAAGACAGTGGTTCTTTCTCTCCCTTTACTTCCTTAACACTAGAAGCAAACGTATCATTATGTTATGGTACAAATTAAGAAACAGACCTTCTTTAGGCACACCAGTCTATAAAATCACTGCTTCCAGTGACTTTGTTTTATTAGAAAAGAGCAGTGCAGGATCCTCCTTTGCCCAAACTCACCAGTTTTTATTACATCTATTTCCCAATCTTTTATTAGTATTTCCATTTTGCAGAGCAAGCATAAGTCTGCTCCATTTTGCATTCCCTTTGCACAGTTGCAAACGATTTAGCAATTGCAACCACTCATGTCCCATTATACAACTGCGCATGCTTCCTGTTTTAATCAGTGTGGCAAATTGCTAATTGCATAAATGTGCAACTTAAAAACCTACTGATATGAAAAATAGATACAGAATGTCTTCATTTTCGAGATGCTGCTACCCTCCGGCAGAATAGGAGGGAAATGTTCAGCGCTGTAGTTGACGTCTGCAGTGACACTCTGCCCCGTGAGCTGGTTCACCTTTTTGCTCTCTAAGAAATGTGCTGAGTTGTGACGTTTGTGTCCTACTGTAGCAGTGACAAAGGACAGTATGTGATGCCCTCACCTGGGTGAGCTGTGGCTGCAGGTGTGCAGATGATCAGGCAGCTGCGTTAGAGGTATTAGATAGTGATCCATGGTAAACTTTAGGTATCTCTGCACTCAAAGAGGTGATCCTTTTGGACTGGTGTCCTGGGTCTGTCGGGGATAGGGTTAATTCTCCCCAGGACCTAGCAGGGACACAGGTATTCCATCCCATGTGAGCCATGCCCAGGGGGCAACAGGAGCTAGCCGGGGAAGGGGAGGGGCAGGAAGTCATCCCCCAGGGGAGCGGAGCGGTCGGGGGGCGTCCCGGGTGCGATCGGCAAGCGGTGGTATCGTACTCGTGGCCGTGTATTCCTCTGTCGGTGTTATTATTGTTGTTGTTTCTTGCTCCCCTTGCTGTTCTGTTAAATTGCCTTTGTCTCAACCCACGAGTTTTTGCCTTTTTCTTCCGATTCTCCCCTCCCGGCCGCGCTGGCGGGGGGAGGGCCCGATCCGAGCGAGCGGCTGCCACGTGGGCCTTTGTTGCCGGCTGAGGCCAAACCACGACAACTGGGAAGAACTGATCGCACAGTGAAAGAATTAGCTATTTCTACAGAAAGAAAAAAGAGTATGTTTATTTTCCCTGCTTGTATTCCTTTATTCTCTTGGATAGATGAGCTCAGGACTAAAGAGTTTCCTCTACTCCCTATGTAACGCTGACAAAATAGAAAAGTCTTGTTGAAGACAAACATGCTGGATTCCTGTTCTCCTTAAGTTATAGCTAATATTCTGAATAGACAAACACAAGAAAGAAATGCATATATGTCCTTTGACACACACAGAAAGTTAAGAATGATCAAAAGCTAGTGATAATCTGCAGAGACATAGCAATACGTTTAAAAAGGAAAAGGACATAACATATTGGGGGAAAAAATCCAGAAATTTAAAAAGGTTCCCTCTCCGATTTGTAAACGTACTGTTTTGAAAAGTATTACTTATACTCTCAGTTTTATTTTTATCACCTGACCAAGGACAAAGTTGCTTCAAGAATGCAAATACTTACTAAATGCAACATGCTTACTATTCCAGGAAGGAAACAGTATTTTTATTTTCTCATGTTCTCCCACTTTTTGCAACCTCTAGTTTATTAAAAGTGTACAAACTCAAAGTGTATCTGTGAATGAAAGAAATTACCTATTGTCTTTGTCACCAGAACCACATGTATTAGTGTCCAGACTTTCAGACTGCAATAATAATGATTACTATAATTTTTGTAGATGCAGCCCTACAATTTAAAGTCCACACTAGTTAGTAATAAGGTCAACCTGGAGACATATATTCTAACTTAGACAAATGAGCAGAATGTATGCTCTGAGCATCTAAATTCCAGAAGAAAGCATGAACTCCTTGCAACCTCCATACAGCCTCATTCTACAAAGTTCATTAATATCAACATCAATATTTTGCAATGTAACAACAGTCCTCTCGAATTAAAATGCAGGCTTGTGTGACTTTCAAAAATGGAATCAGTATTCTAAATTAAGTCCCTGAATTCCTTGAAATACTTAATTTTCTCTGCAGTGTTTTCTCATGTCAGCTTTGCGTTTCATAGAATGTAGACAAAGCCCTTGTCAAAATCCTGTCCACACCTTGGTAAGTTATTAAGCAAATTAAAAACATATTATAACATTAAGCCAGAATCTCAGTTTTTTTATTTCTATATACAATTTTAATTATTACATTCTTTTATACCACAGTCAGCTTTCAGTCTATCCTATTTTTGTACTGAAAATGTGTATCAGTAACATAAGTTGTAAAAAGAAGTTGAAAAATGAACAACTGCAGTTCCTGGCACCAAGAAGATCTACAAGCACTCAAGAATCTAGAATAAATACCTGTCCTAGAGACTGCTAGAGTCTCTCATGCATCTTCAGTAGTCTTAGCCTTGCTTCTTCTACCCATAAGCAAACATAATTGTTGAAGCAAACCTTTTATGTCCCTGGTCTTGTTCCCCAGTCCCAGACACTTTAAAATTCTCCCCTATGTGCTATAAAATGCCTGTATCACACTAGACCAGATTTGTCAGATTCTCTGTTTGCCACTTTATCTAATCTAGCAAAACAGATTAACTCTTTGCACTGAAGGAACCTGTGACCTCCTGGAACACAAAATATGTCACAAAACTGCCATCAGAAGTCACTGGAAGGATCTTTGTAAGGCAGCCATGGTTATACATTTAATTTTGGAGCTTGGCACAAGTGCATAATCTTTCCAAGTCTGTGATTAAGTACCAGTCATTGTCAAAGCTTTCAATATGTAACTCAAAACATAAGCATGGAGATCTCTCTTGTTTCATAGTCAGTCCTGTTATAAACCCTGGTTATCTATTAACCTGGTGATAGCTACTTGTTTTATATCATTGTGATGGATCCCATGGACTTTATGGTATCCCTTATAAAGACAAACAGTAAACAATTCAAGTTACATGTGTTATCTAAGCAAATACTTTGAAAATATCTTTTCCAGGGCCAGATGAGATGATTACCAGAGAAATTACAGGATGCTGAAACAGAGGCAATGCATCTGGAAGGGAAGGGGAAGAAAGTGAGGAGGTTTTATTGTCCATCAATGTTATTATTTCCCTGTGCTCAAGATACAGTAAAGAACTGCAACAACAACCACCACAAACAACAATCCACAACAAACAATCCACAAAAACAAGGCATCAACCAATAAAAACAGGGCATCATCCTTGTTCTGTCTGTCCTTCAAAGAAAATTTTTCCCCAGGTGCCTGTTGGATGTCCTCATTCATCCCAACGCATTAGATTTTACGGCTGGACTTGCATTACTGTTTTCATCTAGCAGAACAGCAGGCCTTGGCAAAGAGTGCAGCAGGCGCTGGTGGCAATATCACCTCTCGTACCAGCTGTTTCCATACTTCCTCGCAGGTGTTTGCCTTCCACATGGCTGACAGCTGAATTCTGTTCAAAAAGGATGACTAAGGCTGCAATCGGTACAATGCCAAGTTTCCTCTTGGATTCCCTTCCTCTTCCTGCTGTGCCTCATGTGGCTGGCACAGCTTTGCCATTGTGGAACAGAGGTTGCTGGAAATAAATTCTTCTTAAGCAGACAGGCTTTTGTTCAGTTTTGACTGCAGGCTCCCAGCCCAAAGTCTTGAGCAATGTGCTCTGAGAAAGCTCTGTGCGTCTGTGGTAAGGCTCTTTTTTAGAGGCGTCCAGTCTGAGCCAATCTGTAGTAAAGAGAACCATTTTCTGAAAGACTGTGTTCTGGGCAGAGGATCTTCATTATCAGTCTTGTCCTAGCATATTCTCTGAGATTTCCATCAAATTGGGCTTTAGATTTACATGCATATAAAACCATTCTTAGGTTTCTATGTCTGTATTTCTTTATGCAGACTAGTTGTGGAACAAATCAGGAAGGCATACTGTATTCTTGTACTTCTTGCCTATTAATTAATTAATCCTTCACTTTTTTCTAAAAAAATGGGTGAAAGAAATGGTCCGTGCACATAATTTTTTCTCTTTCTGAAAAAGGAACACATGTTTCAACAGCTTATTTTCTGTCATAGCCACGATTTCATCACGTGAAAGCCAAGGGTTTTCAGTGCTCTAAAATAATCAGCACATTACTCATCTTTCTGTGGACATGCAAGAGGCCAAATAATTTTGTGGGTTTTCCTGTTCCTTTTCCACTTCTCTTGGTACCACTTCCAGAAGCTGTTGTCTGTAATGCCTTTGCACAAATCTACAAACTGAGGCTCTTTTCAAAACCAATATTTTTTGGACACACTCGTATCAGCGTAATGTTTTTGAAGCGTTTTGTGCAACTGTTCAAAGAATGTCGCCTTCTCATTTTCTTAGTGACGATGGTAGACAACCCCTCCTGCCTATCAGTTAAAAGCTGTCATCACCTTTCACACGAGGTCTGACCATTTCTAGCCAGTCTTCACCTGCTAGCTATTTTTGTTGAATGCTTTGGTGAATTATATAAAAATTGTGTAAGCATGACTTTCACTGCAATGTGCAATTTACAGACCCTTCACTTCTTTTGTAACCAAAAAGAATGAGGACTACAAAGAGTTCCCATGGCTCTTCACCTAACTGTAAGTGCCAAAATGCGCACTCACCTGACTTTTTCCTGTTCTGCAGAATGGCAAGGCAATTTTACAACAGCTTTGAGCCCCTGGGCGGCAGCTTTGTTGTTCTTATATTCAGTCCAATCTCAGATGCTTGCTTTTCCCCTTAATCTTGTTTTCCCCATTCTTACTCCAACTCAAGCCACACGTATGATTCTCTCTTCTCTGTTATTTACACGTGACACGTGCTACATGGTTTTTCTCCCTGGATTTATTTAATGAATGATCTTCGCCCAGACTTCATCTGTTACAAATTGCCACATCAAGGCTTGGACTCCTATTTACTGCTTTTCCAAATGGTTCTATTTTCTGAAAGAACACCTGAATATGTCAAGTATTTTAAAGCAACAAAGTACACAGAACAAATGAGAAAAGCCACAAAACAAAATGCCAGCTGATTCACAGTGTACCTGATTATTTTGCTTTCCAAGATATTAACAACACTGTTGCTGTATTGGCTACCTCTAAGATGAAATGCGGAAACTCCCTTTGGCTTAGAATACTGACAATGCTGAAGAGACTAATGCTTACCTGGTATCTTTTAAATATTCAACCTCTTGTGTTCATTTACCCAAGATTAAGACAGATGGTTTTTGAATTAACAGACTACATTTGGGTAGCCAGAGAGTGTACCAGATGGGTATCATTATTCATTTATATGAAATTCTGTATCGCTTCCCTTGGGAAATATTAAGAGTAGCATATTTATTAGAGACCCAGTCATGCTAAAGGCTTTATTTGTTCAATTGACTGCTGTTTATAAGCAATAATTACAGCGTGACAGAAAGTAACAGACCAACATATTCATTTTTCAGTGTGTAACTACAGCTTGAGCATGAATAGCTGAGATTACTATGAATGGGGAAGAACCATTTAGGTATATAATAGAAAATTAAAACACGCATAATCATTTTGCATAAGGGTGTTTTTAGGAACCCGTCAATTACCTACGAAGCCACAATATTTCTTAAAATACTTTAATTAAAATAGTTTCTGTAGAGAGAAATATATCTTTTATTAGACTGACTACATGTAGTTGTAAAGAGCAGACTATTTTTATTAAGTGTTTTATAGCATATTCTAAGTACCTTAAAGCTGAGTGGATGGAAGTGAACATATGCAAGCACAAATCTTTCTTTCACTAGGTAAGTGCATAACATTATCAAAATTCAGCCACGGCTGGGAGAAAAAAAAAAAAAAAAACAAAAACCAAAACAGAACAAAATGTGAGCCACTGGGATGAGTGCTGTGGGAAGGATGTCTGGATTCTTCAGAGTCTTCACTTAAAATCCGGCCGGGGCATCGTTTCGGGTTCCTATCTACTTCAGTGCAGCCAGTCTTTCATCGTCTGTCTCTTTCTGAGCGTTTTCAGCCCTTCCCCAGAACTCTGCCCTTCACACAGTCCACTGAAGTCCAGCTTCAGCCAGAGGGCAGATGGGAACTGGCCTTTCACATGTTCTGAGCCCTCTAGCTCCTAAAGAAATTGTATTAATGGGATGGTCCCTACTGCCTCACCCCAGCGCTACATGCTGTGTGACAGGGCTGGTGGGGGCACCCATCCCCAGAGAGGACAGGGGGCTGGGAATGTCAATGGGAGATGAATTCCTGCCTGTTGCTGAGAGCAGGCCACATTTGCCACCAATGTCAGAACACACTGATGTTCCCATGGGGCAACATTTCTCCATTTCCCATGGAGCAGCTTTTGCAGCTCCCTGCTCAGGATGTGGTTGCTGGTGACCCTCACTGCTGGAGATCTCTCTATGTTATATACAGGGAGTCCCGGTACCTAAAGTGATGTGTGTTTTTTGCTGAGGGACTGATGTGTAGGCCTTGGGTGTTGTAGCCCATTCTTTAGAGCTACACCTACGTCATGTAACTTTTCTAACTTTTTTTTCTATTATTATATTTCTATTTAGCTTTCCAATATCCATTTATCACCGGATTGAAAGAGCCAATTTGAAAGTAAGAAACCCTTAGGCATGAAATATACTGTTAACAAAAATTGAGACTAGCTAAGGAAAGTTGTTGTGACCAAGAGCTCCCTCTTGTGCATTACAACAAGAGCAGAAGGTCCATGCCTCTGCAGGTCCCACCTCGGGGCCGTGCAACACGGGCAGCACCTGTGAAGCAAGGGCACCCTGCAATGGGGGCCCCCGAGTGCAGCAGGCATGTCCCCAGCTTTGTCAAGGCAGGGTGGAAGCACGTTTCTGTACTGCAAAAACTCTTTGCAACCTTTGCAATCATGTTTATTTCACTAATTTATTGTAAAAAAAAAAAAAAAAAAAGAAGAAAGGAAAAACCCCACAGAACTGACATTTTGAAACTAATTCTTATCGGTTTGACCTTCTTACTTGCAAATATATTTTTTTTTAAAATTTTGAAAATCAAAGTATATTTTCATGAACACAGTTCACAAATTCGTTTAGTCATTAAGACTTTTAAGACTTGAGGCTCTGCAAGAGTGCTTGTGGGATATTTCAGAAGGCAACAAGGGTCACAACTTTCCCAATAGTCTCCCTTCTTCTGGTTCCATCATGGCCAGCTCCTTGTACTGCAGCAGCTCTCAACCTCTTCCTCTATGTGGAAACAGACTAAATGCTTAATTTTGGGTGCAGTTACATCTATTTTTCATCTAAAACACTGATTTAAATGTGTTATTTTCTTGGGGTGTCCTGTCTGGATGTGTTTTGGCTTTTATGTAATCAACTATCACGAGCATAGGCAGTAGTGCACTGACTTCTTAGACACAAACAAGCTCATTTCTTGTTCACTGCAGTTTTGAAAGCATGAGAACAGAGGTTAGAAAATGCACTGAACCTTAAAAGAAGGGATAAATTCAAGCAGTTTTAAGGTCTGGTGATTTTTTCCTCCACAGCATGACCTTACATGTGGGCTGAAACTGTGTTAGTAGTTAGTATACTTGACTGCCCTTCGAGTGTTTGCTGGTGCCAAAGTTGTTCAGGGCAGTTTCCTCAAGTATGAAGAACAGTGAAAAGGAAGATTAATTTGTATTATAACCTATTATAATGGCTTATTTTAGTAATTTTAATCTATCAAAAACTAAGCACTGGACTGGTAATTAAGCAGGAATTAATATCTGGATATCAAGGTCTATTATTTATGTAAAATCTGTCAAAGCAAGCCCAAAGCAAACATTTTTAAAGCAGAGGTACTCAAAATAGTGAAGCTTGAGCATGTTAGGTGAGTTTGAGTAGCAAGATGAAGCATATCGTGGAACGTACTTTAAGTGAGAATTAAATGAAAACAGTAAAGTGGAATTTTTTTAACTAGATTTCTGGAAAGGTATGACGGCCACACAGACTAAAGAATTTTATGAAAACACCTTTCAGAACCTCCAGTTTTGATTGCATATTAAAGACTGTAAAGGTGAAGAACCACTTTTTCTGTTTCACTATGCAAATAACATGAAATGTTATTTCAGCTAAAAGATCTGATTTTATCTGTCTGAAATCCACAGGCACATCTACAGCCTCTAATATGGGCAAAAGGTCTCTAACTACCTCGGGAGAAAAGATTTGGCACTTGTCTCAGCTACTACAAAGAAGAAGAGATACAGACACCTGAGTTTCCTCTGCTTTGCAGGTTTCTTCAGTCTTTCTGCAGCTGCTTCCATGTGTGTTTCTGAAGAAATGAACTATTG
Source organism: Numenius arquata (assembly GCF_964106895.1). NCBI lineage: Eukaryota > Metazoa > Chordata > Aves > Charadriiformes > Scolopacidae > Numenius > Numenius arquata. Next base: position 70,579,440 of record NC_133616.1, read on the forward strand.
TACTACTATAGTTCATTAGCATTCTTCAGGAGAGCATGTTTTAATTAATGCCTGCTCAAGAAAACTTGCCGTTTGACAACTATTATTTTCCACAGAAAGTGGCAAGGTACATTCACAAACTTGAAGTCAAACCAATCTAACAATAAAATGAATCCTTGTTTTTTCTAGTCTTTGACTGAGAACTATGTTCTAACTTTACACATAAAGTAAAAAAAGCACATTAATAAAATTATCTAGCCATGCACATACATTTGAGGAAGGTTGTAATTCAGAATTCTGCTTTCTGTCGGAGAAAAAATCATAAAGATTTTTCTCAAGCAAGAACTATGCTGAAGAGCATCTGAAACTGAGTCTCACTCTAATCAAATAGGCCGTCCAGTAGGAAGAGAGAACTCTTCATATGACTCCCTCTAAAATACATTTATTGGACTTATTTGGGGTTTAACATTCAAATATTATTTGTGCAGTAAGATAATAAAGAAAAGGTGAAATTTTATTATTTCACAAGCAGAATGTTTACACATGGAGATAGAACAATGAAAACTGGAAAGAATCTGGTAACAGTAACAGCAGCACCAGCAACCTGGAAAACTAGGAACCTGATTAATATTTTAATTCCTTGTCAGGATTGCCAATTATTAACTGGCTAACTCAAGGAAAATTATAATGAAATCAAGAGTTACAAAGGCATATGTGATGTTCTTCTAAAAGAGGAAAGCTCAAATCTTTAGTGTTAAAAATTAATATATAGTTCCATATATTATTTAGGGAACTGGATATCACTGTGACTCGTCATTTAGGAAATGGACCAATTAAGCCAGTTTCAAGCTTCAAAAGAAGTAAATATTTTCATAAGCAGTTCATGTTGCTAGTAGTTCTTAATCACTATCAATCATCATTGCTACATATACAAAGCAACTAGTCCTTAACAAATCTATCCCAGAAGAGCTGCGAGCACAGAACACTGGAGCTGATGCTCAGCTGTCAGCGCTGATGGCTGCAGTCCATGGTGGTCCTTACTTATCAGGGCCAAGGTGATCAGGCCTGAGAGCTCCTTGCAGGCTGTTTGCCATCTTTCTTCTTTACTCAGTTGTTGTGTTACACTCTCTGTGCCCGATCCAAAAGAAAAGGAAGTGATCTCATCTGCTCTTGATGACTTATTTTGGGGATTGAGACATGTCCTGGGTTTTCCTTATTCTGCCGGTGCCACCAGACACCTTTCTCGCCTGCTCTGTAAGATTATCTTGGTTTTATCAGGCAGCTTTCTCCTTCTGCTTTGTTATTTGGTGACAGATTTCTAATTGTCATTTCTTAAGTAAGCTTGATTTTGCCTGTTTAGTGAGGCTTTAAGAAAATAGCTGGAAAGAGTGAACTAGGAAACTGTAAGTTGTCCAGGATCACTTCAGCTGCTGTAAAAAATCACAGCGTGAGTTTTCCTGAAATGTATTTCTTGAGACATGAAGGAGAAGGTGGTTGGGAATGCTCTGCACAGGCATACAGCTCCTACAAAGCTGTCGTCACCGATTTAAGTAAAATGGCAGAAGCTGCCATTTAAGTAAAATGGCACCATTTTTTGAGCTATCTCAGCTGTCAGCAAACAAATGCAATCTGAAATAAAAAACCACTGTGTTCACATGAAAACAGCAGAGATCTGAGGGTTGATTGTAGGTGGCTAAGGCCTGCCTCAGAGGTGGGGTAGATACTTGGTAAAGCATCTGCCATCTCACTTTAATCCACACCTGCAAATCTGTCAGGGCCTTCGAGGTACGAACTTTGGGTACCCCTGTCCTGTGGAATCTGCAGTCCCCAAACAGATGCCCAGGCTTCTCGTACAGCACTGAGAATGAAATTCACAGGCTCCACACGGAGTCACCTCATTGAGGCCAGGGGAGTACGAAGCAGGATCCCAGTCTGGCGGCCCTTTTGGCACTGGCTGCTCCATGGGGTGCGGAACGGGAGGCCAGACCTACCCTGTCACAAGTTCATTCTCCTGCCTGGGAGACTGGAGTTTTCTTTTTACTACTTTTCATTTATTTATTTATTTATTTAATTTTTACTACTCTGCCTGATTTACCACAGAACTGAAAATTAATATAAGGATGGGGGTTATCTTTGATTTCTTCTTCTGAATGTTTTACGCTGTGAAAATAACTCGGTGTTTACCGGAGTGCAACTTAAAGCCGACATTCCTGCGGTCAGCATGAGCACTTCGGTCGGTATTTTATCTCTCCGGAGCCATGAACGTTTAACGGCCGGCGGAGCAGAACTCCTCAGCCTCCTGCCTGCGTACCCAGCGCCGGGCGGACGGGGAACGCTGAGGCGGTGCCGGGTGGGGACAGCCCGCCATTGCAGCTCCGGGTGCTGCCGCGGGGGACCGTTCCACCCGCGGGTGTCAGCGTCTAAGGGGACGCGGAGCCGAGCGCCCCGAGGGGACCGGGGACGCGAACCCACCACACCGGGCTCCGGGGCACCACCGAGGCCACGCCCCCGATTCGAGACCACGCCCGTTTCCCCCGCCCACTGCCTCGAGGCCACGCCCCCTCCCCGCCCGCACACCACGTCCGCACACCACGTCCGCACACCCACCCGGAAGTGCTCTCGGAGGGCGGAGGCGCCCTGCGCGGGTACTTCCGGGTGGCAGCGCGCCTTCCCCTTCGGCCCCTCCGCCACGCCGCCGCCTACCGCCGGGCCGCCCGCTCTCCCGCGGCTCCCTCTGCCTCCCCCCCCGCTCGCTTCTCCCCGCCCCGGGCCATGCCGCTGCGGGGCTCCCGGTCCGCGGGGCCGTGGGGGCGGCTGTTGCTTGTGGTGGCGCTGGCGGCCTGCGCCGCCCGGGCCTCCGAGATCACCTTCGAGCTGCCCGACAACGCCAAGCAGTGCTTCTACGAGGAGATCGCCCAGGGCACCAAGTGCACCCTCGAGTTCCAGGTAGCCACAGCCCCCCTCCCCCACCCCACCGCTGGTGGAGCTGGGTCCAGGCCCGGCGAGCGGTGGCCGAGGGGCCTGTTGCCCCGCGGGGCGCTCCTGGGATGCTCCGAGCAGTTCCGGGAAGCGCCTGGGCCGGGAGCGGCAGGGGAGGCCGGCGGGGCGTTTCCGTGTCGGAGAGAAGGAGGCCGTGGTCCCTGCGGGAGCGGCGGGGGGGGTTGGTTCCGGCGGGACGGTAACGTTGGGCCTGACAAGCGGCGGTGTCCCCTACTGCCCTGCAGGCTCTCTCCCGTCTGAGCAGCGTGGAGAGCACCCAAAGCACCCCAGCCCAGCAAGGTGCTGGAAAAGCAATTCCCTTGCAGTCTGTGAAGCATGTGTGTGATGGGCACAGTATAACTTTACGGAGCTAACTCTTTATTTCAGGGTGCGAGTCACGTAGCAAACAGTAAGAAAGTGGTGGAATAGGTTGCGCAGTCCTAGCAAAGCGTGCTGCGCATATAGAGAGACAGCAGAATTGCAAAAGATAGAACATGCACACAACTGACATCTTATTGAAGGCTGTGGTTAACAGGCACCTATTAAGCGAGGCTGCACTGTTTTTTTTACTTTTTGCAGTTTCTAACAGTTAGAAGGTGCAGCTATTGTGATAGGGCATGCTGTGCAGCTTTGAGATGTATCAAGCAGACATCCCTGGCAGTTTTGGTGCCTTTGAGTGTATCAGTAGAGTTCCAATCTTTCAGTCTGTCACTTCAGCTGGTGAAGTCACTAGCAGTACAGCAGCAGCGTGAGAGGGAAGTCATCCTTGATAATGGGAATCACAGTTACCTTTGGGGGTTTTTGAAGGAGCTGTGTACTTTTGTGGCCCGACTTTTCATGTTGAAGTCCTATGATTTTTTTTTCTTCCCCAGCTGCTGTCCCGCCTTTCATATTTTGGGGAATGTTGCTGCTGCTAAATACCAGTTCTTGTTATTCTGTCCTACATGTTCTAGTTCTTTCTTAGGTATATCTTTTTCCCTACCCAAATGTTTCTTGTCCCTGCCTGTTACTTTCATAAAGTCTTTTCTGTGCAGGACTCCCTTCCACCTGTTTTGAGGTGGATATCATTGCAGGTTGCTGGACAGATAAGTCTGCTGTTGTCACTTTTGTCAGTGAGCAGGACAGGAGTAGTATTGTTAGAAGTAGAATCTGAATTTCACCAACTGCCAGTAGACTGAGCTGCTGTGTGCGTGTCCTTTGGTGGTATGTCTCAAGAGCTGAGAGGAGGCTAAAGCAAGCTCTGTGGGAAGGAACTGTAGGGCAACTTTAAAGCTCTGGCAAATCTTTGCCATGTATATGTAAACTGTCCCTTTCAGGGTGTGTGATATAACCGAATGTGAGTACTGATTACTTCTGTGTAATCAGTAGAAAGCACGCCCTTGTCAAATTTGAGATCATACTTCAAAAACAAGCCATCGTTTCATTATAGAAAATCTTACTTTTGTTTTTCCTTCAAACCAGGTAAGCATTTCTGCGTGAAAGTCCCAAGTAGATGCAGACATCCAGGGAGAGACATGCAGGGATGCAGACATCCAAAAATTTTTTTGCTCTTTATATCTCGTTATCACATTTTTGGAAAAACTGTGAAGACACTGCTTGCCAACTGAATATTGTAAAAAAATTCCTTCTTATGGAGCAGCTACTGCTCAGATCTGTTGTTATTTCAGTTGTACCATTAAAGTTACCGTTTGACTGATACTATACCTAAACAAACTGATGTGAGTTTAAATAATACTATGTAAACTAAAGTGCAGGTGCTGAGATACTAAAATATTTCAGTGATTTCTGCACACATATAAAAGGGTCATGCCTTTAGATACAAGTCTCTTCCTCCTTCTGCATGCTTTATCTTAAAAGCAAAAAGTTTGGAGCAAGGATTAAGCGTAAAACTACTAGCCTAAGAGTCATCAGAATACCCAAGCTATGAATACTGTAACTAGTCTTTCTGTAGAGGTGGGATAGCTAGTCTACAGAGAAATACGCTGTAGACCAACAATAACTGAAGCCTGAAAAAAACCTTGAGACAGTCACGTTTTTGAGTCGCTTGTAGGCGTTATCGAGATGTGGTGGGTTTGGGAAGAAATCCTGCAGCTAACCATGCAGGAGGGAGGCAGACCCCCCTGGACCACTGCTCTGGTCACAAGCACACTTGAAGACCAGCCAGCCAGGTTCAAATACCTGTTCTACTGGTTGAATGCCATTCCTGCGGCTTAAAGCAGCTTGAGCTAATAGGATGGTTATGCTCTTTTGGCTGTACAGAAAGGAGACATCTTACTGCACGTTTGCAGTCTCCTCCATTGGAATGAATTCCATGGAGGATCTCTGGGTACAGCAAATGGTTGATTTGTTACAGTAATGTATTTGCTGCCCCATCAAATCTCCTCTACTGTAGCCTTTGCTGTTGTACAGTTATTTGTAACAAAGTAACTGAAATTGCTGTCCTAAATAGTTTGAAAATATAGTTGACAGTACATTTCCTGAATCTAAAGTATGTCTTCTGTAAGAAAATAATTTTGTAGACTTGCTTTGAAAGATTTTTAAATTAATGCATCGAAAGAAGCATTGCCAGCAGGTCAAGGGAGGTGATTATGCCCCTCTACTCTGCTCTTGTGAGACCCCACCTGGAGTACTGTGTCCAGCTCTGGAGTCCTCAACACAGGAAGTACATGGACCTGTTGGAGCGGGTCCAGAGGAAGGCCATGAAGATGATTAGAGTGCTGGAGCACCTCTCCTGTGCAGACAGGCTGAGAGAGCTGGGGTTGTTCAGCCTGGAGGAGAGAAGGCTCCGGGGAGACCTCACAGCAGCCTTCCAATAGCTGAAGGGAGCCTACAGGAGAGCTGGCGAGGCACTCTTTGTCAGGCGGTGTAGTGACAGGACAAGGGGTAATGGTTTTAAATTGGAAGAGAGGAGATTTAGATGAGATACCAGAAAGGAAATTCTTTACTGTGAGGGTGGTGAGGCACTGGAACAGGTTGCCCAGGGAAGTTGTGGATGCCTCATCCCTGGAGGTGCTCAAGGCTAGGCTGGATGGGGCTTTGTGCAACCTGCTCTAGTGGAGGTGTCCCTGCCCATGGCAGGGGGGTTGAAACTAGATGATCTTTAAGGTCCTTTCCAACACAAACCATTCCATGATTCTATGATATTTTAAAACATTTGTTAAAGCAAAAAATTTTGCAGTGCCACTTGACAAGTCATACTTCTTAGAAGAAATGTATAAATGTCTGTTTTGTTAAAAAGACAATTTCTTGGTTTGTGTTCTCAGGTGATCACTGGAGGTCATTATGATGTTGACTGTCGCTTGGAAGATCCTGATGGCACTGTGTTGTACAAGGAGATGAAGAAACAATATGATAGCTTCACGTTTACTGCATCCAGAAATGGAACATACAAATTCTGCTTCAGCAACGAATTCTCTACTTTTACACATAAAACTGTGTACTTCGATTTCCAGGTTGGAGAAGATCCACCACTGTTTCCTAGTGAGAACAGAGTAACTGCACTTACCCAGGTAAAAAGTTGTTTTGTTTGACAGCAGCTGTTAGGTGGAGACAAAGCTTTTTTTCAAGTTCAGCTGCATTAGATATCTGTACCACTTTTGAAAAGCAATGGATTGGAGCTTTTAAAATAATCTGAATTACTACAAATAAGCTTTCTTTCTGAAGATAGGATTTGTAGAACTCAGAGCAGAGCTGAGAAGGAATCACCAAGTGTTTAAGAGAAAATAAGGGTAGTAATTCCAACCTTAGACTCCAGGCCACTATCTTCTTTTTTTGTTGTTGTTTTTGGGTTTTTTTGTTAAGGAAGCTTCCTTTTAATGTCATGGTTCTCTGCCTATTGAAGTGTGGATTTAACAAACTGTAGATATTGGTGGATCAGGGTTTTCAAAATTTCCAGACTTTGGAGAAACTTTGAGAATTTTTTTTCTATTTAAAATTGTAGGGGTTTTTGGAAGGACTTAAGTTGACCTCTCATGTAACTGCCATTTTTAAAATGGAGCAGAAATTTCTAGCAAGATGAACAAAATCAGCCATATTTAGCTGGCTTCTGCATATTTGTCCTTTAGAAGATACTGCAGAGTATCAGAGCATTATTATTATATTCTAAGGATTTTGCAGTTTTGCACCACCTGTACCCCATCTAAATCCATCAAAGCTTCCCTTCGAACATTTGCTTTACAAGTTCCCATTCATGTTCTTACATTATAACCATCACCAAACCCCTCTTTAAGCAACCATTAGAGAGTGCTGGACATGGTTGCTGTTTTGGTAGCCTGGACTCAACAGGATAAATACTGCTTGCCAGATGTCGATCTCACTTGAATTTATCTCACATGAGTCTGCAGTAGCTGACATCTGTAATGAGTAGATGAGTTGCTGTCAGTTCAGCTACAGCTCTTCCTCTTTCTTCATCACCCCTCTGCCTTATTTTGTACTCTGATTCCTGCTTCTGTATCTTTCCATCTCTCTTCCTTACTTTAGTCTTAATTCTGTTCAGTCTGTGTGTTCTATTACATCTGGTTTTTCTTTTGCTATCTTGTCATCAGCAGAGGGATTTTGAGAACACAAAACATGCAGTTCCTGGGTCTTGCATCTCTGCAGCCCCTTGCAGACTGTGGGAGAACATAGATATAAAAAAATAGTTTATCACTGGGTTATAGCATACACAATGCAAATAAGGCATTAAAGAAATAAAAAAGTTAGTTTCAGAGTACAACACATCTTTGGTAAGAAGGTTCTTGTTGCAGTTTCCTTCAGGCTTCTGGCATGACTAGGTTTCAGCAGCCTTTCACAGGGACAGTAAAAGGTAAATCCCTAAAACCAGGGTGACTTTGTGTTTAATTCCCTCATGCAGACTGGGAGAGCTCTATAACATCAATGAGACCAATGGCAGAACTTAGTTTGGAAAGCCTCTTCCAGAATTTTTTTGAGTAGAATTACTGAGTTGTTGAAACACCTGTCTTGAAAGTCATCAACTTGAAAAGATGGTCCTGTCAGGATGTTAAACGTGTCCTTTTTTAATAGGTTGTGCAATTTCATCTTCAGGAAATACTAGTTTTAAGCCATAAAACAGGAAAACAAACTGTGACTAGAAATAAGGTATTTTGAAGACCTATTGATTGATCTCTTGGTTATCAGCACATAGTGAGGGGCTTTTACTTGCTGAAGATAAACTGAAAGTGGAAGAAGTTTATGCGAAAAATTATCTAGGGCTTGGAAAACTGGTAATACTTTTTTTTTTAAAGATGAAAAATGGCAATAAAGGTGGGCAATTTAAGTCTTTGTTATGTGATTATGTTATGGAACATTCAGGAACACTAAAAGGTAATAGAATTGTCCTTTCTTAACCACTTTTTATGTACATGACTAAGAATGGTCTCTTGCCAAAAGAACATGTTGAGTTCAGTAATGTAGATTTTTAGAATGTTGTACAACTTGAGTGGGAATTACGCAATGAAGAATGTCATACTAATGAAACACAGAAGCATTTAATTATATACTATGTGGATCTTAATGTTATAAGCAACTGTTTGTTTTCCTGGTATGTGTGGAATTAACAACCGGGAGATCACTGCCATTTCAGAAGTGTTTCTAATGTTCATTTTGAACTCAAATATACGTGACTTCAAGATGTATTTAGTCATTCTTAGACCTCATGCCTTTTATTAGATCTGCAGTTTTGCACGCTTCTGTATTTAATAGTCTGTCGCATTCCTGGGTATAGAGTTTGATCAATGTAAGTTAAATTTTACTGCATTTACAGCATTTTAGTCTGAGAATGGATTGAGGTAATCCTTAGCTTGCAAAGTTACATGATTTTAAGTACAAAACCACAAAACTTTGCAGAAAAAAAAGCACTAGAAGGGTTCTTGATTCAGATGTGTGTGTGTTTGTTTGCTTCTCTAGATGGAGTCTGCATGTGTTTCAATTCATGAAGCTTTGAAGTCCGTCATCGATTATCAGACTCACTTCCGCTTGAGGGAGGCGCAGGGCCGCAGCAGAGCGGAGGATTTAAACACCAGGGTGGCCTACTGGTCAATAGGGGAAGCGATCATTCTTCTTGTCGTTAGTATCGGGCAGGTATTCCTCCTCAAAAGCTTCTTCTCGGATAAGAGAACCACAACAACCCGTGTTGGATCATAACTGGTAGCGGTAAAGCTTCAGGTCATTGCGTGATACTCATCTGTAAAAATTACTGTTTTCCAATTAACTGCAGGTATAAAGGATCTGAGTATATGCAAAATTCAAATGTGTCTATCCCTCATCCCTTAAAAATCACAAAACACACCCAAAATATTATGAAAGGGACACATGATCTGAACTACTTTAAAAATTCTTTGGAACTTTATGGGATTTTTTTCCGATTCCTGCATTAAATAACTGGCAGTGACCAGCCTCTCTTCACTTCTGCTGACTTTAATCCAAATTGAGTTTGATTGTTACCAGTAAGATTACCCATCTGCAGTATAACACTTTAAAGTAACCCAACAGTCTAGTGTCTGATACAAGAGCCAATATATATGAAAATTTGATTTTAATTTTCAGGCTGAATATATTGGATCATAAAAAGGCAAATATGATGAACTGTAGTGCATTGTTTTGATTTGCTGTTAAAAAAAGTAATCCAATGATATCCCTTGCTTATTTGTAAAATTGTTGCTAGCTGGACACTACATCAGGGTGCAAATTCTCCATCAGCCTGGTAAGTCTCCACTTTCAAATCTAACTAAATTTTGTACTTTAGTATATTTGCTTAAACATACATTCTTCTATATTAATATAAATACCTTTCCTCTTTTACTATGTTTGTTTCACTAAACAAATTGTTAGCTGAGACTACTCAGGAAATCCACTTTCTGTATTCAAAAATCCAAATCTCCGAGTTTATTTTAAAAACATGCAATAAAATAGGGAATCTTGTATCTTTGTCACCGAAACTGTACAGTTTCCATACTCATATATGATGGTGCTGCTGCTGCCGCTTTTTGGATTTTAAGACCAGAAGTAGCTTGGTTTGTTAAGCAGCACAGCACCAGCACTGGACGAGGTTATATGATGTGTGCGGCACATACAAAGCATTTTACTAAATTGTTTTCCTATTAAGAGGCCAATTTGATATTGATACTGCATTGCACGAGTGCTGTAAATTTTACTTTCCTGTGTGTGGTGCACTGATACTTGATGCCCTTGTGCATCTAATTGCCACTCTTTTTTGCTAGTGGTCGGGAAATGTTTTAAATATTTCAGGTTATCTTTTTTCCGGTAGAGTTATAGTTACGTTGTTTCCATTGCTCATGTCTTTAGTAGCTTATGTACTGTAAAGTCTTGGTTTATTTGGATGGGGAAGGTAGTAAATGTATATACCTACAAGTAGCTTGAATTGAGCTAGTCCTAGTAAGGCTCATAATAAACTCCTTCAAATTGCTCTGGAGGAATAAGCAGACTGACCAATTCTTCAGTGCACACGAACTAAACTAAGGTGAGAAGATTTGTCATAAACTACTGGCTAGTTCAAAAGATGCTGCTTAAGCAAGTTCTCAGCAAGGAGAGAAAGGGAGCTAAACCCTTATTAATTGCCTGTATTATTTCTAGCAAAATTTTGAAATTACATGTACAGGTGATGCTTGAGCAGTCTGAAGAATTGATCTAAGATGACTTGATTTTAAAGTCTTGTGATGGCTGAAAAAGATAAACAAAAGTGTGCCTACTCTCTCTTGTGAACTGAACGACTGCTCTTTTGGGCACTGAAGAAAAATCTCAGACAGCTCAAAAAATTATTGAAAGGGTCACGGGGGTATTTAAAAGCTTAGTATATGTAAAATGCAGGGTTATATATAACACTTTTCTATCCTGTACTGAACTTCGAATACTGCAGTCCCATGTGGGGATGCAAGCTTCCCAGAAATAGTTACACTTGCAAAGATCAGACAACAAAAACAACTAGGGCTTTTTTTTCTTACGATGCAGATCTGTGCCTGCACACAATATTCTTGATTGTACCTATATGCTTTATTCTTGTGTTTCAGCAGCTGATACTCAGTATTCTTGGTGCTGCGTTACACACAATAATGAAGCAAGTGGTACACTTGGGTGCAAGTGTTGGATGAAAACATGATTTAATTTTGATAGTGTCTGCTATCATCTTCTGGAATTTGAATATGGCTTCTGTAGCTTTAATGGCAACAAAAGCATTTGTTTTAAAGATTAAAAGGTTGGAATTTTTCCCACTGAGTTGTTCTGTGTACTGTCAAAATTGGTAAACAATGGGATAAAACAGGTAATGGTCAGCCATCATGTACATGCCTCTGTTTTTTCTTTTGTAATGTTTGAATGTGTGATGTGGGACTGTTCAGCTCAATATTACTCCCACTACAGAGGTTTAGTGGACATGACTTTTGCATTGAAAGTTAGGTATCCAACCCAGTCCTCTGGTATCCTGCTGCATAATATGCAGCAATAGCTTAAAAATGCCTTTATTTTTGTGTTATTAAAAACATGGCACAAATACACGTTTAAACATAGCTGTATATAGTTTTTAAAATAAGTGACTGAATAGGATATAATAAACACATGCTAACACACAGTGGGTGAAGAAATGCATTGTGACTTTTGGTTAAAGCTGCATTTTTTTAATATATGAAAACAATAGTTTGGTTAATGGTATGATACACAACTAAACGCCCTGCGTTAATGGGGATATAACTGTGTTTTTAATTGCTAAAGGCCCTGGGTTTCAGCTACTCCTTGGATGTTTTATGTTTACAGAAGTTCTTTTCATGTCCTGAAATGTCAGTTCTTGTTTTAGTTTGGAGGGGGGAGGGAAGTTTAGTTTGAACAAGACAAAAAGCAGACCCTGTGAATATTGTATGGGAAAATAAAAATTAATATATGAATGTGGTCTGATTGTTTTGTTTGCATGTGGGAATGGGGAGCATTATTCTCCAAAAAAGCTTTGAATAATGGTTTGAGTAATCAGCTTGTATTTTAACCCATTGCAACTAATCTACCACCTGACACTTCCGTTGCTGTACAACAAGCAGTGTACTGGTTCACAGCTGGTCATAATTAGCTGTGCTTTCGGGTCACTTGAAAAATTCAAGTTTCAGAAAGATAGCGTGGTTACTGGTTCTTTGCTCAGCTCATGAGCAGTGCAGGCAGTAGTATTAATAAATCTGTTCCTGTTGCAGTGGAATTCAAAGTATTTGACTACAGATGCCAGGAATGATTTGGGACGTACTGCAACTTTTCACATTAGTTCTGTGGATAACAAAGTTAATATGGGATGAGCTAGAGGTGTGCATCCAATTAGTGTTGTTTAATGATGGGATATGAAGTTCAAATGTTGTGTAGTATCTAAATGTGTGATTTTATTTTGTATAGCTTCATGCTGAGTCTTAGCACATAGCAGTTAAGTTTTAAAAACCAGATGGAGTAGGCATCATTGCTTCGTGTGGGAACCTTCCAAAATGGCTTTTTCTTCCCGTTTGTGTTTTCTCCTACGTCGGTTGCTGTACATCCAAAATTTTTCAAGAATATTTAGAGTACTTGGATGAAAAAAAGCATTTGTCTAGAAGAATGGGTAATTTCTGTTCTTTCAGTGATGTGTTATTGTTACGGTAGTTGTCTGAGGTTATTTTGGGTACCTGGCGCCCAGAATTTAAAAGTAGCTTAGGACAAGTTGTGGTCTGTAGCACTTTTCCACTGAAAGCTGATAATCGTACCAAAAGAGATAAGGGAGGGAAGGCAGAGGAGGGAGAGGAGCCCATGTGCTGGGTTTGGGAGGCTTGAGGAGTGCCCAGCGTGCTCCCAGTGTACAAGAGGTGCTCCCTGTCTTGGGGTGTGGGTGGCCTTTGGTGGGTGCTACTCCCCAGTGTTGGTGCACAGAGCAATCTGCAGTTAGCAGCTGTAATTTACATCAGAATCCGCTCATCCGTAATGAGGAATTTTACGAAAATTAACGCAAGGGAAATTAGAAGAAACATTTATCAAAGGGAGGATGACGGGTAGAAGACCAGTAGGCTGTTATGGAAAGGGAAGGTGAAGAACAGAGTATGGTAGCAACCAGGAGGTGCTGCGAGTTGTGAAGTAGTCTGGCCTCACATAAAACCATCCTTTAATCCCACCGATGCAAACACTGAATGACTCTGCAGCTCTCGGTGTCATTTCTCGTCTTACACTGGCCTAAGACGGTCAGCTGCCCCCTGATTCTGCATGTCCGCTTCACAGAATTATAGAAGGGTTAGAGTTGGCCAGAGCCTGGGATGGTGAATGCAACTGTGTTTTAACAAGATTTGATGTCAAGGTGCACTGCGTTATTTACTGCATGGAGGCCAAGACCAGAGAGAACTGTCAGGGAGACCCTTCCCTCGAGTCACGAGGTTCAGAGCGGACCCCCTCGCTTTCTACACTCCTTCCCGGAGGGGAGTCCGGGGGCGGCTGGGTCCAGTCCTACTCCCAGACTTGGTCAACGCTTTATGCCTGAAGGATTCTGTCTGGGCAACCAATCCTTTTGATCGCTTAGCTAGGATTTCAAAGTTTTGCATTCTAGTAGTCACTTACCCAGGATCTGTTGCGGCTAGGAATCTCTAAATCTGGAGAAGTAATCTTCAGAGGCGTCCCTACTCCTGGTAACCCGCTGCCGTGCAGGAGAGCTCAAGGGGCTCTTGGGCTGTTGACTATTTCTGGGGGTAAGATGGCTGACCTCTAGTCCTATTGGCATATTGACCGCAGGACCGGCATTGCTCAAGTCCGCCCTTGGCTGTTGTGTTGTTATGTGGCTCCCCCAAAGCACCTTGGAGCCCCAGATGCCGCCCTCACGACAAGAGGCACCCCTTGCGACCACCTCGGGTGCTTATCACTTGGGCAGGGCTATGGGAACTTCTTATGTTCAAGTTTGTGCCCATTTCCTCTTCTCCCGTCACTGGGCACCACTGAAAAAAGGCTGGCCCCATCCTCTTGACCCCCTCCCTTTAAGGGACCTTAAAGATCATCAAGATAAAGGTGAGGCTGGTAGCTGCGTGAGCACACCATCACAGAAACACCCCCAAACCCTTACCAAACATACAATGGGGCGATGTGGTGTATGGATGCTTTGCCTGCTCCTTGAGTTCCCATCCTTTGGGATGGAATCGGCAGCCTTGGTACTTGCCTCTCAGCTTGTGGTCATGGGTGTGCTCTTGGTACCTTCATCACACCGATGGTGGGTGGTGGTGTATATCCTGGTGGTGGGATGGGGCCTGTCCATGGCAGGACCTTTGTTCCAGCTCTGCCACTGCGAGAGGACCTTCCAAAGAGACATTTCCCAAGCATTGACGCGTGGATGGAGATTTCCCAGTGGGCAGCTCCCACTGTCAATACAGCACTGGCTTGGCCATGTGCAGCACATTCTGTTCTGCGCTACCAACTCCCTGAGGAGGGTCTGGGATGGGCAGATGCTCACCCAGATCCCAGTGGACACACAGGCGCACATCAGCAGTTCCTCTCGACTGGTTCCTGCCCAGCCAGAGCTACCAGGGAGTTTCTTGGCCCATGTTGGAGCGGAGGGTTGTGAAAGTGATCAGAGGGCTGGAGCACATCTCCTATGAAGACAGGCTGAGAGAGTTGGAGTTGTTCAGCCTGGAGAAGAGAGGCTCCAGGGAGACCTTATAACAGCCTTCCAGTGCTTGAAGGGGGCCTACAGGAGAGAGATGGGGAGGGACTGTTTATCAGGGAGTGTAGCGATAGGACAAGGGGTAATGGTTTTAAATTGAAAGAGGGGAGACTTAGATTAGATACTAGAAAGAAATTCTTTACTGTGAGGGTGGTGAGGCACTGGAACAGGTTGCCCAGGGAAGCTGTGGATGCCCCATCCCTGGATGTGTTTAAGGCCAGGCTGGATGGGGCTTTCAGCAACCTGCTCTAGTGGAGGTGTCCCTGCCCATGGCAGGGGGGTTGGAACTCGATGATCTTTGAGGTCCCTTCAAACTCCAACCATTCTATGATTGCAAAGAGATCGTGGCCCTGCAACCACACACAGACCTCTTGTTCTTCCTGTTTATTCCCCATGCTGCATGCGTTGGTGGACAAGCATTTCAGAGAGGTAGTAGAGCAGGCGGGTTTCCCTGGCGGGCAGCAAGAGGATCCAGCACAGCCATTCACACCCTTGAGGTGGTGGGCCTTCTGGATCTCATCTTGGGAGTCAGCTGAGGAACACTTGTCACTGTTCTGCATGGCCTGGCTTATTCCTCAGTTGGCTAAGTTGGTGTGAGCATTGCCACCTTGGACCCTATCCCCAAGTCCTTCAGTTTAAAGCCCACCTCACCATTGCTGTGCTTTCAACACTGTCTAGTCACAAATGCAAAACACAGTGCCAAGTGGGCAGCGGGGTCTCTCTCCACCCCCCTGCCACCCTGTAGCTCTGCCTGTGACGTCAGAGCCATGACCTCACACCATGCGGGACCAGGCCTTTGTGAGGTCATGCACTGTGGGCTTCTTTCTTATTTGGGTATCTGTGTAGGTCCTCATCTGTAACAACCTGCTGTGAGTCACTGCCTGGCCAACAGACATAGTGATTGACAACAGCCCTTTGGGGTTCCACAATATTTAGTGCGTTGCTCACTGAGGTGGGATTTAAAGACTTGATTCCTTTTTCCACAGTTGCTATACAATCAACGTCTTTTTGCTGTGAGCACTTTGTTTTAGCAGTGGAAACAGTAGGTTCTGAAGGCAATGTCACCACTTCTACATTTGTCATTTGTCAGCATTGAGATGTTGTCGAAGGGATATTCTCTTACCCTGCTTTTGGATGCCAAAGCATGATCAGAAGCCTCTTTGCTTCTAATTGCTTCTTTATGTGCTTCCCTCTCGTCCAAGCTGATGCGTGGATGTTGGCTGCACCCCTGAGCTGAAAATCTATTTTCTAGAAGGGGATGTGCTTCTACTCTGCTTCCAGTAGGCACGCTGGCACCAAGCCCCATACTACATGTAACTACAGCAGGACACAGGATTTCATCAGCAGTTAAACTTCATCTTGTGTCATTTCCACGGGAAATAGCTGAGTTTGAGATTTGCTTCTCTGAACATGATGCACTGAACGCTTGCTTTGTTTTGCTGTAATTTTGTCTTTTCTGGACTAATTCTTCCTGGGTTGGAGCAACAGTCAGAAGACCCTTTTGCCTAGAAGCAAGGTCAACTAATTGTTTCCTCAGTGCTCCTTTTTTAAAAGATTCCACTGAAGCCCTATGGAAAATAAAAAAGAAAGTAATAATAAGGACAGCAGAGCTACTGTAAGCGCAAAATGAAAACAGTTTAATAGGCATATCCTACTAAGAACATGTTTCAAATGACTCTGCCAACACCTAAAATTTGAACAATCTTTTTATCATAGATAAAGTTGATAGTTCAAATCCCCAACCTATGCACAAGAAACTCCAGAATCCCATCTAGACATGGGATGCAAAGCATCACAACTTCATTAATATCCTTGTCCTGCTATACCACCCTTAATTCATAGAATCAAAACTGGGTCTGTAGTATCACTGACTGCTCTTTTATCACCACAAATCACAAGAGTTCAGTGCATTCAATGCCTTTGCAGCTCTCATTTGTAGCCTTTTAAAATGAGGTAAGGATGAGCTACTGAGGGATGATACTGTCGGAAATTTTTTACAGTGTATATGACACCACATTGAAGGCACAACTGTAATAACACCACATGGTGAGTAAGAAAAGAGGAAAGAGCAATGTAGGATGTTGTATGTTGGTTTGGGAATGTCTCTCCCTTCACCAGACGCTTCTCCCTTGCTGAGCTGCACTCCCTGTGACACTCCTTTCTTGGGGGATTTTGCTTCCTTCCTCATGGAAGGAAATTCCTTATTTTCCCCAATTCCTTTGGCACACCAGCCTAGCATAACACTCTTCTCTCCTAATTCCCCCTCCTGGGATAAGTGCTTGCACTACCACTCTGACACCGTGCTGGTAAGACAGGGCAGTACCACAGGGTGTGGGAAAAGGAATAGCGGGATGGTTTGCTTTCACCTCCACCCACAGCAGAGGTGCCATGCAACTAACACCATCCCACCCTTGGAAGACGGACACTGTTGAGGGGATCAGGACAGACGTATAGCTAGAGTAGCTCATACAGAACAAGGACAGCCAAACGACAGTGCGAGAGTATTGCTCTCTGTACTGTGACATTGCTTGCGATCACGTGGGTTTAGAATCCATGATACAATCAACAGATCAGCACTAGTCACTAGTGTGAGGACGATTTGACAGCTATGGACTCCAACACAGGCCAGTGAGGTCCCCCCACACTTTTCCAGCAGTGCTTCTTCAGGGAAGTTTTATTGCTTTATTGCTACACGAGTACCGCAGAAGCTGCAACTGAACAGTCAAAGATAGCGCGACTTCAGTGACAAAGGCAGAGTAACTTACAGCCACTAAATAATATGATGCTTTTTTTTGCTCATTTGTCTTAGGTGAGAGAGACATCTTAATATCTTCAAAGGAACAGACAGAAATGGAAAAGTGCAGGTAGTATCTCTCCCAGGGCCAACTAAATGAGCAGGAAGATGGAAAATGGGATGACATCTCCTGATTTTCTGGACATTTATGTGTCGTTCTACAAAAGCTTATATGCTAATTAGTTAAAGTCTTCACCATATAAACAATAAAAAGGTATTTTTATGTAATTTGGCATGTAGGTCATTATTGTATTGATGGACAGCTGTTGCATTAGCTGCAACGTATCTGCAATACCCAGAAATATTTATCACTTTGCTCTGGAACAGTTTCACTCTCAATATTAGAAGGCAGATAAATTTGTGTAGATAGGAGTTTTACTCTTCCTGTTTCTTCATTCAGTCGCTAATTTGTTCACAAAGATGACTTGGAACCCTAACTTCTCTTCACAGAAAACCCTCTCTTTTTTTTTAATTGTTTAAGTAATCTACATAACTTACATTTCATAGCTGGCAAAATGGTCTGTGACACAAACGTTTCAATCTCCTTGCTCAACCAGCCTGTATGTTTTGCCATGAAACTACCAAAAGCTGCACACTGTTGCTTTCACAGGATGAAACGAACACTGCTCACAGAAACACTATCAGACGATGATCCCCATCAGATGATGATGGGGATCAATCATCCCCATCAGATGGCATAGGAGCATCCATTGAACACGATGCTACACTGTTAGCTGAGCACTCACCACATGACCACCAGTTAGGTCATCCCTCTCAGAAGACAAGGAAGTCAAAAGAGGCTGGTGAGAGCTAGCAGCAGGAAGATGACGATTCATGTAGTCCATACTCCCACCAAGGCGAGCACTCCCAGCTCACCTTTGAGGTGTCCTCACAAAAAAAGGAATCTCTGTCAACATGCTTCAAGCCACTGCTCTTAATGGCCTGTTGGCTGAACATGCCCAATCTAGGGGTGCTAAAGAAACAAAACCGGAGACAGGGACACTAAAAGTAGTGTCAGAATTGTTACCACTTTCCTCCATGATGCTGCAAAAGGGATCTAACTGCTCAGTACCTCCATGTCCTAGTATCTGCTTAGGTATTTTTCCACACTTTTGGTATGCTTACTACCTAATTTCAGGGCTCACTCCTCGACAGGAGAAATGCACAACTGGGCAAGGAGGAACGTGATGAAGCTCAGCAGGGGCAACTGCACAGTCCTGCACCTGTGGAGGAGTAGCCCCATGCCGGGGACTACACAGGTAGCACACAGCTTTCCTAAGAAGTCCCTTGGGATCCTGCTGGAAAACAAGCCGAGCTTGAGCCAGCAATGCTGGCTTGCTGCAAAAATGGCTAAGAGTATCCTGAGCTGTATTTGAAAGAGCATTGCCAGTGGGTTGAGGGAAGTTGTCCTTCCTCTCTCCTCAGTGCTGGTGAGGCCACATGTGGAAGAGTGCTAAGGCCAGTTCTGGGCTGCCCCATATGAGCAGGTTGCGAACAAGACTGGAGTGACCCCGGCATAGGCTCTGAGGTCCTGCTCCAAAACGGTGCTGCAGCATGCCCGGCAATTCCTGGCACTAGGGCTTTGTTCCAGCACTCCCTTGCAGTTGCCCCACTGCTACGACTGGCTGCTGGCCAGCCCAGGGCCAACAAGAGTCACCTGCTGCTTCCCCCTGCAGGACAAACAAGGGGGCACCAACTCCATGCTCGCCTCTGCGCACAGCTCCTTGAGCACACCAACAGTACAGACTCAGGCAGTGGGAAACAAAATGAGAATGACAACTATGGCATAGGTTTGAGTGGAGTTTATTTTGCAGTTGGCAGCTGGCCTGGAGTAGAGGGTGAAGATGTGATGTTTTGCGGCTCTAGATCCAGCAGGCAAATAACACTGTGTTTCACTCTCTCTTTGTGGCTCAGTGGCCATAATCCCAGGACAGCAAAGGTGCTGGAGGCTACTCCTCTGCCCCCCACACTGACCTGCGCACTGCTGCCATTTCCTGGACTTTGTCACTGCCAGAGGAGGGACACAGTGCCCAGGAACTTGTCCCAGGGCAGTGCCTGCCTGGCCACTCTCCCCAGTACAAGGACCCTCACAAGAGAGGACCACCAGGAGGGTACAGTGCCCTGATTGCATGGCTGGTGCACAAAGTTCCCAGCACAGACTTTCTTCAGCAATTTTCACCTAGTTGGGTTATTTTTCCCTAGCACTGGCCTAAAATAAGTTTTATCAAACAGAAGTTACATCCTGAATGCAGGTGTTAATATTTCCGTGCCCAAAGCTTTGACCGATCAACAAACCCTTACAGTGGAATGAGGCTCAGAGATGGGAACAGGTGACGCACTTATGATACTCAGGGAAGAGCCTAAGGAGCAACCACAGCTGTTGTAAAGAAAGCAGTGATAAAGGGACTGGAGAACAGTTTTTGTTTCAGAGTAATTGCCATATCAGTTGAGTGGTCAACTGGTTGTATAGGTGGCCTGAGTTAATCAAAAGGCGTGAGTGTCTTCCTGAACCAGTCAGAACAGCATGGGGCTCAGCCCAACTTAAAACGCAAAAACTGAGCAACCAACAAAACAAACTTTGAAGAGAGCTACGGGCTTGAACTGGCTTCAACCCACGTATTTCTTCCTGGTGGCTGGAGATAGTCAGTGTCATGACAGTGAGCACAGAGAGATCAGTAATGGGAATTTCATTTGTGTTGGGATCCAACAGGATGTTGGATATTGTGCTTGTATTGTCATTGCTGCTTCACTCTGCTAAATCAAAATCCTGTCGAAAATCAAATGTCTTCAAAGATGTAAATTTGGTAGTAACACACTAAACCCTCCTCATGTGGCATATCTAAAAGAGCCTGGCCAGAGTGTATCGGATGAGAGAAGTGCTGGGACTGCAAGGCAGCGTGGTCAGGAAACACCTCACCAGGCAGTAATGCATCTCCAGGGGATTCAGTTTACTCAAGACAACACACACAGCAGTGTGACACAGGATGGTTTGAAATGGCCACCCATCAAGGGCAGATGGGAAAGACGTAAGAAGACAGGCCCACATGCACATTATAGACTGTGTACAACCTGCCTACTAGTGTAAAGCCACAACCTCATGCAAGCAAAAAAGACAGCAGGTGATAGTCCTTTCTGACCTTGATTCAGCTTAATTTTTAGTTGCTTCAAGAATACAGTGATAATAAGAAACCAACAACTTTGCATGTATCAAAAAGTATAACTCTAAATATATTTATTATTCAGTTACATTTGCTTTTCATTGCACAAATTTGGTTTTTATCCCCATGTTTTACAGTTCTTTACAAAGCTGTTAGGAGTTTTAGAAACTGTTAAAATGATCACTTAAGTCTATTTAGGCACAGTTCATTAACACGTAACTCCATTTCCTCCACTTTTTTTTTCCCTGTTTGAAAGATTTGTGGTTGCATTTAAGCTCCAAATTGAAACACATTTCACAGTCTATGCTTTTACAGGCATACTGTCTAAAAAAGAAATTTTGATTAAATAGTCTTGCCTTTACATTGCCATTAAAGCCTAAATGAAAGCAACTTCTTTTCCAGAAATGCTGAAATCGACACAACCCTAAGATAAGAACCATGGTGGCCAACCACTTTCTATGCTAGCCAGTCATACGATAACAATCCTCAAGCGGATTTTAAAATCCCCTGAAAAAATTACTTTAACTTGGAAATAATTTAAATAATTTATTCTGTATGAAAAATAAGCAAAAAAAATCCAGCAAATGAAACAGATATGGTGACAAGGAAAGTGTCATATCCTCTGGACTGCTGAGGCTGCATCAAGTGCTCTCCCTTCTGATAATGGTATCTTGAAAACCAGAGTTTCATATCCCTGGGTGCTACCCTCTATGAAAATGGCTTTGAAGTTTGAAGCTGTCAGGCCTGTTTGACATGGCTGAAAAACTATGAGCTTCTCAATTTCTTATGTAGCTCTTCTCTTTGGTGAGAAAGCCTGACCACTTCTGCTGTAAGATTCACATGTTTGGGTTAAAGCTCTGTATCTGGGGTGAGCTGCTTTTGCATGTAACCGCACATGGCAGTGTTCCCAGGGCACAGGAAAGTCCATTCTAGAGGATCTGAAATGAGCTGAAGTTTGTTTCAGAAACTTTGTTATAATATATTACTTTTTACAAAAAGAGTAGCATTAAGTAAGTGACTGATGCTAAAGGACTCTTCCCTAGGAATATGAACAACTACTCCCTCTCTGTAATGCTGCAGAAACAAAGAACAATATTTGTGACTTTTTAGCACCCACATTTGCTGTTGCTATTTAGAAATGAATGAATTATTTTTGAAAGCTGGGTGAAGCCTTCGCGGCAAAGCCAAAGGGATGCCAAAGTCTTTGTGTGATTCTCATTTAAGAATATTTAGTGCCCTAATGAGCTTCCTGCTGGCTACTGCTCTCAGGGATAACCAGAGGGGCATCTCACATGAGCACAGGCAGTGCACAGCCTTCAGTCCCCTTGCTAAGGAGTCCTGTCTGTGGGAATTTCTGACTAAGGAGATTGATTTATTTATTTATTTAGACTTTGGAAAATCATTAGGCTTCAGGGAACTAGCAGGGCACAGAATTCATTCCTACACAGAGGTCTACAGTTACAGGTTAAATAAACAGCAGTTGCTTGCTCTGCTCGTGTTTAAGACATCTCCGTGAGCTCTGCATTCAGGGCAAGGTAAAACATTCCCCTTACAGTGCTGCTGCTGTGCTCACACCCCAGGGCAACTGTGACTGTGCTCTCTTGCCCCACACCACCAGAACAAATGAGAGGAGACCCCCAAGAATCGACAGGGTGGGCAGGTCTGTGCACTCCCCCAGCGCTGCGCTGGCCCATCGGCATGTCGCAGGCAGACTCCATAAAGCTGGTCACAGAGGCCAGCCCTGAAACCAAGGATGGGACCAGCATCCTGCAGCTGCTCGTGCCCTAAGTGAAGGGCTGGGGATGGCAGCGAGCTAGAGGGCTGGTGCTGAAGGGCACAGATGAGTGTGGCTGCAGGGCTTGGGGAGATGGGCAGCCCTGGAGGATGCAGGGGGCTGGGAAACAGAGCTGAGAAGAGGGAGCCTGCAGCTGTAGGTGGCTGAAGGCATGGGACAAAGTGCTGGGAACTAGGAGCTAAGGAAGCAGCAGCTGTGGGCACAAGGACAAGGAAGCTCCCTCCCACAACCAGGGAGTGCTGTTTGTGACTGGCTGCGGTCCTATGATCCTCCTGTGGTTGACACCACGCTTCTAGCACCATTGCTGAAAGGTCTGCAGTGGGTTGGAGGGTTCAGCTCCTCCCTCACCCTCTTCCCTTTTGGCAAACCCCCTGCTGCCAACACTGTGCAGCTTTATATGTTGTCTTCATTTGTCTGACGAGCACAGCCCCCAGGTGACTGCAGCTGGTCTTTGGCAGAAGGAGGAAAAGAAGGCCACTAACTCAAAGGACCCAGAGACCTCTTCTGCACCTGCAGCTTCTCTGCCGAGAACCAGCCTACACCACTGCCCTTTTAAAGTAGTACCTGCAAACACCAACACTCCTTTACCCACCACAAAAGTTCTGTCCCTTGGCAGCCCCAGTGCAGCCTCCCGCTTGGAGCGGGACTATCCCCAGCACTAGGTCAGGGCAGTCGCAGCTTTGCTTGGCCACCCAGCCACAGGACCAAGCCATGAGGCAAAAGGGATGCATGAGGATCACTTGAGAGCTAGAAGTGCCTCTGAAGCTCAGCTGCACAGTGGTCTCCCAGGGCAGAAGAAAGCGGCCACAGGAGCTGCACTGCTGGGTCCAGGGGTGGGAAAAGAAGCTGATAGCCTTCAGTCTCCCATCCTCATGTCATGTGGAAGGGCAGCAGAAAACGTTGTTCCTAGAGCTTAACAGGTGGCTTCTCCAGGACAAGAAAGAACAAGATTTTCCAAAGTCTCGCACTAGCATTAATGCACGAGCTTCTGACAAGAGTGAGTGGGCAAGCAAGGGGAACCTGAAGAAGCACAGCAAGTCCATCAATAACTGTCTGGTGATGATTAGGGAAATTGTGACCACCACAAGCCAGGGAAGTCCATGTTGCTTGAAGCATCAATTTTTCCCCCAGCAAAAACCCTAGGAGTCTGCTCCAGTTGCCAGGGGCACAAAGAGCAGCAGGCCAGCACCCTCAGTAATTGCCTGTGTCCATGCAGAGGTTTCTGAGCTCCAGCTCCAGCTGTTTAATTTGGACATCTCTCTGATTTACCAGCTCACGTAGTCTACGGATTTCTTCCTGTTGCCGGTAAAACATCTGCAAAAGCTGTAAGAAGAGTCACTTTTTACTTTTATATTTTACACTGAAAAAACACAGACTTAACTGTCAAATGCCATCAATCCTGTCACATCACTTCTGAGAGAAAAAGCATCTAAAGAGGAGGCCTTCAACCAACAGGCTGAACATTAGCAACGCTCCTGCTGTTCCCTAGCCTGGGCTATGAGTGCGGGTGTTTCTCAGCACCACTTAGTAATGCTACATCTCCTTAATTCTATGGAAAAGAGCAGAAAAAATAACCTTCGTACCACTGATCACTTAAAGAGAGACTAGATGCTAGACGTATTTGGAGCCTAAATTCCTGGATCTGCCACATCTCCTACTCTGACCTTGGGAGGATGAGCACTTTTTACTGCGTTTTTCCTGTTGATCATGCTCTGCCCTCTCCAGATGGGACTAGCATGGTCTTTCACTGTGCACACAGCAGAGCACACAGCTCTGCATGGGTTGCTTCTTTAACTTCAAGGTGCCAGCTCAGAAGCATGCAGAAGATCCTTTTTCACACCACAGGGAAATTCAGCTGTGGAAATTTCTGCCCCAACAAGCTCCAGACACTAAAATCTTACAGAGCTGAAAAGGGGACCTGAGCATGGCTAAGGGAAGGAAATCCTTCCAGGGTTCCTAAAGAAAACAAGCTGCTTGTACTCAAAAGTCTCCCTGAGCTATCAATGCTGGGCGGGGAAGGGGGGGGAAGCTTGCAAATCACCACAGAGATCTATTGCTACACAAGCTTTGGTTACTATGCAGGGTGGGGGTTGGTCATGTTTGAAGACAGATCATGGACCGGCCAGAATGTTTTCTGGAGCCATTCCCAGGAGCAGGCTGTGACCAGCAGCCAGCCTCAATGGCACTGCACTGCCATGTTGTCCCCCAGCAGTGATCTGCTGAGCAGGGGCAGAGTCAGCCCCTTTCCCATGTCAGGGTCCACAATACAGTTTGGCACTTAAGGCTACATGGATGCGCCATGGGCCAAGGGAGCAGGGTACATCCACTCCCTCTACAGGGGTCCCTGCTGTCTCATCAGGCTCTCCAAGTGCAGCTCTCTACAAAGGGTTACACTGCATAAACCCCCTTCTCTTCTTCAGAATCTGGAGGTCACAAGGACCTCCTTGTCTCCAGCCAGCCACCAGGCAGGCCTGTGCCACAAGAATTGCTAAGGAGTAGAAATACTGATTGCTCTATCCTTTCCAGACCCTCTTAGCTGAGGTGCTGCTGGGCCACACTTCTGCTTCCTGTGTGGCAGCCAGGGCATGCAGAGCTTCTGCCCTGGCGCTGGCAGACCTCGCACTGGCCAAGGTGTGCAAAATAAAGTCTCTCAGATTCTGTCACCTTGTGAACAGCATTTGCCAGCAGACTCTGGGCTTCCCCCCACAGCCCCAACCCTTCACCCCAGACATCCTCACCTCATTTTCAGTTTTAGGTGGTGGACACTCAAATATGTCAAAGTCATTGGAGAGGCGCATTTGCTCATTTTTTGGCAATTTATCCTCCACTTTCAGCTGTTTTCTCCTGTCTGCGATATCACTTGGCTTCTGTAAGTCCTCCAGTGGCTTCTTTCCTCCCCGACCCTGGTGCTGGCTCAGGTCAGTAGTCTCCATGAGTGGCTCTGGCTCAGGAAACTGCAGTAAGGAATTCACAGCTCCAGAGCCTGGTTTTAATGATACCAAGAGAGGCCCTATGGAGGGAGGCAGGTTGATGCATTAGCACTCACAATCCACACTCAGAAAATCAGCTCCAAGCAATGCATTCAAACAACCTGCAGGGATAAACATGGAGGCACCCGGAGAGGCTTTCAGAGTTCACAGCTGTCAATATTTTAGCCACCAAATTATTTTAGCTTACAGACATATTTATGTCTCTCCTTTTCGTCCCTTCCTCTTTCTCTGGCAGTTAAAGGCCAGAGAGCCAGTGGCAGCTTACCCAAGCCCTGGGGAGCTGAAGGGCTGGGGAGCTCTCCATGTGCTGACCTTTGTTAACTCCGTTCAGCCACTCTTGTGCTGTCAGTGCTGGCTGGGCTCCTGTGGTCAAAGGGTAGATGTCTTCCTGGTATGACTCCGACTGCAAGTAAACAGAAGTCCTGAGTCACTAGGTTAGTGAGGTTTTGGCTTACAGGGACCCTATTGGTCTGTAGTGGAGAAAAGAAGTTTGTTCCACCTCAGCACAGGGAGTGTCATGAGCACTCACCAGCACAGACATAAAATCTTCTCACCTGCCCTGAGCCTCTCTGCTCTTCACCCCAACTCAGAACAATTGTATCTGAAGGCCTATTTTCATTCCTGCCAGTAAGGCCTTTACACATCCACACAACAAACTGAGGGAGGTTGGTGACACAGGCTAACCCAACTCCTATGAACTCAGTGTTCCTGATGATGAAGAAGTGCATATGAACAACAGACACAGGTCACAAATCATCAGCTGATCACCAGCTGACAAAAATTGGCCAAGGAGATAATGTTGGAGGAACATGTCCGAGTGGTAGCTGCAAAGAGCATTAGCTCTGCCGCTTCTTTTAATTCAAGGCACTCGTACCTTCCAATGTTTCTGGAAGTACAGGACACAGTGCTGACATTTACAATGTACCTTTACTCACACAGTCACATGGTATCTACCTTGGCTAGTTACAGACTCATGACCTGGGTCATTCTCTAGCCCCACCAGCTCTAAGACTTACTTCTACATCACTCTCAGTGCAATGGGTAATGTCTTAAACGCTGCAGAACAACTGCCTGTAACACACCTGCACCCACTGGGTAGAGACTTGGGAACCCATCATTCCCCTTTTCCCAAGGTGATTCTTCTTCCTTCCACAAGGAGATTTTCATGTCACTCAACATCATCCCCAGCCCCTCTCTCTCTTTTGTCATTATGCCAAGCCAGCTGAGGAAGGTTACAGCCAGCTAGTTGACCTGACAGTCAGAGATACCCCTTCTTGAACCCCAGCTGAGCAGATCGGTGAGTATGTCTAACAAATTTGGCCATTACACAGAGACCTAACTCTTGAGTTACTCAGCCAGGCTTTGTTGTCAGGGCTGCCCTACAAACTGACCAGCTTTGTCCTTCAGACCAGGAGAAAGAAAATTCCTTGTTCTACCTCATCTCCTATCCCCAGAGTCACAAAGAGGAAGGGCTGCCCTCTTTTTCACTGATATTTGTCCCAGACGTGAACGTGACCTGCGGATAACTTACCCGTCGAGGCACAATCATGGAGATGGGCTCAATCAGGCTTTTAGTTGGGATCAGTTTGTAGAAACGGAAAATCTCACAAGCCGACACTTCAAGGCCTCTCTTTGGCATCATTCCTGGTGGGATAGCATAAAAGAAACGGGGTATAAATCTCCTAGGAAAGTTAATGTCATTCACCATGGAAAAAGGGTCACCAAACAATGGAAGTCACAGCATCAGATCCACAGCAGCATGGTCTGAAGTCTGCATCAAAAACTGGCTCAGTGGCATAAATGACAAGATTAAATATTTTTTTTTCTGTCAGGCCATGGAGTTACCCACAGATCTGTGGTTCTCATGCTAAGCGTCCTGTTCCTTATTCATTCTCATGAGCTGCAAATAGAGTTACCGGGACTGAGCAGAACTGGGGGGCGATACCACAGATTTGACTACCAGGATCAGCAGAAAGGGATTTCAGGACACATAAACAACACTAGAATAGCCATATGGGTCAAACTGAAAGCCCTTCCAGCCCTGTATCCTCCCTGCAACACTGTCCCAAAGCAGAATGGAGCATGAGCAGGGTGTGAACATCTACTCTGTCAGACAGCACCATTTGCGTTTCAGGGACTGCCCACACTAAGTACCTGGTAGCCTCAGTAGATTTCTCTGCCGTGAGCTTGTACAGTCCAAAGCCTACAACCATATTAATTCCCTTAACAAAAGAGACTGTCTCTTCTTGGAGACCTTACTTCATAGTGTCCTACAGACGTTTTGTTTTTCACTAATACCCAATGACTTCATTTAACAATAGATTCTACATGAAGGACTGTTGCTCCTTACATTATGCATTCATCTAAATGTGAAATTAAACTCCACTCCTCTATATTGGGGGTTTTTTTGGCAATATTGGGAAATAAACTACTCTGTAATAACTTTAGCAGTATTTTTGATCAGCAGAACAGATCAGGCTAGGTAAGTAGATTTGATTCACTAAGGCCTTTTAAAAACATTTGTACACTTACTTTTCATGGAATCATTTTTAAAGAGACTATGACATTAAAATCAGGATGTTGTACATTGGCAGGATTATACAAACTGAATAATGGAGAGATCTTCCAGCTAAGATTTAAGTAATTTATTCCTTTTCAGTAACAGTTTTTTAAAGGAGACCTGTTGGCACAAAATCTAGTGCTGCTAAATATCTGTACCAACGTCCTGGAAGAATGGGAGTGTCCACAGGTAGTGTGGAGGGGTGGCAAATGGTCCTAAAACCATGCCAGTCTATAGAGGAATATGGCTTACAGGATAGAGTAAAGAAGCTCAAGAAAGGGCTACCAATAGGCTCCAAGGGCTGAAAGCCAAATTCTATAGCTTGAATGAGTTAAACAATGAGTAGCATGTGGACAGGTTAATAAGCAAGGGTCTCCAACGGAGGAAAGGTGACCTAATCACAACAGATCTATCTATAAATGGGAAATGCCAATACAGGAGAAGGTAAGCAAGAGACAAGAATTAAGGCATTAAGATGTGGAGCACCCATCACCAGAGAAATCCCAGAGCGGAAACAATGTCAACGGAGTTGAATGCCAGAAATCTTAGAGTAGATTCACAAAGGGCAAGGAGCATCCTCTGTCTTTAAATGCAGACTATCCTCCCTCCCACCTTGACCAGGTATGTGAGAGGGGATGCAGCAGTGATCAGTAAAGCCCGTGCTCTGCTGGTCAGAAGGGACCTCTTCAAGCTGTGACCCTGTAATACCATCTGTGATATATAGGTGACCTGGGCCAACCTGACTTCTGTGCATCTAAACCAGGGTGGAGACTGGAATCTGACCCACTCTCTTTTCTACATGTTATTTTGGGTAGTCCTGGTCTCTGACAACCTGACTCAGCTGCTATGCTTTTGTAGCATTAGACATACACTGCCACTCACCAATTCCCTTCTGTGGTAAATGAGAACGATACTCCATCAGGTAGTTCAGGTATGGTTTCTCAGGGCTTATCTCATAGTACCGTATATTTCCATCACCCTAAAGGCAAAGAAAATGAACATAAGCCAGGCTCTGCTGTTCAGAAGGAGGGTCTGAGAAGAATGCCTGACCCCAGAAGCTACACAGGGTCAAGAATGAACCAAGTATTTATCCCCAAATTCCTTTGTAGGAAGGTTCCTTTGCATGTACCTCCCCACAGTAAATGTGGTACATCTGCAATAGAAAATGTGGCCTGATGCTGCAGCACCCTCAGGCCCCATCCCATCACCCCCTATCAGATTAACGTGCTTCAGGAGCATCTTTGACTTCAGCCTGATGCAACACAGGCTGGGAGAAGAATCAGACAGGCCAGCATCTGCTGAAATGGAAAGCACTTACCTTTCCCACAACGTAAAGCATGTGAGTGTCTGAGTCGTAGAAGGGAAACAGGAGTCCCGAGGAGCCATCCAGGTCCTCCTCCAGTAAAGGCACAGAAAGGTCGTTCTGGGCAGGACACAGGAAAGAATAGAATCATAGAATCATAGAATCATCCAGGTTGGAAGAGACCCTTGGGATCATCGAGTCCAACCATCTACCCTACACTACAAAGTTCTCCCCTATATCATATCCCCCAACACCACATCTAAACGTCTCTTAAACACATCCAGGGATGGTGACTCAACCACCTCCCTGGGCAGCCTGTTCCAATGCCCGACCACTCTTTCTGTGAAAAATTCTTTCCTAATGTTCAGTTTAAACCTACCCTGTTGGAGCTTGAAGCCATTCCCTCTTGTTTTGTCATTAGTTACCTGTGCGAAGAGACCAGCACCAACCTCTCTACAGTGTCCTTTCAAGTAGTTGTAGAGAGTGATGAGGTCTCCCCTCAGCCTCCTCTTCCTCATACTAAACAGTCCCAGCTCCTTCAACCGCTCTTCATATGATTTGTTTTCCAGGCCCTTCACCAGCTTCGTTGCCCTCCTCTGCACTCGCTCCAGCACCTCGATATCTCTCTTGTATTGAGGTGCCCAAAACTGGACACAATACTGGTGGTGTGGCCTCACCAGTGCTGAGTACAGGGGCACAATCACCTCCCTACTTCTGCTGGTCACGCTATTTCTAATACAAGCCAGGATGCCGTTGGCTTTCTTGGCCACCTGGGCACACTGCCGGCTCATATTCAGCCGCTTGTCAATTAGAACCCCCAGGTCTTTTTCTTCCAGGCAGCTTTCCAGCCACACTTCCCCAAGCCTGTAGCAATGCACGGGGTTGTTGTGGCCCAAGTGCAGAACCTGGCACTTGCCCTTGTTGAAACTCATGCCATTGATGTTGGCCCAATGATCCAATCTATCTAGGTCTCTCTGTAGAGCTTCCCTATCCTCCTGGGAATCAACGCTCCTGCTTAGCTTGGTGTCATCTGCGAACTTGCTGATGATACACCCTATGTCCTTGTCAAGATCATCAATAAAGACATTAAACAGAAATGGTCCTAACACTGAGCCCTGAGGCACACCACTTGTGACCGGCCGCCAGCTGGATTTAAATCCATTGAGCACCACTCTTTGGGACCTTCCAGTCAGCCATTGCTTGACCCAGCGGATCGTATGCTCATCCAGGCCGTGTGAAGCCAGTTTTTCCACAAGAATTGTATGGGGGACAGTATCGAATGCTTTTCGAAAGTCCAGGTATACAATATCAACAGCCTTTCCCTCGTCCAATAATCTGGTTATCTTGTCATAGAAGGAGATCAGGTTCGTCTGGCAGGACCTGTCTTCTGTAAACCCATGCTGACTAGGCCTGATCCCCTGGTTGCCCATTATGTGGGTTTTGATGGCACTCAAGATGACCTGCTCCATGACCTTCCCTGGTATCGAGGTTAGACTGACAGGTCTGTAGTTTCCTGGATCCTCCTTTTTGCCTTTCTTGTAGATGGGTGAGATGAGAGAGACAGCTGTGATGACCAGTCAGTCACCTCAAATCAGGAACACCTGGCCTGAACCCCACCTGGCAGCAGCACATGAGCGCAGCTCTATAGTGATCCTAGACCATTCCCTGCTGCCCTGAGCCCCATTATTCTTAAACTAAGTGTGCGGCCAGCTTCTCTGGCAGCTCTGAAGGCAGTGAAACCCTCACATGAGACCCACAGTGTGTCAGAGCGCTGCTGAGCTTTGTGGAAAGCCTTCAGACAGCAGCACAGTGCTCTGCCTCTCACATGTGCAACCAAGCCATGTCCAAACATAGCCAAATGGCAAATCATAGACCTGGTCTACCAGCTTTGTCTGCTACAAAGGGTAACAGCACAACAAAGAGGCAGAAGATTGTGCTGCTGGTTGACATGGAGGAACAAAGTGAGATGCTGACAAAGAAAAAGCATCTCACTGCATAGGAGAGGGGTAGAGAGCTGGGTTTCATAAGCCTATCAGCCATAATTATAGCAGATCATGCCTTGGAAATGACCACTAAGTGCTACCTCAATACTCCACTGTTAGCAATCATCAGAAATCAAAAACATCCACATCTTTTTCTCCATTGAGGGCTTCACCTCAATAGGCTGCATGAAGACCTCTTTTCTCTTTCCAGTACCAGTAACAATTTGCCAGTAAGACCAGTAAGAGCTGCTTTTAAGTCAGAGCTACAGTGACTTTGAATTATTTCTTCCCAAAGGTCCTTTGAATTATTTCTTCTGGTAGTGGCCACAGCATTCTCTTTGTTCTGGTGCATTTCCATGCTGAAACCTTTGAGAGCTTCTTCAGAAACTCATACTCAGTTAATAGTATCATAGCAGTAAGACGTATTACCTATTAAGAATTTAACAGGTCACTTCTGAATTGCTGTTAAAAACCCATTCTTGGGTATTTTGCAGGTGGAAAAGTTAAAGTGACAGCAAAAGCAAGAAAACTGAAGTTCGTATGGTTAAGATTGCTGGTCCAACTCACTTGATCCCATAGTGCAATTTGCCTATTATTCCACCGAGATGTTCCAGTAGAGAACAGCTTTTTCATGTTTCCAAGGAACAAGACTTTATTGACTCTGTGGGACTTGTAGCTGGCTTCCTATAGGAAGAGAAAGGATGCTGTGTGAATAAGAGACACCACATGTTGCATAGCCATATTTCATGTTACATGAGACCTCTTATTCCATCCCATCTGAAAGACCTGCTCAGCCTGGCTGAACTACAGGGAGCAGGATTTTGTGGGGATCCAAGAAAGGTGGCCCAAACTCTTCAGGACCATTCCCAAAAGCTCAATCAATCTCTAGCTGCTGATTCACAGATTTCCAAGAGTGCAATCCCTATTAGTTGTAAGCAGGACTTTCTGTGTACACAAATCTGCGCACATACCTACAAAATGCAGTCAGCTTCACCTTACCAACAGATACAAAGTACAGGCAACAAGAACAACCATGGCACTGGGATAAATGTACACTTGCATCCACCTGCCCACCTGATCTCTATAAGCCCTCCCAAGGCATCCCACAGAGGACTGCAGGAGGGAGCTATGAAAACAGTGCACTTCAAGAATAGTTTCAGTGAGCAAGGAGCATGATAGCAAGATGCAGGAAGCCTGTTTTCAACAATAGTAAGTGTTCCATGAAAAGTAGAAGGCAATAGTACCATCTGCTGCCTTGGGCAACGCGGAGCACAGATGTGTCTTCTTTAATGGCAATGAGTCTATCCAGAAGACACTACTCAGAAACACTCCAAGGGATGAGATCAGCTGGACCACAAACCTCTGAACCCAACCTACTTGTAGGACTGTTCCTGCACGTGGGTCTATCAGACGTATCTTTCTGTCTCTGCAGGCTGTGGCAAGGAGACTGCCATCTGTGTTGAATGACATGGAGAGGACCACATCTTTGTGAGCGTCAAGGATCTTCACGGGGTTCGAGATGACAGCCTCCTTGGTGTCAAGGTTCCAGATCATTATCTGGAGCAAAAGAAGAAAAAAAAATCAGTCCTTTGCTGCTTGACCAACTGGGGACTTTGTGTACCCTACTCACTTCTTCCTCTCTTCTCTACACATGTATGTCTTACCATCATATGTGGCTGTTCACCAGCATTTAAAATAATTCCTGGCACTTACTTATTAGGGGTACAGTGTCTGCTCAGAATGTCCAATATTCTAATTTCCTTTGCAAACACATTTTATACATAAAAATTACCAGCCTCAATGCAGATATTTGCACTAGCACAAGAATGAAGCCACACAAAACTGCATTGCATACTGTATCCAATCCAGTAATGGAAAAGGGCAGAGTAGACTGCAGTTCATCATAAAACTAGAAAATTAGCAAGTTCTTTTGAACTTGTAGCAATGTCCTTTTGCCTTTGGGGTCACCACAGAATTTCTCCCTGAAGAAGGTTTCTGAACTATTTAGTATTATTTTACAGCTTGAAATTAAAACAAATTTCAAAACACACTGCCGAACAGGGTGTTGCAGGAAGACAGCTCCACAGAGAACAGACTCACCTTGTAGTCATAGCCAGAGCTGAAGAGGATGTTATTAGCAGTGGGATGCCATTCAATGAGGCCCACTCTTCGAACATGCCCAAGAAGTTCCTTCTTCGGACTGGTAATATTTTTTGTTAGCAAGTGCTTGGGGATGTCCCAGATTTTAACCTGAATGGCACAGGATGAGTCTTTATGAGATTCCTGAGGAAGGAGCTAATTTGGAATTTAACAATAACTATTATTCTCTTGGTATTATTATTCCCTTGGTAATGAATAGGAATGCTCCTGGCTTTACTGAGTGCAAGTCTTTTAAATTAGTATCTTTATTTTTCTGTGGGCCTGAAGACTCCTCTTTACCCTCTATCTTTAGCCAGAGTTATACCAATTTGTTTTAACTGGGCAATCCAACCCTTACACCTGGCCAAGCTGTTAGCACAATTATGAAAAGTTATTCCCATGGGGAAGAAGCAAACCACAGATCTTGCTGACCTTGCCTCCTAATAAACTTTGAGCAGGAACAAGCAAATCTAAAAAAAACTTCAGCAAAGGGTCCCAGAAGATATGATAACAATGACTGATCCAAGTAGTCATCCACTCAACACTACCTGGTAAAAGAAGTGAGAACTCCCCTGGTAAGATGACAGCCATAGTACTGTTTGTCCCATAGAAAACTGCAACAGTGCTAAGATTTTGCAAATGACACAGCCATTTGTCAAAGTACATAAAAAAGCACCCAGGTGACCACACAGCAGATGCCCTGAGCAGAGAGACTGGGCAGCACCACACTGAAGTCACTCAACACTAGGAGTGCACTGTCTCATAAGAGGTCTACCTGCAGCCCTGTGTTCTTCTAGGAGGATGCTGCATGAAGACAAAAATCATCTGTCCTCCTGGGGTGGAAGAAGACAATAGAGGAAACCTGCAAAAGGGGCTGAACGTATGCAGGAAAAATGAAAGAGTCTTTCTCACACTAACCCTAGAAGCACAAGTATTTAGAATGCTAAAAGATGCTTAACCCTTTGGCTCAGTGAAAATTACTATGCTTGTCATAATTTTTCTAGGGTGTAGCTTGAAGCAAAAGGGAAACGGTCTTTGAAGCAGAGAGTTTGTGGAAATTAGCCATACCTGCCCAACTCTCCTACTGTTTGGCTGATGAGGATCACACCTTTCTAAGCCAAAGAAGGAGAGGCACAAATTCCCAGACCTGCTGGGAAAGATCATGCACACTCTTCTCTGAGGAATCAAGCCCATCAGATACCTAAAGACTGTGAGGTCCTGTAGCCTCCAGGTGAACTTGTGCAGCAGTAAGAGAAAGCATCACACCCTACAGCTTCAACAGCTACCGCTAAAGGATGGGGCTGAGAGAGTAGGAAAGGGAGAAATAGGTTGTGTTCACACTGAGAAAAACTGCCTAAAATGAGCCATTCATTCTCCATGCTATGAAATGGTTGGTGGTAAAAGCCAACCATTTGGTTGGTGGTAAAAAGGGAAAAGACCCTGGCTAGAATTGCAGGATGCATTAAATGGCAGAAATTGCCAGTGCTTATTGTACAGAAGAAGCAGGTGTTGAAGCCAGACCCCCAGGCCAAGCAGAAACAATCCATGAGCCGTTTACCCTGCTACATCTTGAAGAAAACCTGACAAAGCAAAGTAAAAGGCACAGAGTTGTCCCTCTAACCATGGGGGAGATCTTCAGCAAGCTGAATTCATACATGCCTGACGATTTGCCAGAAGGAACAGAACGGTTATGAGGATAAGACCTCTCCCCGTACTGTTAAAACTCTCAGCCCCTGGCCACTTGCATTGGCCTCAGTCCTAAGCCTGCCTGAAGCAGCAGTGGGAACTGGAAAGGGCACTGGGTGTTCACAGAGATCATCCATTACCTCCCCTGACCAAAAGTACCACTCTACATGCTTCAGCTATATCCACAAAAGATAGCTGTGCTACCACAAAGGCAAGCTGCAGAAAGGCTGGTTAATGGCCCAGAAAATTCTGAGGAATGTGTGTGATGGGAAATTTTCACCGTCTTCACAGAAGCGTGTGGCCTTCCTCAGAAGTTCCAGGGAGACGCAGCCCAGTAAGAGCAATCAGATGCATCCTTGCACTCAAGCCAGAACAGTGGCATATGCTAATGCTCAGAAATGGCGGAGAGCACCAGGCCTTTAACAACAGACTGCAAAGAAGGCTTTGGCTCTAATGTCCGGTGCAGTGGAAGTGGTGGATGCGTCTGGGACCCCAAAAACTTCCTCAGACTTCTCTTAGGGTAAAATATTGCTGTGGAGATGTCCCAACAGTATGTCTAATCTGAGCTCTCCAGTACAGGCCGGGACAAGACAGATGTTGACCCAACAGCACTAAGTGAGTCCAACAGCAGCCACTAAGATGAGGAGGGGACAGAAGAACAGCAAATCTGAGGAGAGCTGGAAAGATGACAAAAATTTGTTCAGTCCAGGAGGGAGAAGGCAAAGGTAAGGTCTTCTGCCTACCCTTCAACTACATTGCAGGAACACACAGACAAGATGGAGCCAGACTCTTTGGAGGTGCACAGGGAGAGCACCAAAGGCAATGAACGCAAATGGCAATATAGGCACTCCTTGGAGATCAGAGGATCCCAACTTTTCCCAGAAGGGTACTCAACCCTTGGAAAAAGGGCCCAATGAGGCCATGGGATCTGCAGCCTTGGAGATTTTCCCAACTCATCTGGACAAGGCTCGGAGCAACCTGATTCAACTGGCCTGCTTTAAACAGGGCTTGGACTAAGTGACTTTACTGACCTCACCCAAGTGACCAGTTCCAGCTACCAGGTACGAGAAAAGACAGTTACACTAAGAAACACAGTCTACTGTCCTCTCTACTTAGCAGGGATGGAAGAGGTGTCCCTACACTGTATCACTGTGCAGGGAACCCCTGAGATCCCATTTCCTGGTGCCAGGAGGATGATGGGAGGGTAGTACCAAAAAAGAGAGTACAGTTGCAAACAGCAATACTTCTCAGAACAACTTCTGATGCTGAGACCAGTGCCAAGCTCAGTGTTCCCATTTTTTAGCCTGGAGAATGATTCAGTGCCAAGTTTCAGTAGGAAATTGGAAAAGAAAGCTGACAGAGAGCAGCCCTTCTGCATAGATCTCGGAGTTCTGGTGGACAATAGAACAAATATGACCCAGCAGCATGCCCTGGCAGGGATGAAAGCTAGCAACATCCTGGTCTGCAACAACACGAAGACTGCAGTTAAATCAATGGAAGCGATTTCCCCTTTACTCAGCAATCATTAAACAACAGCTTGAATACTACATCCAGTTTTGCACCTCCCAGTGCAAGAAAGTTGCTGATAAACTTAAGTTAGTCCACTGGAGGCTACCAGGATGCTCAGGAGGAGAATGCTGTATGAGGAAAAGCTGAGGGAGACAGCCTTGATCACCCCGGAGAGGAGACAGCTTCAGGGCAATCCGATGGAGGCCTTCAATGCTTACAATATTACTGAGAAAAGAAAGCCAAGCTGTCTTGAAGTGCAGGGTGGAAGGACAGGATACAGCAGTCACTAACTACACTGGGGAGGTTCTGAATGCATATAAGGAAAAAAATTTCTCCATGGGAGCTGTGAAGAACAGGAACAGGTTGCCCCGGGAGGTGGTGAAATCTCCATCCTTGGAGATTTTCAAGACTTAGGTCCACAGACCTGCACAGGAGGTGGAGCTAGAGACCGCCCAAGCTCCTGTCCAGCACAAACAGTTCTGTGATTCTGCAACTACAGCAGGAAGCTTTGAAGCTGGTGCTCATTCCTCATCTGAGGCTCAAAAGAGAGGTCATGGTGGTGACTTCCTGCCACAAGTCCTTTCTGAGACAGCATGAAAACCTGGCATACAGGTTGCTCATAGGCAGCCCAGAAACTGAAAGAAGCCTTCAAAAAAGACATGAATATCCAAAGAAGCAAAGGCAAGTCACTAAACAGGAAGGACAATTCAAAGAGCCTCGATTTCCAGTTCAAGAGCGATTTTTGGCAGAGCTGAAATGGCAGAGGATGTTCACCAAGCCAGGGCTGAAGGAAACAACAAGGGAAACTTCCCTTACGCTGTGTGGTAGAGGATGAATATACCCAGTGGGAGAAAATATATCTGGGATCTCTGGAAAAGAGCACGGTAGTTAGTCAGATGTCCTCACTAACACAGAAGTCAACATCACACTTTTGACAGGACAAGGAAAACAACCTTTCAATGGGCTAAACCGTCCCTTATAAATATAAATTGAATCTTTCAGTTCCTAATA
The DNA here is from genome assembly GCF_964106895.1 of Numenius arquata. NCBI lineage: Eukaryota > Metazoa > Chordata > Aves > Charadriiformes > Scolopacidae > Numenius > Numenius arquata. Next base: position 70,616,972 of record NC_133616.1, read on the forward strand.
ACTAGCTTGTACCTTCACTAAAGTAAAATATGTGACTGCATCTTAATTATACTAACTTCAGCCAAACCACTTATTGACTAAAATTTAAACCTGATGTGATGTATTCGGTAGTTTTTTATAGGTTTGCATTAGCATGAACCTTTGCATCTCTGGAGTCTTTCTGCGGTTTCAGTAGGAAAATGATCATTTCTTTATGTTCATTTTCATTTATGCCTTTTGCAGAATAGCATGATGCAGATTCCTCATGCTACCGCATAACTGATCCAGCATGACTTTACAGAGTAATTGAGTGCAGGAACAAGCTCAAACTTGCTCTGCAGGGAATTAATCTGAAATAGCTCTTCTAGACTATGTTTTGTTGAAGCTTTTATTGTGAAGTAAAGGAAGAGTTTCACAATGATTAAACTTGAATAGTCATTCCATTATAAATTCGTATTCTGTTTTTCTCATGCAAACACACCCAAAAAGATGCAAGCCCCCACAAAACAAATCTTCCTCCTCACGCTGACTTTGGTACATCATCTGGAAGGGATCACACAGCTCTGACCTCAGAGGATTTTTACTCTTACCTGAATATTTTATAAGTATATATATACTTTCACATGTCATGCACGGGCCTTTTGTTATCTTTTTTATTTCTTTTCCGAAAAAGCACATTAGCCAGGTAATAACACAGAGTACAAGTTGGTAAACTTACTGTGGCATCTTCTGAACATGAAGCTATGACAAAGTCATTGAACGGGTTCCACTTGATGTCCAGAACATTCCCTTTATGCCCACATATTTTGGGATAATGTGGGTCGAGCTTGCCTGTCTGGAAAAAAACAAATTTCATCAAACCTAAGGTGAGCCATGGACCTACAGGACATTTTCAAGGATGATCAGAGCCAGCTCCAGCAAGAAACCTCTTTCTGCTTGTTATGCTCCAAATGCCCTGGGTGCTCTCTGTTAAGAACAGGGTTTTGCTGTCCCTGCAAGGCAAGTCTTCACGATACCACTGAAAAGAAAGGAAAGAAGTGCTCAGGCCTTCCTAAGTACACACCACTATCAAGAAATTTGTACACATGCAGCAAGACTGCTGAAGTTAGAAGACAGTATTTGGTCCAGACACCAGAATAAAACTTAAGAGGGGAAACACTTACAGATGAGTTTAATCTTCCACATTTTTTTAAAGATCTTGAGGAAAACAAACCCAGAATCTCTTGCAGATGATATTTCTTATAAGCAGGAAAACATTATGGTTTAGCTTTTATTTTTTAGCCCTATCACTGGCATTTATTTTATTTTTTAAGCAAAAAGACATTTGCGACACAAATTACAAATGTGATTTTTCTTTCAACAAGCTATCTATTTCTTTCTGATGGTGTTCAAATCCAGCCATTCACTGGATTCAATCAGCATTCTGGACTCCTCCCCACCCCCAAAAAAAATGCCATGATTGGGCGGCATCTTCACTGGTAAAAATCCTGCACAAAGTGCTCTAAGAAGTACTGAGGGCCTTGTGCCACACGGGGGCTATGTTGCACCAGGATACACCCATTCTGCAGGCACAGTCTCTGCTACGAAGTGAAGTCGGTCTATTTATTATGCGCTAGGAAGGGTGCTGGGGAATTTAACATTGGAGCAGCGCTTGCTTCTCCCTGTCAGGAGCAGGAGAAGTATAGGGAGCTCCAGGAACCACCTTGCAACCCAGACATCTGTCCAAAGGTCAGCCACCTAAGGAGAGAGACGTGGTGGCAAGGTGGTGATGCTTACCTGCTTACTTTTATCCCACCTGGAAGAATTGTAAATCAAAATGAATGCAAATGCATGCTCTCCTGGAAAGCAGACACTTCTGTTGGTGTACTCCCTGCAGCTCTGCAGAGGTGGGCCTTAGGAGCGCACAGCAGAAGGAAATCAGTGCTGGCCCTAACCTGGACGTAGCTAGGATGTCATTTTCCCAGACTTGAAAATTTGTACGGTTTTGAATGCAGAACAGGACACGCTATGTAACTATTCTGGCTTCACTGGAAAGTTTGTCACATAGACTGGGACTAACCTGCTTTAAACTGAACACCCAGAGGGCTTTGAAATGTAAAAGACTGTGCTTTTTTAGACTACAGTCTAAAACAATTCCCTTTTATAACAGCGACAATGCAAAGTGACTTGGGAAGGCAGAAGAGATAAAAGGCCTTTAATAAGCAGCGTTCCCCCGCCTACGGTGTCCTTTTGTAGGCTTCAGGGCTTGGTTTCAAGCTGGCAACTCAATGGGCTGGGCAGCCAGCTCCACAGGGATCCCTTGATCCCTATGGGAACTCCGTCCCCTCCCAGAGCTGGCTGCCTGTCTGCTCCCCACTCCATCTGGGAGACTCCCAGGCTGCTCCGAGCCTGCTTTGCCTGCCCCATCCCGCAAGGCTCTCCTACCCCCAAGTCCCCAGCAGGCTCAACTGGCCCTGGAGAAGGAGCCCTTGTCCTCCCAGCCACCAACCCCACCTGCCCCAATTCAACTCTGCAGCCCTGGGACAGAGCAGGACCCACTACACATGAACCTCCTGGCTGCCAACAAACAGACGTGACGGGCAGGGCTGTTAGTCTCAGGTGCACATCTGCATGTGGAAGGAAAGGTCTCCATGTGCAGGGGACATTTCATTCCACAGATCAAAAACTGTTTCAGTAACTAGGTGTGTTGTCATTCATGTAGAGGTACCCGACTTCCACAGTTATTTGCAGGGCCTGAAAATGAGCAATTTTTCAACCACTCACTTTCTAAACTCCCATAGTTTTCGAAAAGTAGCCAAACTAGAATTTCCTTGACAAAAACCGCTTCTAATGGGACAGCTGCTAAAACTTTCCCAGCAGATTTGTACAGGGTGAATTACCATGAGACGGGTCAGCCCCACCTCTCAGATGTTCTCCAATGTCATCACAACACAGTGCAGCACTCACATGTGGCATCAGTCAGGTAAGGCCTGAGGGGTCATCACAGGTTTCATTTCATAGTTCTTGCCCCCAGAAAGAAGGGAGCTGGGTTTGTGTCTAGGAGGTCTAGACAACCACAAATGTCCTCCCTTTCATACCTGCTGCTAGCACATTGAAAGGCTGGAGGCTGCAAAGACTTAGACACAAATATCTCCCTGTCTCTCGGGTCTTTGTTCTCATTTTGCTATCCCTTTGCCTTATGTTGCAAAGGAAGAGACATATGCAGCCTCAACCACGTCTGGGCATCGGAGAAGGAAAAATGCAGACCTTTGCCTTTGAAAGGAAGGCCACAACTTTTCTCTCTTAGACAAGAACCGTCCTTGGCATGCAACCCATGTGCTTCCCCAACACATCTGTGTCAGACAGCAACCTACACCCAGGCCACACTGTGCAAAAGCAGCTCACCTCCCAGTTAGAGTCACTGAGCCCGTGTCTCCTCGGACTTGCCAGATTGTATACAAAGGCACTCAGTCTGCTCTGGGCACCAGGCAGCCCCTGTGGCCACAGCCACTTCCCTCCCTGGTGAGATGTGCTGCTGTTCCACCCAGTTGGCATCAATGTCACACCTTCATGAGGACGTAACTGGCACGTCCTGCAACAGAAGACCGTTCTCCAAGCGGTGGCAAATATTCAACTAATTCCTCTTCAGGTTGAATGCAAAGGCCTGCTGAAAGGTGGGTATCATCTATGGCAAAAAGCTCTTTCCCTACATAACCCCTGCTACTCCCAACCCCACCTCACACCCAGGCTCTCAGAGAAGAATGGTGCAGAAGGCAAGAAGTGGTATTTATTCAAGGAGAGATGAGAGAGCGTGGTGTCCATGACTCAGCAGGAGAGGAGCACGACAAACATGCGAAGAGCCACGGTTAAACGGAGCAGGGCTGAGCCTGCACTCGAGCACATCCTGAGGCAAGCAGCCCCTCCAGCAGCACACACAGAATGAACTCAAAAAAGGATGGCAGGGACAAGAGCAGCTCCCCGAGCAGGTTGTTCAGCCCCTCAAGAAAGTGCAGCCCTCCCTGTCCTGGATACCATCTACTGCTTTGACTAAACCTGTTCTGGCTTTTGAGCTTTTCCTCCACACTATGGCATGCTTGGAATGTGGCTGCTCCCCGTGAATCCAGTCAAAAGTAACCACAGATCAACTGTCCATCATGAGAGGGCAATACTGCCCTAAGCATATGTCTCCAGACCAGGCTGCCTTTGGTGCCCCGGCAGCCCTGGGGACAGGCCAAGAGCCCAGTAGACTGTCTACCATGGGTCACCACCACAGGAGCGGGTGGCAGCCACAAATACCACCACCAGGAGCACAAGTTGAAAGCAGTCACTTTTCACCAGGTGGCACCAGCTTGGATGTATATCATGAAAAAAAGTAACCGGTATAACAACCCTCAGACACAGGGAACCCCTTTCTGTGGGTGGCCGAGGCAGCTCTCCCCCCACCAAGATGGGTCAGGAATAGGTATTCAGAGAACAGCTGTATGAAGCACAGCACATACAGATCCTTTCCGTGATCCACCACCACAGGTCAACCTCAAGGGATTTCCTGAACTAGGGAACCTGCATCTGAACAAATACTGTTCATAAACCAACTCCTCTCCATAACTCCACCCTGATTTGAACCCCTTAATTCTTCTGGTCTCATCAACATTCACAGCAGTGAGCTCCACATGTGAACTGCAGAAGCATTCACATCTGCTGCTAATGGTTTGCTCCCTGGTCTCCTGGATACCCTTCACTACACAAATCCAGAAGAATTGCTCTTTACACTTTTTCCCCACGCTCTTCACAGTTTTATATATTTCGCTCATTTGTCTTTTTTTCCCAGACTCATTGAGGCCTTACCCACAAAGTCTTTCCTCACATGAAAGCAATTTCACATTTTCATTGACGTATTTTAATTATCCTTTTGTGTATCTTCTAGTTCTACCTTGCCTTTGACTTCTGCAAGCAGTATTTCAGATCTGGGTGGAGTATCTGAGCAGGTGTTAAGAATGGAAAAACTGCTACTAAAGACTAGCCAAGCTGAGAAGAGGTGAGAATAGAACAATTAATAGTAAGCAGCACAAGCACCTTCAGCCCGTTTTGCCAACTCTTTGAGAGCCGAGTCCCACCCCATGTCCCACAGTCACCAGCTGCCTGCTTATAGATGCAGCTCTGTGATAAAGACAAGTTCTTCAGCCTCTACAGATCATGGTCGAGGGGGCAGAAGTGACTCAGTCAAGAAAAACAGGGTAGTAGTTAATATTAGAAGGACTGTCTCCGAAGAGCACCAGCAGTGAAGGAGCTGAATAAACAAAGTCTAGAAGGGCCAGGAACTGTGCTAGGTTCTTCAAGCATAGCCAGTTCACTTTCATCCTTAGCAAATATATATTGAAGAAGTGACATTGCAGTAACACCATCAATTAACTTTTAATTAAAGGCTGAACTTTTGCCTTTCATCTGTTCTGCCCTGATTCCAGAGAGCTCATAATCTCGTATTGACATTAATTCACATTAGTGCATGCCTAATTTTTCTGAAGCAATAAACATCAGACAGCCAGCTTCTCCCTCTCATCAGATCCTTAAGTCATTAAAACCCATAAACATGGGATTTATTTCTGAAAGGGAAGTTTTTCCAGTATCAGTGCTTGAAGCTTAAGAGCTTCATTGCCTGATAACTGTGTCTCCATTCTTCCACAAAGGAGAAGGTAGAGAAAACATAGTGTATTCTCCTTTGGTCACAGCTGAAGCCCTGCCACTAAAGCACCTTTCAGTTTTTGCCCTCTGTACCTACTAACTGCTTTTTTATTTGCAATTTCTCCTAGGAGACAAATATCTGAGCAGCACAGTTCCTGCTGATTATACAAGAAAGGCAAATGAGATATGAAATGAAGGAAGGTGTTAAAAAACTGCAAGCAGCAACGTAAGACATAAAAGTAAACACATCCCAAGAATCACCTGCCAGGGCTTCTGGGGCCCCTTCCATTATTTTGCAATTTGGGCAACCGCATTAGCTGAATATCACCTGTGCAATCTAGCTCCCTAGAAAGCCCGGCTCTCCTCCAGCCTCTCGACACGCTCATGAAAGCCAGCTGGCCTCAGCAGAGCTCACCTGGTGGATGGGAATGACGAGGAAGGCCCCCCCGCCCGCGCACTCGGTCACCACCGCAATGAAGTGGGGGTTCACGGCACAGAAGTGGTTGTCATGGACGTTGCGGGTGATGGGCACGCAGTCATAGCACTTGTCCTTGCTGGCGGCTTTACCGTACACATGGCGGAACTTGGAGCTGCGGTACTGCGGGTGCCACGACATCTGCAAGGGGAGAAACACAACATGCCGTGACATAAGGACCGGCCGTCCCAGCAAGGCTTGCAGACCCCTATCCCCACTCCCCTCTCCCCAAGCTCACCCTCCCGACTTGGGCTCCTCACACCAGCCCTCAGCCAGCAAGCAGCAGCCGTGTTTTTCTCTGCTGGTCTTCACCCCTTTGGCATGACCTGTCTCGGCGCCCGTTACACATCTCTGATGGAGAGCAGACAGTGCAGGGAAGAGAAGACATCTCTCTCCAACACCAGCCAGCTGGGCTGTGCAAGCACCAGCAGTCCCTGTCACTGGGGCAGGGCCACATGGTAGTAAGTTTAAGAGGAGATGAATCCCAGTAGCACAGACCTCAGGAAGAATGAAAGATACAGCATCATGGGTGAGGAAAGCCTGAAAGATGGAGAGTGAAGGAGCCAGTCTGGACACATGCTTTGTTTAGCCCTGAGGTGGTTCAGAACCAAAAACCAGTCTAAATTTTGCTCACAGGAAGTGAAAAAAGAATTTTGCCAGGTCATAGGAATAGTTACAGTCACTTCTTGGTTTTTTTCCCACTAACAATGACGTTCCGCATGTCTGGTTTATAACTGCACCACAGCACTCTGACAGACAGCATTTTAAATGGTGTTTAAATGGGATACATAAAGCATGCTAAACACAAGAATCGCTTCCCACAGAGAGCAGTGAAGCTGAATGGAACTGTTGCAACTGATTTCAAATAGCCAACTACCAGTGTTAGGCAGAAAAGGCAATTCAGACTATTAACTCCTGTGTTTTTCACAAGACCTAGACAGCAAAAGGCACATGGCAAGGATGGTGAGAAGATCCTACTGCCCAAAGGAAAAGAAATGTAGATCAGGCAAGAAGGCTATGGGTGAAAGAGAGACCCACACAATCAGCTGGGAGTATGGGCAAAAACTAGGGGAGGGCTTGGTTTTGCCCTGTATGCACTTGGTGAATAGCTACTATCAGTGATGCTGGATCAGCAATAGTCCAGTTTGAGAACGGAACTCAAGACAAGCAGCTTTTGAGTTACAGCAAGACTTAGACTGCTCACTCGTGTGGGTAAGCCTCTGAAGGGAAGCATGCACACAATGGCAGGGATCCAAGTGCATCATCACCTGACAAGCAGGGGTCTGAGCTGTTCTAAACCAAAATGTACTTGCTGCTGGCACAGTATCGCATCCTTCTGGAACAACTATTAAATGGTAGGAATCTATATTGCTTGATACTGGGCAGTCAAACTGAAGGTTTACAAGCACCCATCAACACAAAGACCCACAAAGCTCACATCCCACGTCACACTGGAAGATTTGGGCTGTGAATAGTGCTAGGACACAAGCCCTGTCCAATTCCCTGCCTCCTCCCAATCTACTGGCACAGCTCAGAGCCAAACCCACCTTGGACAAATACACATGCCTATTAAAAATCAGTCCTGGCAGATCACCAGTTGCTGTCACAGTCATTTTTGTTGCTCACTTTTACCTTGGTATGTTTTACCTGTGTTAACCCTGCATTTGTCCATATTCTTAACTGACTAAATTTCTTGTGCAGAAAACATCAGGTGCAAAGGATCTGTGATACAGTGAGAGCTACCAATCCCAAACAAAAATGAAGAAATGCAAGTTATTTGAAAAAGAAAGCAGCAACCCTGGGAAGATAATCTTGGAAGAAGGGATGTGGACAGGCAGAAAGCAAGCTGAGGTTATATGCAATTGGCTAGCTCCCCAAACAGCCCCAGAAGCACAGCGTTCTCAAGCAGCTTCGTGCTCATTACAGCTTTAGTGGTTAGGTTTACTCACATGGGGGGAAAAAAATATATCACTATATTGTTTGGATGCAGCAGTTCCTTCTTACAGGAAGAACATTATCTTTCCAAAAGGAAATTAATTGCCTGGCTCCAAGGAACCTCTAGCTAAACTGTTCTTGAAGTGGGAGAAAGTGTGTGGTCTGGAGGTTCAAGACTCCTCTGCAGAAAGGAGTCACCACACACACAGCAGACATTCATTACTGTGATATCATTCCTACGGAGAGGAGGAACACAGAGCAAGATACTGACATCCAGTACAAACCACCTGTAAAATGTTAATGGCAAATAAGGAATAAAGGAAATAAAAGGAATTAAATGCCCAAGTTTGGATGGTGCTTAGGAAAGACAGTTCTCTCCTATTTCAGTTTGTAGAATTAAGGTTCAGCTGCCACAGGAGTGGACTTCAAAGCACCTACAATTCAGACAGCAGAGCAATATATGACTGGCAATATCATAAAATTGGCAAAGACACCCCCAGAGGAACAAGTGTCTCTCTTGACGCAATTGCAGCCATGGCAGAAAGCTCAGCATTAAAAGGAAAAACTCTTGGATAAAATACAGTAAAAAAACAGCCTGAATAGGTGCAGCATCAGCAGACTGCATCTGGTACAGTGGGAGACGCTGATCCCAAATAAAGCAGGCACATGGACATTAGGAAAAACTTGTTTGGAAGGAGTGTGGAGTGTTCTGCAACCTAGAGGTTGCTTGAGTGGTGACAGGTCTCTGTCCCTGGAAATCCTTTCATGACTAGATTAGACAAAGCCATATCCTCCTTGATCTAATGTTCTGGTCTGAACAGGAGGATGAGCTGGAGAAAACCAAGAGCACTGTGCCACCAAACCACACTGAAACCTTACAATTTACAACTGAAAAATCTCACATCTTGTCATGGCCACTGAAACAAATGACAGATGCTCTCTCGATCTTCTCTCCCAAAGGAGAGAAGAATGGGACAGAAAGAGACTTATGGATTGAAAAAGAAACTAAACTACTTTAATGAAATATTTATAGTAAAATAACAGGAAAATATAATATTATTAATAAGAAAATAATGGAATGTACATAATATATACAAAACTAGTGATGAGCTCCCAGGATGATCATCACGTCACTGGCAGGCACTGGGGAAGTCTCAGACTGGACTCAGTGACAGATGGGAACTGGATTCTGGATCTGGAGTCAGGAACGCATGGATCAGGATCAAAGGCAGATGAACAGACAGAGTCCTCCTCAGATGCTGGCCACTGAAGAAGGAGACTGACCCCTTTGCTTATAACTGAGCATGGGGCAGATGGAATGGAATACCCTGTTGGTCAGTTTTGGGTCACCTGTCCTGTCTGCTCCTCCCTGCAGGTGCGACCCCTCTACGCTTTTCCCCTTCCAACCCTCCAAAGGGGCAAATAAAGAAACTAGCTGACCTTGGTTGTTACAGCACTAAGTATAAGCAAGAGCCTCTCTGCATCCTGTTCCTTAGTATTCACTGCAAACATCAGGCCTTACCTGCTAGCAGTAGATACTGTGTGAGAAATATGCCGTTAATTTCTAAAAGTGCTGATACTGAGAAGAGACAACTGAAATTACTGACAAAAAAATTGTTTCTTTTTTACCTCAAACCAGGACACATCTTCACTAAGTAAAATCTGCCCCTGTGTGTACAGCCTGTCTGCTACAAGCCGTGCAGCTGGTAAGATGTGGTTCCTCAGCAAGAGACAATTTTCCAGCTGGCTGTTAATGAGAACAGCTCGGCCGAGGCTCTGACAGATCTCAGCTATCAGACAGTGCAAGCTATGGAGCCTACAAGAAGATCCTTGCAGAGGAAAGAGGTCATCATTCCTAGAAGTTCTCCATCCGAGATCTCAACACACCAAATGCTTTGTTATATATAAATATAGGACCAATACCGAATGCGTAGGTGGGTGTATAGGTACTAAAGGGAGGACAGAAACCCTTATCCCCCGAGCAGG